>NW_027266343.1:27725821-28325821 GCF_022045235.1 Haliotis cracherodii | reverse complement strand
GAGTGTTCAGTAAGCTTTGGGGGTGCAGGTCGTGCTGACATTGATATACACAGGGTCTCTATTGGACCCTGGTCTCTATTGTCAACAAATGCATATTATTGACCGTTGTTGTTATGTTTGACCACTTGGATGTTCTGGCATTTTTTTCTAGCGGCTGTGTTTTGGATTTTCCGGCCATGATCAGAAGATATTGGTTAATGCCGTCAAGGAAACTGTTACAGTAGTCAGTGCCTGAAAGGGCTCGGGCTTGGATGAAACTCTAACCCGCATCTGTTGTTAGTAGATGGCGAAATAGCATGTCTGGCAGAGTGGAGCTACTTGATTCTCCATGCTGAGATATGAAATCTAGTGTTATTTGGGCGATCTTGTCACAAAATGGAGACACTTGGCCCGAGACTAAGGATCCGAACTTCAAGGCGAGTCGTCACGTCCTACTCGTCACTGAATGTCACATAACACGAGTTTCTCTCGAGCAATGCCATGTAAAAAAGCTCACAGTCGGCCAGTTCTACTTTTGTGCTGTGAATATAAACAGGGTTCAGTAGGGTCGGGGCAGTAGGGCTGGGCGGGGAGTTCTGTGTTATTATGGAGTGCGCCATAGACGTATGCTGGAAAGCAAACATCGGAACTAGCTGAGGTTGTTACAGCCGACGCAGCGGACAACAAGCAAAGCTAGCCGTCAAGGAGTCTCTTTAGTACTGTGGTAAGTGAAGGTCATTGCACGGCAACGATGTATGTGGCCTAAGCATGGTCATATATGTGCATCGGGGTAATGAAACCAGGGTAGGTAGGCATATGTATTGAACTGCGTCGGCAGATCTATATGACTTCCTAAATTATTTTTTCCTAGTTGATGCGTTTAAGATTGGGTCGACTGTGAGGTGGTCACATAGCCTGATGGCAGTCCCCAAATTCTGATAATTTTCGACTCCATTGCATGTGGGTTTCTGCGCCGCTTTTGTGCATAAGGCGCACGCATAGAGTAGGGTTATGTAAGGCCGTGATAGGCTGGTTATTGTTGAACAAGTACTGGGCAGTTACGAGGCAAGAGACCTTCTTCAAATTCCCCCCATCGAGGTCGGATGATCATGCTTGAACGTAGCATGAGAGTGGACGCGCACAGTATTCTTCAGTGTGGCTAAAGTAAACTGTCGGCCAAAAGAAAGTATACACTTGAAAACTGGATTTGTCAAAGACATGATGATAACAAAAGTTATCAAAACGTAAGTAGGCTGAATCGGTCGCCGAAACACTGCAAGCCCGTTGATTTGAAAGATGCACGTGCAGCAGTAATAAAGTCGCCAAACACCTACTTTCGGGACCCAGTAATACAATGGTATACAAGGCAATGAATTGTTGCCAAAACATCACAGATAATTGAACCCCGTAGACATTCCGGGTTATAATAGGTTCCCAGCATGGATCGGGTGGTCAGGCTCGCTGACTTGGTTGATTGTGTGTCATCGTAAACAAACTGCGTAGATCATTGGATCTGTCATCATATAGCTGGAATACTGCTGAGTGTGGCGTTAAACAACCAACAAATTATACTTTAATGTCTATTGTCTGCGTCCAGATTTTGAGCATATAGTGGAAGCTCGTTAATCCGCAAACTATGGTTAATTCGTCCGGATTGTAAAAGTCTCGACGTAGTACAATGTATTTCATTACTTACTATCTATACTAAATATAGGTTCCGAGCAGTGATGGCAAGTTTCCCGACTTACGAGGTCTGGATTAGCCAGTTGGCACTGTAATGTGTGAGACTGACACGGTGAGTGAGGTAGTGAGCTAGCTTGGTTTAACGGAATTTCGGTTATATCCTGGTGTCAGCTTGATGTGGGAGGAAAGCCTGCAACGTGTCCTAGACGCCTACCACTTTCGCGAAACCCACGAGTCAGTGGCCGACCCAGAGAGGGAGGGGGGATGTAGGGGGATTCTGTAGGCCACACCCTCTTTTTCGCAACTGATGACATTTTGTATGCGCACTACCTACCATGACAACATGTTATTTTTTGGTCGTTAAGGTAAATAATAACTGTTTACACAACGTGTAAAAAACACCCACCCACGCTGGATCCTGGATCCATCTCTGCACGAGAGCGGGTATGGTGCTTTAAAAAACAACTAGAAACACAGTAAGAAAAAACCGGGATTCGACACCACGATCATAGGCTTCTAGGGATTCAACTCTGTACAGGACCGTGTACAGTGGACGCCTGGGCCACCCGTAGACCAAGGGAAGGGAAGTGAATTGCGCTCTTGTGACACCTCTCCGGTGGAAACTGAATCTACACACAGACGTACATGACCAGCACCACCATATCCTGGTCATGTGCATTAAGAGCCACAGCTGATTTCTATGCTCATTTAGTGACCAGAAATCATGACTTACCTAAGGCTTCTTTCAAAGGCTCGGACAAATACCAGTCGTAATCCCAGTGTGCCTTAATGAAGAGCCTATATCAGCCCCAGCACGATATCAGATACTGAAGAAATTCTAGGCTGCTCTGGTGAAATCGCTTTTTAACAAAACCTCAGTGCACTCTGATGAACTACGGGGCTGGTTTAATCATCAATAAAGGCTGCTTGAACAAGTTTTAAGCCAAGGACACAGCGATCGAGAAAGGTCTTGGTATATTTCCGTCATACTACTACTTGTGTTACAAAGACATTATATTAGTACAAAAGTTCAAATGTATATAGTCAGCATTGCTGAGAGTTTATATACACATACGGGGTATGCGTTTTTCGGATAAACGAAATAAGGTTACACAAACTATAATCTTTGTGATGTATATATAATGGACCAAGAATAATAAAACAGATAATATAACTGAAATATGACATAATTAACGGAAATAATAAATACTGTTCCACAAAGAAAGGTAAACTTGGACTGGATTGGTGTTCACGGATTTTCTGTGTATTTCCGTCGTTCTAAGCCTAACAATAAAACCAACAATTGTGAAAGTGTTTTTAATTTCATTAATCAACATAATCTCCCTGCTTTTCAATACACTTCTCATAAGGATAGTTAAACTATTTAATCCCAGCCAGGAAGAAGTTTTCTGAAGTCACCCTGAAAAGCCATTCACGGCAGCTTTGAGGTCATCGTTGTCGTTCCATTTTAGGAAAAAGGTTGAAATCACTTGGTGCCAGGTCTTGCGACTGTGGGAGGGAGGAAACCCTTCGAACCCACATTCTTGCACATCAGCCTTTGCAAGTCGAGAGGTGTGAGAAGAGGCATTGTCATGCAATGGGAAGAGCTCCAGCAGTCAGCATTCCTCGTCGCTTTTCTTTGATAGAATCTCTCAGGCGATGAAGCAAATCAGCATAGTAGGCACCAGTAATCGTCTTTTGACTTTCTAAGTAATCAACAGGGATCACACCCTTTGCATCCCAGAATACAGTGGCCATAAACTTCTTCAATGATCTTGACGACTTGAATTTCTTTGGTGCCGGAGAAGAGGAATGGTGCCATTCCATGAAATGACGTTATTACTTTTTGAATTTGGCGAAATCCTCCTCCATTAGCTCTAAATTTCCTCTGGCAATGTCAGTTCTTTTGTCCTTAAGATCAGAATTTATAAACTTTCGCATCCAATGAGCAGATGTCTTATTCATCTGTAAATGTTCATGAACAATAGTTTCAATGGATCCATGACTTAGACCTGTGTCTTCCTCAAGTTCAGTGATGGTAATACATCTATCTGACAGCAAAAGTTTTTCTATCTCCTTCATTGAATCTTCACTGATGGAAGTTGAGGGACGTCCAGACCTAGCGTCATCATCCAGGCTTGTTCTCCCAGCCTTAAACATAGCTGCCCAGTGTTTAACATTGGAATAGGTATCGTACTTATCACCATACACTTGTGACATGCGGTCATGAAGTTCTTGGGGAATACTTTTGTCTAAAGTATAAAACTTGATGACTGCTCGGTACTCGTTCTTTTCTATATCCATTTGCACCCCTATCACGTTCAACTGGCTGTCACAAATATACATACATCCTAAATAGACCAAATATACATGCAATGAACTACTCCAACAATGTACTACACTGACTAGTTCACTTTGTTATGGCCCATAGTTGAAAGTTAGTCAAGCTCAGAACTTTTTGACCAGCCCCAACCTTTTATATGTCATAGCTCACTGTTACTTTGTGTTGCGCTGAGTTTCTTTTCAAAATAACATGTCAAAGGCGTTGATTGGACCTGTCATGGAGTGATGAAGAACATGTCCACCTGTATGTGGGTGTGATGTTTCGCTGAGACTGACCTACTGTCTATACCGAAATAAGTAGGTGCTCGAAACCAGTATTTGTAGGGATGTTACAGTGCAGAAGACAGTAGATACCAGTCCAACAAATTAACTAATCCGTCTTTCCGTAATTATGACAACTTTTGCAAAACTTTAGCCAACGACAAAGGTCATTAATGAGATGTCCCAGTGCGCAAAGCCAACAGGTGGTTGATTTCATGAGCACGTCATTGGGTGACAGCCAAAGTCAATCAAGACACCCGCCCCACCCCATTTAATTAACGTCGCTTCTTACGACAAACAGCAGACTGAGTACTGGGGAAGATATATGGACAGCTTCGACGTCACTATGCCACGCCTCCCCGAAATATTTTTGCTGTGTCCATCAAGCTTTGGGATGCATAGTAGTCACAATGAAGGGTCTTGGTGATGGTAACATAATCTATAAATTAAGTGCTTCAGGAAAGACACAACAACAAGATCCAATAAAAAGGAAAGCCACGATTATAGTGATCATATCCTATTTTTGCACCTACACATGGAACGTACGTTGCGTCACGTGAATTTCGTCTAGTGTCGGACCTTTCCAGAATAGCCTGAAATACGAGTAGTAGTTTTGCCTGCTTTATAGGTCAACATTTCAAACCGAAATCTCGGAATAATTCGAATTATTCTTAGTCTAATATTTAAAGAATTTGTTTTTAGTGTTCAATTTTAAACTACGAAAATAGGTTATGAGTGACTGGGCGAAGGTTTTCTGTATGAATAGACCAGAAATATTAAAAACGACATGTTGGCACTATGCAAGAAAGTAAACGAGAATTCCCGTCAATAAATCTATCTCTCTGCAAGTAGAACATTTAATAAAACATTAACACACACTTAAGCAACAGTAAGCGCCAGAACGAATCTGACTACAAACTAAATGTATAATGCCATTGTCCTTAAGCAATAATAATCATAAATCCTCCCCCAACACACACAAGCATTCATAATATGTTCAAAGAAAACACATATTATCATATAAACAATTATTCCTACAGTTAAGTCAATGCATTGTTCTGGGGTCATGGAAGCGCTTCACGGGCCTTGTGTTTACGGTCGTCACTGTCAGCGGGCAAGGAAAAAATCTCATTTGCCGGAAGTCCAGACGGTGGAAGGGATCCGTGATTAGGCTACATTCCTTTATAATTTCCTCGACTGTAGCACCTTCAAAGGAAAGCTTAATATTTGTCACTGTAGCGCTATGGAAGTCCTACAACGAGGCTCTGACAATGGCTTCCGTTAACAAGAAAGTATTGGGGTGCCAACGAAGAGGAGGGAACAGGACACGAGCTTTTAAAGAACAGTCAGATCTCTCATTCACAGAACGCATGTCTTTTCGAATGGTATGCTGTTTCCAATGCATTTGGCTTCTTGGCATAATTGTTTCCAGTTTCTCCCATGTTTTGCGCTAAACTTAGAAGAACAGGAGCCTCGGGCACGCTGTGGCATTTCAGGGAGATCTCTTTGGAAACTATGGATACTTTATACCAAAGGAATGCTGTAGATTAATTTTTATTTGATATCATCGCCATGTTTCTAAATCTGGTCGTGGATTCTAAAATATTTCCAGTTGATGAAACGAACTAGCCATTTTTGATAACAACACCATTGGAAATTGTAACTGTTATAATCTGCCGGGCAAACGAAATACACTTGAAAATTGGATTTGACCAACCATTCAAACGTGATCAAGCTGTCACTCAGCAGACCTGTTGTGAGACACTCAGCCATATAATGCATGTTATATCGCAGGATACCCGTCCAGTGACCATTACTTGTTTGTTTCATTTTCATCCACCATCAAACATGGGTGTATACTTTCTTTTGCCCGTCATGATCAGTTGATATAGAAAGTCATATAAGACCCTCTTTGAGTACTTAAAAACCCACCATATACATTTGAACCCTATTATTTCGAACCAAGCAGAACCGTGTTGTACCTTCCGCGATATCCGAACATTGGAGATAGCGCGGCATGGGCAGCCAGACAGATCAAGGTATAGTATTATAGATCCATAACAATAGGGTTGTATACACGAGAAAGTAAAAACACACACTTTAATGACAATTCAATATGGATTTCACAGGCAATAAGTGACAAATTATGTACAGTTTATATACGCATGTAGGATTGACAATACAAGCCGTGCGGTGGGCAATGCGCTTCATCAATATCGACCAAGTCAAGTGCAAAGAAAATGTGTTGCGCACTGTTTAATGGCACAATAGGCTTTCCAGAAATACACTGTCTGAATACATGATCACATTATGGTGTGCACACATGAATAATATACGTGTATATTATACAATCCATATTATCTGACTATTGACAATGGTTGAACAATTGGGCGCAGCCCCTCGTGGTTTATTCTCCCCTGGACTGACTTACTGTACGATAAACAACTACCACGAGTTAGTTTTTTTCTTCTAATATGAGACATCAACATGATGTACAGTCTCTCAAAGGACGTCAATAAAATGTGCAAGTTTTGAAAATATTTACTCGTTTTTAAATAATGATGACGCCCTGAATACAATCCGACCTCGGCTATGTCGGACAAGTCTATTTGGTGAACAGGGGTGAAGTTTGATATTCCCCGAATATTCTCACATTTTTCCCGTCGATTATCTATATATTTTCTCTCAATACCGATTGTCATATATCTCCTACTTTTAGACGCAATCGTTAGGTCACTGCGTTTATCTGCGTTGCAAGCTGCATACACAGGGAACTACTCACTAGACACTTCCTTCTAAAAAATCACGTCGTCCAATTTTCGACCTCATTAAGTTGCGAGCGCATGTTCGAATCTCCAGAAATGACGTCATCCTAGAACAATGTTATATCGTGAAGTTAACCACGCGTCGTTCTTTATTTATCTTTGCCATTCTAACGCGTAGCTATCTTATGTAGTAAACTAACATGTTATGAATCACTGACCTTTGATGAAGTGATAAGCCATCACGTTAAAGTCGTTGGCCAAATATGGCGGCGTTATTTCATTACATGAACTTAATATAGTGCCAGTGGTGGCAGTATGTGAGTTAACTGTGACCCCTGGCGTTATATAGTTTCTCACTCTTCAAGATGGCCCAGTCTCACCTTCCGTCTATTCGGGAACAGAGGCATATAAAGACCTTAAGACGCTACATCCCTAATTGCAAACATGAGTCATGTTTCCTTCCAACCTGGCAGGGCTAGTTAATTTCATAAGCTTATTTCCGAACCAGGTCGCGTGTTAATCCTCTTTCCACCAGTCTCTAACGACAAACGATACGGTATCATGACTAGACTGGGAACAGTCCCTGTTTCTCAGAATTTAGATTTGATTGTTTGTTTGGTGTACTATAGTCTGTCATACAGGCCCTGACACAAACAATTCCAATACAGTCCATGCAAGTCTATAATATTTGGCAAGTCTAGATAACTGTAGTACGTGAAGATGAAGAAAGTCTCTGGGCTCCTATTTATTATATTTCATAACTATAATTCAACAACAGTAATAAGTTACTGTTTTTTCTGTAAAATAGGTTCATTTCAGAGACTGGATGTGAGTCTAAGTGTACTACACCAGCAATATCACCGTGGCCTGTACATAATCGAATCTACACCAGAGAAATCAGTGGTTGATATTACGCCCCGTCCCGTCTGGCTACGATGACACAGTCACCAAAATCACCCAGTCTGACTACCCTATCCAATTCATTCGCCTCTTACAACCGGGGGCAGGAATTTTATATGGCTTCAGCTGCTAAAACAGATTTAAAAAAAACAACATTTTGACTCAAAATATATATATATATTTTTTAAAACATACATCTTGTAACGTATTTGTGCCAGGCAATTTCTGTGATTTTCATCAGTTTGAAGCATAGCTATTATTTTCGCAAAATTTCTTGGACAATTTCAATGAGATTGGAAACACAGGGCAAGAGGACACGTATTCAACCAAGTCACTGAGTCTGATCACCGATCGGTTTACAACAAGTATAGGTGTATGTAGAAACAAGGGCATCGACCGAGTCAAAGAGCTTTGCAACCGATCGGTTTACAACAAGTATAGGTGTATGTAGGAACAGGAGCATCGACCGAGTCAAAGAGCTTTGCAACCGATCGGTTTACAACAAGTATAGGTGTATGTAGGAACAAGAGCATCGACCGAGTCAAAGAGCTTTGCAACCGATCGGTTTACAACAAGTATAGGTGTATGTAGGAACAAGAGCATCGACCGAGTCAAAGAGCTTTGCAACCGATCGGTTTACAACAAGTATAGGTGTATGTAGGAACAAGAGCATCGACCGAGTCAAAGAGCTTTGCAACCGATCGGTTTACAACAAGTATAGGTGTATGTAGGAACAAGAGCATCGATCTATGCCATTGGGACAAGTGGACACCCAATCAACCGAGTCACTGACCCTGGCCACACGAACGAAAACATTTTATGAATGTTACAATTCGTACATATATAAGGAACACAAAAAGGTTTTAGAAATGTTAATGTAAATACGTTTCTTTGTTTCTCTTCTTTTCTATTATGTACCCCTCTGTCGTTTGATGTATACGTGTAAGTCTACGGGAGAAAGTGATCTCAGCCGCGATAACTTGTGCCCGATCCTTTACATGAGAATAAAACAAGTTTAAAATACAAAACGAAAACACCTGGTTCACCCAGATTCACCCTACAAGTAGAGGTTACTTCAGACCTATGTGTTTACTTTGCACATAGCACGACTGAAGTGAGGTGAAATAGGGTTTAACGTCGGATTCAAGATTATTGCACTCATATAGCGATGTGTATGCACGTGTGTTTGTGTGTGTGTATGGTTTATACTTAATCCGGACTAATGTCGATTTTATAGTGCTAGCCAAATGAAAAACCATGCCGCATTTTAACATAAATACTTCACTCAGACACAGTATACTGACACCGAGCAAACGTCTCCTTGTTTAAGGCCCTTAATCCCGAGCATCAGACATGGTAACAACAAGTACCATGTTTTAATGTCTTTTGGTATGGCGCGGCCGGGGAACGAGACCCCCGACCTTCCGCTCTCCGGTCGGACGCTCTACCACTAGACCACGGAGGCGGTCCATGACTGAAGCGCCGTGGCACCGCGTAGTTCTTGTCGATGACAGCATGAGGAAATCTAAATCTCTTCCGAGGCACTTATTGCGTTTCTGAAACACCAACGTATCTGTTGTTACGTCCAAACACCCATGACACTAACGACATAGTACATGCAACTTACCACCTGTTTTTATGTGGCAGTTTTTTTGTTATTAGCCTAATGCCGCTTGAATTGAGCTACTGTGTAGGTAGATTACTTGTCACGTTGTGGAGACTTAGACCTTGTGTGCTTAAGTCTACTCGCTCTAGTCTAATGCATAAAGAAGAGAGAAACAAGACAGAGACTGAGAGAGAGGGAGAGATAAAGAGAGAAAGAGGGGAGTGAGAGGGCAGAGAGAGAGAGAGAGGAGAGAGAGAGAGAGAGAGAGAGAGAGAGAGAGAGAGAGAGAGAGAGAGAGAGAGAGAAACTGAACCAGAAAGAGATACAGAGGTGGAGAGGGAGAGAGAGGTAAGAAAGACAGACAGATAGAGAGGGGAAGAGATAGAGAGCGAGAGGGAGAGAGAGGGGGTGAGAGTGGAGACGGAGAGAGAGAAAGTGAAAGAGAAAGAGTGAGAGCTAGGAAAGACAGGCAGACAGACAGAGGGAAACGGGATAGAGAGAAAGAGGTAGCCAAAACAGAGAAACACAGACAGAGAAAGTGAAAGAGAGACAGAGAGACGGACAGAGAAAGAGAACCAGAGAGAGAGAAAGGGAGACAGAAAGAGAGAGCGAGAGAAACACAGAGAAAGTGAAAGAGAAAGAGAAAGAGAAAGAGATACAGAGGTAGAGAGAGAGAGCGAGCTAGGAAAGACAGGCAGACAGACAGAGAGAGGGGGAAGAGATAGAGAGCGAGAGGGAGACAGAGGGGGAGTGAGAGATGAGAGGGAGAGGGAGAAAGTGAAAGAGATACAGGGGTAGAGAGAGAGGAGGGAAAGACAGGCAGACAGACAGAGAGAGGGGGAAGAGATAGAGAGCGAGAGGGAGAGAGAGATGAGAGGGGAGAGAGAAAGTAAAAGAGATACAGGGGTAGAGAGAGAGAGAGGTGGCAAAGACAGGCAGACAGACAGAGATAGGGGGAAGAGATAAAGAGCGAGAGGAAGAGGGAGAGAGGGAGTGAGAGGGGAGAGAGAAAGTAAAAGAGATACAGGGGTAGAGAGAGAGAGAGGTGGGAAAGACAGGCAGACAGACATAGATAGGGGGAAGAGATAGAGAGCGAGAGGGAGAGAGAGGGGGAGAGAGAGAAAGTGAAAAAGAAAGAGATACAGAGGTAGGGAGAGAGGGGTGGGAAAGACAGACAGAGAGAGGGGGAAGAGATAGAGAGCGAAAGGGAGAGAGTGAGGGAGTGAGAGAGGAAAAGGAGAGAGAAAAAGTGAAAAAGAAAGAGATACAGAGGTAGAAAGACAGGCAGACAGACAGAGGGAAACGGGATAGAGAGAGAGAGGTAGCCAAAACAGAGAAACACAGACAGAGAAAGTGAAAGAGAGACAAAGAGACGGACAGAGAAAGAGATACACACAGAGAGAGACACACAGAAAGAGAGAGAGAGAAACACAGACAGAGAAAGTGAAAGAGGAATATTATTAATATGTTACTTGGGTTTTTTAAAATTTAATTTGAGCCTTGTAATGTTATAAGTTTGGTAATCATGACATTTTCTCATTTTCCCACATGGTAATGCGACAGAAATCGCTTACAGTGCCCGAGAAAGGGAAATATTAGTCTGAGCATTGAACACAACCCTTTTTACGCCGCGTTGAATCCCACAGTAGGAGAGACATGCGCAGTAGCAACAGACAGTAAGTAAATGCGACGGCGTTCGGTAATGGTTTTGCCTGGAGCGTCGATATTGGGTGACCCAAGCCCAGCTAGGGGGAGAGGCGAGGAGGGGGAGGCAAGGACTGTCATTAGAGCGTTAGTGATTGGGTAATGAGGGAACTGACCCGCCCGGGGCGGTGAACGGGAGGGGTAATAGCGGCACTTTCAACCTAATGGGGTCGGTACCGTATTTCTCATAAATAACACTGGCCCTAAACAAGGAAGTGAGTTCATATGTACCGTACCGTGTGTACCCTATAGTAGCAGTTTTTTTTAAAAAAAGGTGCGGACATATTTTCTATCCAACAATTGTTTGTGTTGGAGCTGAGGGTGGTGATTGTGTCGGAGATGATGGAGCTGAGGGTGGTGATTGTGTTGGAGCTGAGGGTGGTGATTGTGTCAGAGATGATGGAACTGAGGGTGGTGATTGTGATGGAGCTGAGGGTGGTGATTGTGACAGAGATGTTGGAGCTGAGGGTGGTGATTCTGATGGAGCTGAGGGTGGTGGTTGTGTCGGAGATGATGGTCTCAGGGTGGTGATTGTGTTGGAGCTGAGGGTGGTGGTTGTGTTGGAGCTGAGGGTGGTGATTGTGTCAGAGATGATGGAGCTGAGGGTGGTGATTGTGTCAGAGATGATGGAGCTGAGGGTGGTGATTGTGTTGGGGCTGAGGGTGGTGATTGTGTTGGGGCTGAGGGTAGTGATTGTGTTGGGGCCGGGGGTAGTGATTGTGTTTGGGCTGAGGGTGGTGATTGTGTTTGAGCTGAGGGTGGTGGTTGTGTTGGAGCTGAGGGTGGTGGTTGTATTGGGGCTGAGGGTGGTGGTTGTGTTGGAGCTGAGGGTGGTGGTTGTGTTGGAGCTGAGGGTGGTGGTTGTGTTGAGTCTGAGGGTGGTGGTTGTGTTGGAGCTGAGGGTGGTGGTTGTGTTTGAGCTGAGGGTGGTGGTTGTGTTGGAGCTGAGGGTGGTGGTTGTGTTGGAGCTGAGGGTGGTGATTGTGTTGGAGCTGAGGGTGGTGGTTGTGTTGGGGCTGAGGGTGGTGGTTATGTTGGAGCTGAGGGTGATGATTGTGTTTGGGCTGAGGGTGGTGATTGTGTCGGAGCTGAGGTTGGTGATTGTGTCGGAGACAGGTAGGAAGATGTAAGGACATGTGGAACACGTTGAAGAAAACTCAACAGGTAGTTTAATTTTTTATTGCTGAAGCTTCCACTCCGAGATATACCATGCAGTCATTTCTGAAAATAACAGCTTAGCTAAAATCATTACACTTAGGAAGGTTTGAGTAGTAGAATGTCTCGACATTAGGCATCCAGCTGGCAAGGACGTGTTGCAGGTGGTCATGACAACAAGACGCGCCATGCTGTCAACAAGATTACCACTGGTGCTACAGTGTTCTCAGCATGCTACTTATAGGCTGAGGTCGGAACACAGGTACCGATGAACTCTACTTGAACTCTTCACAATATTGTTGTCAGCATATGCCCATGGATCCTAATCTCCATTGCACGCACCCCTGTGTGTCCTTCAAATGAGAGGGAGACCGGATTATATTCCAGATATATGATGGCGGCCTGTATGATTATGTCCAACATACATGCACAGATTAGGTTTTAGTTACAATAGTCATGCATGTGAAAATAGGAAATATATATATGAATATGACTGAGTATCGTTAATAAGGGGGCGTAGGTGGTCCAATCTGAGGCTCCGCAATTAGCCATGTCAGGGTCCAATCATCGTGGGTTAAAATCGCAGAATCGCCAGATCCTTATTCTTGGTTTAGGCGTTTTCACCCACATAAAGCTTACAGGCTGTGATTTGACTGAAATAATGTTCAAAGCGGCGTTTAACCCAATAACACTCACTGACTATGAATGGCCTTTACCTGCAAGATCTGAGCTGCACGGGCATCTTCAGATCAAAGACGTCACATCAGATAAATAATAGTATAAAGACGTTTTCGAACGATCATCAAACTTATTTTCTCAAAATGACACAGTGTATAGCATCCAGATACCAACTGTTAATATTGTTAACCAGTCAACATTGTTTATATGATTTAATTTAAATACGTTTAGCTTAAATATCATTCATGACCGATGAAACTGGAGCAGTCATCGCTCTTGAGAGGTGGTAGGGTTGCATAAAGCGTTTGCTTGTCACGCCGAAGGCCCGGTTTAAGTTTTCCACATTTGTACGTGTGAAGTCCATTTCTTGTGCCCCCAAACATGATATTGCTCGATTAATGCTTAATATGGCGTAAAACCATACTCACTCACTCATATCGTTCTTAAGTATGTTTAAAACATATCTCAGGGTAATGGCACTGTCATCTGAGTCGCCGCAAGTCGCTGTGCAGAGTCGCATCCCTTTGCCACGCAAAAACCTATGATCGTGGGTTCAAATCACGGTTTGCCCCGATTATGTTTTTTCTAGGTTTGTCAGCACCTGACCCGTGCCCGTGGGTAAAAGTAAAGGACCTGTGCCATTTCTGGCTTTCCCCTACATTAAGCTGATGTGCCGGGATATAACTGGATTACTGGGACGTTAAATCAAACTCACTCACTCATGGGTTTTTGTACTGAGAGCAGATATTTTTTCAGCTACACCTGCAATACGAGTTATATTTTCAATTGTTTTTTTTCTAAGGGCCCTTGCTCCTCTACACGCAGCCCAGACAGCGAATAGGAAGTGCGGGGGTGGACATCTCTGACAAGATTCTTCGCCCAATCAACACCAAAAGAATTCGAAAGCACGGGAACAACACAAGTATTTGTGGCCTTGACGTTATTGTGAGCGTTCAGCTCTGAACTCCAGATTTTCGTAAGTCTACATTTGTACTTTGGGCATTCTGTAGTTAGTACGTATGGGTCTGACCTTCGACGAGATGGTCAATAACTCCTCCCAGTAAAACTGACTGATCCCCCCTCTTCTTCCTTGACACGTTTCAGATGAAGCATGTTCGTGCATTTGGCGAGTGGATTCTCCTTTGCCAAGAGGTTCAAGGTCATCCATGTAAAGGCGGTGAGTAAGGGATGTTGGGGATCTGTGCTGAGGTCCAGGGTGATAACCTTCCTTTTTGTTAGGCTAAAAGCTTAAGGATTTAGTGACAAACAGAAAAGCAATGCACTAAACGAATTGCCCTGAAAGATTCCTCTTCTAATAGGAATTGGTTCCGAAGTCATCACTTGACCCAGCGAATACATCTCAAGTTGACCTGACCAACAGTTCATTAAAGATATGAGTAAAACAAGTAGCCCCTCGTTGAGCCCTGTATATTCCAGTGACTTCCAAATCCATTCGTGAGATTTTCTGTACTTTGTTACGGTGGCAAGTTTTATCCTCTTCAAGGATAATTGTTTGAACCAGCAATTGATCCTTTCAGCCCCAACATCCCTTTCTATCTCCTTTCTGCTCCATGTTCATAATGGTATTGGAAGAGCATGGTAATGCCACAACATCTTCAGGACATCCTGTCAATATGTTGTACTGTGTATTCAGAGAAGTAAAAGGGCGGGGTTTTTTTTCGAATTATTCAAATCACCTTTCTTTGGAAGAAGGATTGTTCGACCTCTGCGTAACAATGGCAGAATATCCCCTGTATCCACAAGAGAATTTAAACAGTGACAGCCTGGTTCCCTGGGTATGCTGCGCTGGCGCTACACTGACCCAGGCAATGACTGCACAATGGCCGCCTCCTAGACGAACAAACATGGCGGACACGCCATGTATTTACTGTAGAAAAACTCTAGAACGGGTGGTTAAAATGTTTTCTTAGCATTTTTATGAATGCTCTTGCAATGTATTTGTCACGAGAATAACGTCCATTGTTACTTTTAGTGAAGGAAAACATTATTTAAGCTGTTTCGAGACTCGAAAGTGGTCGTCACATCGGTGAAATGTAAACAATGACACACACACACCCCATTTTCATCACTGTTACGTGTGATAATATTTCGTGTCAGCTCACTTATATCACGAAATCGTATACATAATACATAGAATTAAACGACCACGTCAATGAAATACCGTTAGCATCTTTATTTAAAAAAAATTGATTGCGCAAATGTCACCGATTATGCCCCGTTTTCTCCCAATGTAAATTGGTGGGTTTAGCGGAGTTAGCGCCTAGTATAATAACTAGGATAAACAAACACTTTTGATTATTAAATAGTGGTTTTTAAAGATAGGGTCTGTCATTGGTTCTGAGATTTGGCCTCTGGATTTTATTCACATGAAATGCCATTTATCTGGCATTTGTTTTCTTATTACACAATGAAATTAATCATAAATAGATCTAATAATTTTTTAATAAGTAATTGATTCATTCCAATCTAGCGTTTTCTAACTATGTGTGTGCTTGTAAAAATGTCGGATGTGAATGGCATAATATGAAAGAATATGTTCAATAACAATGGTGTGGCAATTAATCATGGTGTGGCAATTAATCAACTGAAGAAACTTAGGCATGAGGTTATAGACAACTTTATTATAAATTACACCATTGGCAGGTTTTCTAGTTGATATGGAAAGTCACTATGCCATGAAATTCTACTAGATACTAATGCCATGTTTGAGATCCAGACACCCAAACAGTTTGTCCTGAAAGTGGCCACTGATTTTGTTAAGATAACCATAGGAAACTCTGTGTGAAACACACACTTTCAAGGGCTGTAGTTTATCAAAGACATATTTGGTAAAAAGCTAAGCAGTTGTTACAATTTAATAAAGTTCCCATCTGTCTATTGTCATAAACATGATATTGGGGGTGGGGAGTGGGGTGTGTCACTGAGTTATGATGATACATATTATTTATTATAAACATTCAAATAATGCATTCTAAGTAACACACATGCGAGTAACAAATAACCATAACTTTCAAGCAAATTAAAAATAATTGTAATTTAGCATGTATCTACTGATCAGTCTACATTAGCTCCAAAGGGTTTTCAACAATCAGACATCTGAGAAAATTCCATTTTGTTTTTGTTTTTACTACAAATTGAACAATCTAAAAACATGCAAAGCTGATGAACATGATGTCCTGAATAAAAGCAAAAACAAAAATTACCATAACCTGTTTTGGAACTTGTTAGTGTGTAATTTACAATACAAAATTGGTCAACAAGTTCAGTATAAATTCTGAATCACTGATGGTGTGTTGATCCAGGTATGGAAGCAGTACTGTTAAAGCATAAGAGTGTGAACCAACGCATCATTTCATCCACTGGCTGAATAAATGATGACATCATATGACATGTAGGTGATTTATTACTTCTGGCAGATCTACTTGTATATCATGCTCTGAATGATGTTAGGATATGCTTTGATACTGGCTTTCAGCCCCATACACTATTGTACTCATAGTCCAGACAGGTTCCATTGGTACCGGTAATCATTACACAAAGTTTGTTTGTTTAAGAATTGACTTTCACTTTGTGTGAGTTCATTGGAGCTCCGACGTTCATACAGTTTGGCCCTCACTCTATGAAGGTTCATACTCCAATGAGCTCACACTAAGTGAAAGCATATTCTTATAATTTTTTATCACAATTTCTTACCTCAAGTGATGTAGGCCAAGATCGAAACACGATTGTATTTAGTACGTGTGACTTCATGTTTACTCTGACATCCATACAATAACCAGCTATATCGCGGAATAAAATAGTTCCTCAAAAAGAGAGGTGACATGAGCGAATGGATGCATAATTTGCTCTTCAGAAACGTCTTATGCAACACATGTATTCAAATAATATTATCATAAGATGAGAAAGGTCTGCAAAGAACTACCTCAGTAAGTCAGTCACAATGACAGCGCGTCGTAATACATTTACATCGAGTACAAGACGTCAAAATGGCCGACACGATAAACGTGACGGGAGAGATTTCCGAAGTTGTTAATGAACCTGTGGCGGTTACATGGTTACATGTGTTAGTCATCATTGATCAACTGGCCGATCATTGAAAGGTGATTAAAGATGCGTCAAACAGACACTGAGGTAAATTCATAGATTGCTGGAGACGGTCACTGTCAGCCTAGACACGGATCGAGTCGATACTACGATAGTTTGGATGTGCATTTCTTCGTTTGCTCATTAGGATGGGCCATAGCGAGGATATTCTTGAACAATCATACAGTCAAGCTCTCCGTCTTTTCTCAATGCATACTGAAACGCTGATACAAAGATTAAAGGTTCTAAAAGATCAGAAAGACGCTTATGTATGTTTACTTGCTGGGGTATTCCTAGGGGTTTCCCCAGGAATGTGGAAGTAGTCCGTCAGTGTTTACGTCATTTCAAGAACAGTCTCGTGAAAAACGTATGAACGTCAAATTGTGTCGTTCATACACTTATGGACGTCAATTTCGCGGTCATGTCACCGAGCTCTCGTCCAATGGAAAAGTCGTATATCGTGTAAACTTCAAATTATAAAATTATTTGTTGTTTAACGCCACACCCAGGAATATTCCAGCTATTAGACGGTGGTCTGTAAAATAATTGATTCTGGACTAGACAATCCAGTGCTTGACATCATGAGCATCGATCCATGCAATTGGTATACCATGACATGCATCAAGTCAGCGAGCCTGACCAGACCGATCCCGTTAGTCGCCTCATACGACAAGCATTGGTTGCTGAAGACTGATTATTCTAACCCGGATCTTCACGGGTCGTTTGGACACAAATGAACCGTTACCAAAACCAGTTTCGAATACCATCAGGCCCTGGTGCCGTATTAGTATTATACTTTTTCATTACATTTTTCCGGCAATCAGGTGTAATGAAACACAACAAAGGTGACCTTATTTTGTCCCGTACAGTATCCCTGTACTCCTCTGGCCATGGTTCCTGTTCTCATTACTGTCACTGGTTGCGTTGAACTGCCCGTTTACAAAACTGTTTTTCATTTTCAGTTTTGAACAGTTTATTTTGTTTTATGAAATTAATTTTCTTGTCCCACTTTCTTTTTCTTTCTGTCCAAACCTTTACCTTTGCCTTCAGGGAATCTAGAATTTGATTTAGAATTTTCTATTTTGTCGTCGTATACTTTGTTTTCATTTTTTCCAAACTGATTTTTGAGGTTTTGATATTGATTACCCTAAGGTAATTTAAAGCAAAATTCTATCCAGGATATATCTTTCTTTGTTTCAGTTTATTTGGAGCAGGATTTTTCTTTTGGTGATTTTGTTCATTCACCTTTTTCCTTTTGTTCATTATCTTTGGAAGCTGTATGGAGTTCCTCTAGTATTCTAGCAGCAGTACAGACACAAGAACAGTCCGCATTACAAGTTACAGAAATGATGTTATTCAATTTATCGAGTTCATTCTGTGTAAATGATTGGTTAAATTGTTTAATTGGCCTCTGTTTCTCAATCGGTAAATCACAGATTTAAACAAAATATACAAGGGATCATCGGAAAGATCGGAACTAAAATCTTCGAGGCCGACATAAGGGAATTTATTTTGTGAGCCCATGTGTGGGTCATCCGTGACAACTGCATCAGGTAATTAAAGGAGAATGATTCGAACGTTCATTTTCAATTTCGTGTCTGAGAGTTCATTCAAAGTAGCCTGACGGGTGTTGGCAGTTAGCTCATCAGGTTCACGGCGCATATACAGCTTTAGTCGCCGGAGCTGATCACGAATATTCTGCTGTCGGATATGCATACATTGGTATAGCTTTATCCCCATGCTGCGTCAGTAATTTGCCATTTATTCGTGGTATTAATGACCATCCCGTTTCTTTCGCACACTCAAGAAGTTATTCTTGGGTGGGTTCTGTGCCTCCCACTGCGGACAGTCCAGTGATTGACATCATGAGCATCGATCCAAGCAATTGGGATACGATGACATGATCAACCAAGTCAACGAGCCTGACCACCCGATCCCGTTAGACGCCTCTTACGACAAGCATGGGTTGCTGAAGACCTATTCTACCGCGGATCTTCAAATTGGGTGATGTACGTTTGGTTCAGATTAAATCCTCCCTATCTAGGCCCACTACGGAGAGGCAGTCCATTATTATTATTATTATTATTATTTACAGATTAAAATTATAAATGCAGCAAACAGGGTTTGGGTGATCCAGGCACAGTGAGGCTGGTTAGGCTCATCATCAGCTCAGAGCCCTTGCCCCTTCTACACGCAGCCCAGACAGCGAATGGGAATTCTCCCAGGAAGCGCTGCCTCGTCACACCTACCCAGAAGAATTTGAAGACTCCCCAACACTGCAGCCTTCTGCATTACCCAGATTGTCAGAAGGGCTGTATTCCTGGTAGCAAACCCGGGTACTCTCCCGATGTCAGTCAACAGATTGGGAGGTACCAAACCTAAGGCACCGAGAACAATGGGGAGTCGGACACCTTGGTACTTGGGATGCAAGCGTGACATTTCGAAAGCGAGGTCTGCATATTTGCCATGTTCTTCCTCAATCTTGTCAATCACATTAGTGTCAAAGGGGACAGAAAATTCAATGATATAAATGATTATATTGGATTTATAAAAAAGACACGATCAGGTTTGTTGGCCTGGATAGGTATGAGGCAATATACGGGCCTATTCCAAAGAATTTTGTATGTATCATTTTCCATGACGCCCTCTACATATTCCGGGTCGTACAATGGATGGACCTCTGTGTCAAAACCAGAAGCATGACGAAGACGGTAATAAAATGATCGAGCTACACCATCGTGTCGTTTAAGATACTGTGTGTGTGCCAAAGCTGGGCATCACAGACTGTGTTGGACAGTCTCATTAAATTCACTATGAGCCTTGACATACTTCACAAGAGGATCATCAAACAAATGTGCACAAAACAATTCTATCATGAAGAGCCCCAACGTTAATCATACCACGTCCTCCCGTTATGATTGGTAAATATAAGCGATTGAGGTAAGAGCGAGGGTGGTGGGATCTATTGTCTGACATGATTCTTCGTGTCAGGGTGTCAATACGCTGAATTTCTTGTTTCGTCCAATCAGCAACACCAAAAGAATGCTTCTACTACTACTGATTACACATCTACTACCACCATTTCAGAATTACTACATCTACAACTACTACAACTGCCACGATCACTTTTCTTTCTTAATTTCACTTTAATGGAATGTACAAGTGAAAACTATGTGTCAACTTGGATATACCTTTTCTATTTTGTCTTAACTCAGACCACAAAGCGGGGAAGAGACCGAATTTTGATTCATTTACAAGCTTTAAAGTTTTCGTCAATTTTACTGTTAATTTTGTTAGAAGTGTCAATGCTGTCTTACACCGAAAAATGGCTAAAAAGCCTGGCAGAAAAAATGGTTCATGTCGCTGATTTCAAAACTAGGAATATGGTTCTGATACGCATATTCATCCAACTCAAGTCATATATACCACTGTGGTCGACCAATTTCGTCAACCCCAAGCTGGATACGGGTTAAGTTACGAACATTTTTATACGTGATAATATTTCGGCAAACAGATGTCGTGGTTGGTCATGACATATCGAATGATGATTCCAAATAATTCGACCGTCAATAACCAAATAATAATATTTCTTTGCGACGGGGTGATAGTGGGTGGTTTCGCTGGTGTGATGGTTTGTCGTAATGGTGGGAGGTGATTGTGGGATGATGGTTGACGGTGTTTAAAGAAACAAAGGGGTTTATTCAGCGCTACGGGTGAACACGTGTATCACCATAGTACCAAATAGCATCAGCTGTTATAAAATTACCTTTATACCGTTTAAAAAACAACAATTTAAAACCGGAAGCCTCAAACCTCGTCTGGGATACAACAAGTAATGCTCGGTATAAACTGCGCACAGGCACGACGCTCACACACACACGCACACGTACGACGCTCACACACGCACGCACACGCACGACGCTCACACACGCTCTATAACATATATGCGCAAAAAATATGAAAGTATATGCCAGGTAAATTGCTTCGGGAATTAAACAAGCGGAATATTTGAAAAAAAACATCATGTACATTTTGTAAAGAAAATGAGTTTGATATCGGCTAGTCCACAAATAACTAGAGACGATGGCTGAGTCGATCAGTCCATGTGCAACATTGTTATTGCATGGTTGTATTGCACCTTTTCGTCCATGCCCCATACTGTTCGCTTCATAGATTTCATTGGAAGGTGATTACCCAAAATGATAAATCTCGATAAGAGCTTGTCTAATGATGAAAGATGGGGAGACTGCTCCCACTGGTTTTCCATCAAATCTACAAAATCAAAGATAATTTCTCGTCAGCGGATGCTTATCTAGAAATCGGTTGATTGATGATTTAGGTCCTCGCCCTGCAGAAACTATGGTGGTCTATCGGAACTGTGTTGGTATGACTCATGCTTCACTGTTTCACTTCCGTCTGTCTTGCACACCACTGTCTGTGTTCCCGCATTTCAAAAACAAAAACACCAACTAGTTTTTATACTGTTAAATATGCTATTTTAGGATAACAGTGCCCTTACCGAAACGTTAAGGAAGTACAGAGCACAACATTTTCAATGTATACTAAAACCTCGTGAAGCTGGACTCCCTTAATCAATGCATTATCAATCCGGACGCTTCCACTGCAAATGATATTGCCGGGATTGAAGGGGGTTGAACTAAATAATGGCGTTCCACTGACAAGGGTCGGATTCATCTGAACTCAGTGCAAGAGTTCAAAATGTCTTGTAAAGCAAATGCTAATTTGAACAGATTGACTTTGTTGTTCCGTATGAATTATTTAGATACATGAGTGAATGAGTGAGTTGTCTTTAGGCAGCCTTGGTAAGTGATCGGAGTCAGGTCTTAAAAGACGAAAGAATCCATTAACGTTTGACACTTAGCCGAAAGGTTTTGGTTTGGTTTGTTATTTTACGCCGCACTCAGCAATATTCAGCTATATGACGGCGGTCTGTGAATAGTCGAGTCTGGAAGACACAATCCAGTGATTGATATCATAAGCATCGATCCACGCAATTGGGATCGATTACCTGCATCAACCAAGTCAGCGTGCCTGACCATCCGATCCCGTTAGTTGCCTCTTACGACAAGCATATTCGCCTTTTATGGCAAGCATGGGTTGCTGAAGACTTATTCTACCCCGCATCTTCACTGGTCTTTGGCCGAAAGGGATACAGTGCTTGTCGTCCTTCCGTTCTTAAATGTGTATTGATATACTGCACAGTAGGTAAACGCGACAAAATCCTTTCCATAGTCTTAAGAAATCTCTGCTGAAAGCAGGGTCCATTGTACGATTCTTACTACACCATAAACATGTGCTTGTGAATCACTATCAAATGACCCGTGAAGATCCGGGTTAGAATCGGTCTTCAGCAGCCCATGCTTGCCGTAAAAGGCGACTATGCTTTTCTTAAGAGGCGACAAACGGGATCGGGTGGCTAAGCTCGCTGACTTGGTTGATGCATGTCATCGATCCCAATTGCGTTGATCGATGTTCATGTTATTAATCACAGGATTGTCTAATCCAGACTCGATTATTTACAAACCGCCGTCGTATAGTTGGAAAATTGCTGAGTGCGGCGTTAAACAACAATCAATCAATCACTATCAGATGTTGTTGATATGAGGTGTTCGCGAAAAGATGAACGTATTCTGCCCCATCTGTGGCAGCAGTCACAAAGTGCAGTGTTCACCTGAACAAACATAGGGCACAAATCAAGATAGAAATTTCTTTGTTTGTTTGGTGTTATACGCCGCACTCAATAATATTCCAGCTATATGACATCAGTCTGTATATAATCGACCCTGGACTAGACAATCTAGTGATTGACATCACGTTGATCGATCTACACAATTAGGATAAATGACATGCAACAACTATGCCAGCGAGTCAGACCACCCGATCCCGCAAGTCGCCTTTTACGACAAGCATGGGTTGCTGCAGACCTATTCTAACCCGGATCTTCAAGTTCTTAAGACAGGGAATAACGTCGGACATCATTTTAGTTACGGATGCGTCAAATTTGGAAATGTTCTGCACGTGCCAATCATGTGAAACTTTTTAAAATCTTTTCAGAATATTGTCATCCTGATCAGACAACTCTTGAGCAAGAAGTCGTATGATACTCTTTGAAATCTTCACAGAAAGCGCACATATCAATCACTGGATTGTCTGGTCCAGACTCGATTATTTTAAGACCGCCGTCATATAGCTGGAATTTTGCTGGGTGCGGCGTTAAACAACAAACAAACAAACAAACAAACAAACAGAAAGAGCATGGTCAATTGTATCTCAAAAGAATTATTACTGAAATGTAGACATGACCGGGTCTCCAGCATGAGCTGGACTATTGTTCACCCAGAAGGAAAATAGGAGAATATAGTGCCCTGTTCAAATGGACTTTTCAATCTGAGCCATTTTTTTATTACTTGTGATAGCTTTGATGAAAGATTAGACATTTGTATTTGGTTGCGTTTTTTTATCCACAACCTGTACATGGTATTGACTCCAGCTTTCCATAATTTGACTTCAGGCCGATGTGTGTGTTTCGGCTTGAAACTTCCGGTTGCCATTGTTGATGACGGTTACTGAGAAATCTAGACGGTTTCTCCCATCTTCCAGAGGCAAGGGAGTTAACCGACTTTCAGTGTTCCATCGCAGCGCCACCAGTGGCTGTTACGAGTTATGTCCCTTTCATGTCCCTCCTATTGACCAATCAGATTCCACACACGTGCATGCACGTCGCTATATAAGTGCCATAATCTTGGACGCGACGTTAAACCCAATTTCACCTCACCTCACCTCACCAATCAGATTCCACCTATCATATCACTTGCATTTGCTTAAAACAATATTGCGGCGGCCAAGTCGAGACGATCTGATGGATAATCAAGATCTATATTGTAACAAAACGGGTCCTACTTCGCGAAAATATGGAAAATATCTGTTGACGGTAAGTTAACGGTACACATGCCTTGCAAATCCTGCAATCGACCAAAATCTGCATTGCAGTTAACTGCAGAAATTTTACTTATTATAGTCAGTTAACTCCCTTGCCTCATGAAAATGGGTGACACAAGGCTGCTGTTATGTTGTTTCAGCGACGGGTTAGTCAGCATGCAACAGGAGAACAGCCAACGATAGATATTAATTATTGCCGGCTGTCATGTCACTGCAGACAGCAAAGAAGGAAAATAACTGTGGTCATATCTGTACCACATCCGGTTTTAGGTGCGCATACATCGCGCCCTAAATTACTAATGGTAATGAACATGGAAACATGTCTTCACCTCGACAGCTTGTTTTCGGATACAAATTATTACAAACTATTTAGAATAGGTTATGGCACGACGCCTAATCGATGAAATGGTTAGTAAGAATCCGAGGCGCGGACAAGCCATGTCCAACATATATAGCACCTGAAAGCCTTATAGGTATTTTGAAAGACATTCACTGATTCAGGAACTTAATGCTCCACTGTAAGAACACTGTGAGTGACCCCTCTGTGATGCACGTGAAATATGTTTCCCGAGCCTTTCGCACCTGCACCTCGCCCTTTGCCGACTCGGGTTATAAAATGCATGTCCCGAGGCAAGTATACCATTTATTTTGGACCAACTCGAGCACATTTATCTATCACCTAAATATTACTTGCCCGTGTTGATGGGCCTATTATGAGCAAACATAGCCCTGATCAAGATAATAGTAATTGCTTTTCTATCTGTTCCACATCACAAGTTCATACAAATGCTACAATGCATAGAGTAACATATTTAAACTGCACAAAAAACACATATTTTGTAGTTCAGAACGGATAAACAATTAGTCCTGATGTAAGTAAATACTTAGTTGTTAATTTCGTATAATTCTCACATGTCGCCGTGGCAGAGGACTACATTCGTTAGCCTTCGTTGGAGTATTCACCCTTTCCAATCTTACTGGCGACAAACATTTTTCATAAAATTGGTAAAAAAGGGAAAAAAGAAGTTCCGAGAAGGCCAAGTGGTGTTTCCCGAACAACTGAATAAGTTAGAGCACGGTCAATGACAAAGGAACCACGTTGTGTCCAACTCGTCGTGTCCTGAAGAATCGTTGGAGTTATCCGGGGTTCGAGACATCAGGAAAATGTGTAATTTGGATACTCGGGACTCCCAAATGAATTCGAGACGACTATGAATTCGACACATACAAGTTAGACATAACGAGTTTCGACTGTATGCTGCTTCTCTGTCAATCTGTCCTGTCACACACTCGTGTTAGTCACGTCTCATACACAGATACAACGTAAAAGACATCGTAAAGACATCAGTCAAACCAAGATTGTATTGACAATCAGTTGATCTTATTGCAGTAATGCATCACAATGATTCAAGCAAAAATAAATATGTAATATCCTGTAACGTCAGTGACGTTTGATTCGGGATTTGAAAAACCCTCGAAGCAGTTTTCAAATGTATATGCACAGTAAACCTATGTCTACATTCCACAGCGGAGTTAAATCAGTCCTGCGTACTATTTCCCCCGCTTGTATTCATAGTCGCTAATCCTGACGCCACAGGTGAATGTCTTTTGCCTTAAAGTATACATTACCGTATTGTCAGCCAAACGAAAATGGTGGACAGCATATTCCACGCAGCTGTATTCCGCTAGAAAAAAAATAGTTTCTATATCCCAAACCTCCACAGGCCATCTGCCATTTCAAAGAGCAATCATTTTTTCCCCCTGGAAATGTAAATTAGGGACGTTTCTTATTACGGTTTCTGTCCGGATTAACACGAAGGAAGGAAGGAACCATCGAGCAGAAGTAGGTTACACCGACAAAACAGAAGGCCGTTCGGGGGATCACGACTGTGGCATAAACATGTACTGTAAAGTTGCTCTCGTAATTGTATGGCAGCCCGATTACATGGGAGTGTCCGATATTGTTTTCAGACATTGTTTCAAAATTTGAGAAAGTAGTTCCGGATCGCAAGTCTTTTCTGCAGGAAAATAACATTTAATTTGAATTCACATCAGCCAGTCAAAATTGCGAAAAATAGGACACCACGTACGCACGTACGCACGCACGCACACACACAAACACACACACGCACTGAGGCCAAAGCTATCTTAACAGCTTTGACCTATATTAAACAACAAACCAAATCTAAAAGTTTCATCATCTTTTCTAATTTATCGTCATGCCTTCTGACACTTAAAAGTGTCTCCTCAAATCATCCCATAATCCTTTGCAATCGCAAGGGACTCACATTATCAAAGCGTAAATCTGAAGATCTATTTTCCCGTGTCAGCGTGCATCTTATCATAAGTTACTTGAATGATATTGGTCTGTATACAAAAAAAAATATGTATGTGAATAATTTAAATTTGGTGTGATGCTATTGTCAACTGACATTACTGAAGGCTCTGTCCAGGGCGTTGAACTACAGTATAATCATTGTCCCCCTGTGTGATACGTACTCCTATCAGACCCGTGAAGATTCCGGGGTAGAATAGGTATTCAGCAACCCATGCTTGTCGTAAAAGGCGACTAACGGGATCGGGTGGTCAGGCTCGCTGACTTGGTTGATGCACGTCATCAATCCCACTTGCCTGAATCGATGCTCATGATATTAATCACTGGATTGTCTGGTCCAGACTCGATTATTCACACACCGCCGTCATATAGCTGCAATATTGCTGAGTGCGGCGTTAAACAACCAACCAACCAACCAACTAACGTACTCCTATCATAATCGATGTAACTATCATCAACCAGTGTTTTAAGCTCACTGTTGAGTATATTTTAATATTGGCTAGCATTGTTCACAACCACCAGTAGCTAAAGTAAATCCTGCTGGGGTATCATCCAGGAAGTCGAGGTACTGAAAGTCCCCATGATCCCCCAGTGAGGTGGCCTAGCTTTGGTTACTCGTGGCCTGTAGCCCGTGTTTAAAACTGTATAAATAATTTGTTCATGCCTAAATATGTTTGTAAAAAATGTTTTCAAATATAACCTTGCATCTATAACTCCTATTTGACTACATCAACTTGGTCTCGTCGCTATCTGGCGGAAATAATGCCGATGCGACGTTACCTTTGAACTCACTCACTTACTCTGGTAATTATTTTCTCTTAATAAGTGGAACTTAACATATGATACCAATAAAAAAACTATTTGGACAATATGCTGTTTTGTGTTGATTTTGTATGAAATATACACCCGAGAGTATCCAGTCTCCATTATCTGACGATACACATTCCATTGACAAAATAGCGGGGGAAATTACATGAATGGATGATTGCAAGTCAGTGATGAAAGGGTAAGCATATCCTGCCCCACGGGTAGGACCCACCACTCCCACCATTCCCATAAACAAGTCAATGTCTGTTGCCTGACGCTGCACACCATTACTCCTTCAATTCGACGGCAGCCTGTAAACAAACCAGTTGCGCCAAATTATATCACATAAAGTACAGTCGAAAAAGGTGTACTGCATATTCCTGCTTCTTCCCTGGCCTCAAACAGAGAGTATGCAGTACAGTCCGCTTTCTAAGGAAATAAGCAGGGACGTTTTGCTTCCATTGCACTTCATATATAATGTCCAAATAACTCCAAGTCAAAGGTATGTTGGAACATATAAGATGAACTTTACATAGACCCTTTTGTAACGTAATAAACAATTAATATAATTTAGCCAAATATTTGTTAAACATTTTGTCAGCAAATACTTGATTCGATATAAGTATTTCTTTGAGTCGGTACAGAGGGCAAAGGAACAAACATGTACTTAGCTCCCACAGAATGAAATACACTCGAATGAACAGTCAAGAACGACTTTGCGTCTAAGAAATAACCAAAGTTCGGGACAGCTATTAACCCATACTTTGTTTCTAGCTTGAAACTTGCCTAAATCATGCTGCAGGTGAAATCGCATATTTTACTGTCCAGCGAGTAAATGGTAGTTGCTACCTACCAACTTCCGGTTTGGCATGGACAGCGCTGACCCCCTGTGTCATTGTGTTACCAGGTTTGTCAACACCGTATCCCTGCTCATTAGTTTAACCAGGGTGGTAAACGTCTGAGGCCTGCACTTCCTCCCACATTAACCTGACAGGCCGTCATATAACTGGAATAATGTTCTGAGCGACGGTAAACCCACAGCGACTTGCGACGCCTTTCATGTCTTGGTCGCCGTGCTCGCCATGACCACGACACTGTCTGCCGAGTATGTGGACTTGCACAAAACAGTTGTTTGACTCGCATGAATCACAATCCATCCGTTTGCATCAGATGAAGAATCGGTTGTGGTTACTGTATTCCGTGGGAGGACAGCCGGTGACATGATCCATCATGACCTGCTGCAAGTTGCAGCGTGCGCACATCATACGTGACGTGTGTGGAGTGATTAGAGGGAATAACAAATTCAAATGGATATTTTTATGAAAAATGATATTTTCCTTAAATATACCTTAATGATATTTTACTGGTAACACCGAAGACGAGACCATCGAGACTTCAGTGAATGAGTGTGTGGGAAAATCAAGTTTTTAGAAGGTCGCGTTGGCACCTGTATACTATCAAAAGTAAAAATAAAATATCGAAGTTTTCTTTTGAAATTTGCATGTAAATACCATACTGATTATGGCCCGGAAGGCCTTCGGTGCAAGATACAAGTTGATCATAAGGCATCAGATTTAATTAAAAGGTCTAAAAACTTGCCCAAAACATGCTTTATGTGCTCGAGTGAAATGACTGTCTTAACTGTAGAGCGAGAAAATGGTAACCAACTTCCGGTTTTGGTATGGACAGCACTTACCCTCTGTAAATCAGGTCGAACCGGGATTCGAACCCACGATCATAGGCTTTTTGGCAAAGGGACGCAACTCTGCACAGCGAATTGCAGCTCATTAGACAATTGGGGCACCCGTGTCCCCCATCCCCCACGCTGTACAGAGTTGCGTCCCCTAGTATGCAATGATCATATGATGGCGGGATCATCCATTCCGATTCGCGCTCATCTTCAGTTAGTCAGCACAACGTCCGTGCTCGTGGGTTTCACCGAAGTGATAAACGTCTAAGGGCTGAACCACCTATTTTCCTTCCACATTAAGCTGACAGGCCGTGAGACACTAGTAACTGACATACCATTCAAAGCAGAGCTTAATTCAACTCACTCACTCACTCACGCTGCTCATGGCTTGGGTGTAACCATGAACACATTGGCTTCTGTTAGGTTCAAGAAATATCTTATTCGGAGCTTGCGACGACGTTCATACAATGTTTTGCCCTCACTCTATGAAGGTTCATACTCCAATGAACTCACACAAAGTGAAAGTCAATTCTTATAATTTTTTTAATCACAATTTCTTACCTCAAAGGATGTAGGCAAAGATCTAAACACAATTATATTTAGTACATGTGACTTCATGTTTACACTGACAGACATACAACAACCAGCTATATCGCCGAGTAAAATAGTTCCTCAAAAAGAGAGGCGACATGGGCGTATGGATGCACAACTTGCTCTTAAAAAACATCGTATGCAGCACATGTGTTCAAACAGATCCTCATTAGATGAGAAAGGTCTGTAAAGAACTACCTCAGTAAGTTAGTCACAATGACAGCGCGTCGTAATACATCAGGGAGGCGTCAAAATGGCCGACATGATAAACGTGACGGGAGAGATTTCCGAAGTTGTTAATGAACCTGTGGCGGTTACATGTGTTCATCACTGATCAAATGGCCGATCATTGAAAGGTGAATATAGGTGCGTCAAACAGACACAAAGGTAAATTCATAGATTGCTGGAGACTGTCAATGTCAGCCTAGGAACGGATCGAGTCGATACTACTATAGTTTGGATGTGCATTTCTTCGTTTGTTCATTAGGATGGGCCATAGCGAGGATATTCGTGAACAATCATGCAGTCAAGCTCTCTGACATTTCTCAATGTATACTGAAACGCTGAGACCAAGAATATAGGTTCTTAATGATCAGAAAGAACGCTTATGCATGTTTTCGTGCTAGGGAATTCCCAGGGGTTTCCCCAGGAATGTGGAAGTAGTCCGTCAGTGTTTACGTCATTTCAAGAACACGGTCTCGTGAAAAACGTATGAACGTCAAATTGTGTCGTTCAAACACTTATGAACGTCAATTTCGCGGTCATGTGAGCGACCTCTCGTCTAATGGAAAAGCCGTATATCGTGTAAACTCCAAATTAAAAAATTATCAACAGATAAACGCTTATGACATCACCTGAATCCCCATTGGCCCCCCATATTGGGACATATACTGAACAACAAAAGTTCCTGTGACATTGAATACGACTTAATGCAAAATTAAGTTTTTTACCAAATCAGAAAAAAATTCGGTTTGCAACAGAGTGTTCAAATGGTTTAATTTGCCATTCTGACTTCAGAAAATGCGTGATTTCATAAAAAAAACCATGAACATGCAAAAATGTCAATTTAGAAATCAATAGCGTGGGTGTCCACCTCTGGTTGCGATGCAAGCAACACATCTTCGTCTCATGGAATGGAACAGGCGTCGCACAAAGTCCTGTGGCATATCTGTCCATATCTGCTGGAGCATGTTTCGATGTTCCTGGAGTGTCTGTGGAACACGTGGTTGACGTCGAAGGCGCCGATCCATCTCATCCCACATGTGCTACCGATCAGAGGAGCGTGCCGGCCAGGGATGACATTCACGTTGTTTTGTTGAAGAGATTCCTGAACAAGTCGAGCAATATGAGGCCGGGCGTTGTCATGTTGAAAGGTAATGTCTGGACCATGGCGACGCAAAAACGGTAGAACAACAGGGCCGATGATCTCGTCGCGGTAGCGCTGTCCATTGAGATTTCCATCTACCACTATTAAACGGGTCCTCTGTCTTGCTGTAATCTCATCCCATACCATAACGCTGCTGACCCCGAACCGATCTTCTTCCATGACACAATGATTGACGTAGCGTTCACCTCGACGTCGGTACTCTCGAATCCGTCCATCCCTCTGGCTGAGGTGAAAACGAGACTCGTCAGTGAATAGAACTGTCCCAACTGCATGTCCGGTCAGCGTAGACGCTGCACCCCTGTAGACGTGCTTGACGGTGGTTTCCTGTCAAAATGGGACGTCTGGCGGGTCTTCTGGCGACAATCCCTGCACATCTGAGGCGGCGACGTACGGTTTGTGAAGATATTCGTCGAAGGCCAGGGATGCCTTGCAGTCACTATTGCTGGCTGGAATCGATTTCGTAGGTGTGTTGTTCGAATCCAGTTGTCTTGTCGATTATTGGTTACGCGTGGCCTGCCACTCCGAGGATGGTCTCTGACTGCATTCGTCTGTTGCCAACGTTGCCATAAACACCAAATGGTGTTTCTGTGGACGTAAAATTGTCTTGCAACATCACGTTGACTCGATCCTGCTTCAAGCATACCCATGGCTGGCAGACGCTCATTTTCGGACAGGCGTGGCATTTCGTAATGTTGATAAATTGCGTAATATTGATGTTTTTCTGAGTGGGTGTTGTCACCACGATGCTAAATAATGCATATGGAATTCCGTTAACGCACATGTTTTTATACCTATTCTTGGGTCGTGAAATGCATGGAGCTTGCATAAAAGTCAACTTTTGCATGGAATGCATGCTTTTCTGTAGCAGTTGCGTTTTTGTGACTTGATTCAATACATGTACTACAATATTGAACACCAAACTTTACTTGTTTGAAAAATACACTAAAATATTGGTGTGACAGGAACTTTTGTTGTTGAGTATATTTCAACGCCACACAGGGGCATGCTCAAAGCGCTACTATTGTAATCCCGGTCATTGGATAAGTGTACACGCAACAATCATTCTCTGATCCCTCGGAAGTATACAGTCCAAGAAGGCGAACATCCACATTGCCATCTCATCCTAACGGGTACCCATTCACTGTGAACAAAGGCATATTCCGGTTAAACGAAATACTGGTGTGGTGTAACGTCGTCGCATATGTCTGTATTATCTTACGCAATTTTGTTTTCATTAGTCTGAAGCATGATTAGTTTTTAAAGGAATTTTCGGTGACAATTTAGTTATTTCTATAAATTCCCAGCTCACTCACTCACTCACTCTTGACATCACACTTTGTGTTCATCGACTTTAAAAGCGGACATTAGTGTCTTATGATTCATACAATCTCAAGTAAATATTTTCTTTTTTTTAAATTTAACACAATGCACCAACGCTATGAACAACTGCAGCTTGCACCAGAGGTGACGAAAGACGAGTGACGAGTGGCGTCCCTTCTGCTTATCGAATACCTCTTGTCCAAAATAATAACCATACCCGTTCTCGTCGGTTTCACCAAAGGGATACACTTTTACGATCTGATTTGCGTGATCCAATCGTAAAATGGTATCCACGGTGGCTATGAACCTGTTTTCATTCAACCATGACCGCTCTCTAGAATAGCCAATGCGGCATTCAAGCATTCTTGTTTCGGTGAGTCTCTATCCTATATCTGTTTGAACCCGATCCCTGACCTGTTTTAACTCTGGTCTAGTCCCATGTTTAGGTGTATCAATTTCGTGTACAAAATATCTCAAGGAGTTGAAAATCGTGTGTTTAGTGTGAAGTTTAGACCGTAGTCAACCAAATGCAAGCAACATGACGACTGATTGTAAATAATCGAGTCTGGGTCAGACAATCCAGTGATATCCAGTGACAGGCCGGGAACGACGACTTGCGATAAAGAAAATTACCTGACCACTTCGCCTTTTACAAGCTAGGTTACTGGGGGTCCTATTCTAACCCGCTTTTAATTGCATCACAAGGTGTCTTGCCCTGCGTTTGTCAGTCTTGCAATAAGTAGGTGACTGTTCTGCAATGACTATAAATGGGGTCATCTATCAATGGGGTCATCATATTGCCATCGGCTGTTTCAGGGCGCTTCCACAACCAGCTGCGACTTCAAGAAGACCAAAGACGCCATTTTCTTATTGCTCTGTGCATCTGCTTACAACTGACATAAGGGCATAGACCCTACTGCTTTTAAAGTGAATGAGCGTACGTTCCCTGTCTGCTGAGAAGAAATAGCTATATCTTTGTCGTGACCGTGCTGGACGTTGTCCTCACAATTCCCTAATACCCTTAAGTATAATTGGTTCACCGGGTCACATCGATCGTGAAAATTAGGACATCATGACTCATGGCACATATCCTGCATGAAATCTCGTTCTGATATTTATGGAAATTTCACTTCATTACCAAACAATCATACCACTAATTACAAACTATTTTGGAAATATAATTTGGAGAAAAAGGCCGAAGGAGGTTTCCCAGTTTGGAAATCGACCAAGTATGTTAAAATAGCCATAGAGGCTTCCACTATGCATCTTGCCATTGACAGCGCTCTTGGCACCTTTAGGCACCAGCCATTGGAATGGCCTAATTTAGAGTCAGACAGCTAAAAAGGAAGAACTGCCGCTCCTCAATGGGAAACTCGGTCCTCTTCCAGCCTATGTAATGGTTGATTGGACTGTCCGTCAAAATATCTCCCATTGACCTTAAATAGAAAGACAAATACAGGAAAAGTCACAGAAAACCCTAACGAGAAGCCAAGGAGGAGAGAGGCAATGTTTCATTGTTTGCGGGATGGGCTACATGGCTTTAAGTCTCATTGCCATAGTCTTATCTCTATTACACGCTGTAGTAATCACTGGGGCTTGCAGCAAAATGCAATCTGTGTTCTTGGACCAGAAACGATTTCTGAGATCAAAATTGGCTTAACTGCTTAATTATTTTGAAATCCCACCATGCCTTTTAATTGACAAAGAAAGATATTTTGAATCCTCCTTTTAGCTAATTTGGAATACCATTGCTCCTTTGTGCTGTAGTCAGAGGTAGCCAGGGAATCGGCTAAGACTGATAAGGATGAGAAAGATACACAGATTTGATGGATTGCTTGCTTGTTTGTTGTTTTACGCCGCATTCAGCAATATTTCAACTATATGGCGCCGTCTGTAAGCAATCAAGTTTGGACCAGACAATCCAGTGATTGCAAATCTATATCCTTTGGATGGTAAAATAATATTACAAAATAATAATGTTTTTGATAAAGATTGCTTTCTGGATGGCCACACATATTATGATAGAAAACTGACGTTTCCACGAGGTAGGTTATTGGAAGAATTCTTCGAATTGTTATTTACATAACACAAAGAAGCTCATTCCGTTTTTTCATCCTACCGATAGGGTTTTTTTTCGAAACAAAAATTACAACTTTTCTGTCATTGTATGTCTATTACTGACTTCATTGTTTGGATTTGTCATTAGAAATAGATCACGTGAAAGGTAGCCTTGAATTCACTCAGTCCGAAATCGTCTTAGCTGAAGGGAAACCTATCGCTATCTGGCCCTCTTGTGTTACCAAGGTTGTGTCGCTGGCGCTCTGTAATGAAACAGGGAATATAATTCCTACAGTGACAAATATCTCATCTCTCTTGTGACTACCAGTGTGTAAGGAGGTGTCGGAATGCCTAAGACAATAACAATCAGACCTTGCTTATAATGAGGAACACGGACCTATCCTTTGAAAGCTAAGGAAATGTCACATTGACTGTATTGTCAGTTCTGTGTTGCCATAAGAGAAGCGACACTGTCAATATTGATACCACGTGCAAACAAATGAGAAGCATCGTGACAAAACTTGCCCTTCCTTGTCGGGCTACGCTAAGCGCCGCCATTTGACATTAGAGTGACATTTCAGGTACTTCTTTCAATGACATTCTCTTGTAGCAGTTGTTGAAAGTGTGGCCTTGTCAGACGGGTACAATATAGGAATGGCGGCTATTGAAGACTTATCATCTGGTGAATATTGGGGACATATACGTTGTTGTTTTCAAAAATATACTTATGATTATTTATTTAGTATGTGGTTTATTATTTTAAAAATCATCACTCTTCTTGAAATAATATAAAAGTATTATAATTTGCATTTTCCATCGATCTTAATTGCGTGGATCGATAAGACGAATGACTGTATAGCTGTAAACAAAGACAAAGGTTTCAAATCAATGACAATTTATTCCAAGGTCCATTTAAGTGACGCGACGAGCTATTCCCGAAATGAAATACTGTTTCGCAAATGGACGCTGCATTACTTCCTCTTTGGCTATTTCCAGGGGTCACTCTGTGTGGCTTCCAGTATTACAACATGACGATGTAACACTGTCGAACACACACTTCCACGTCTCAGAACCCATGCACTCGTTTGTGTAGGTGTAGGTGTTGTTCTTGTGACGGACTACGTGCTTTTACACGTGACGTTGGGGATATAGCTTCGCGAAGTCTTTAGTGCTGGTTTCAATACTGACTCGCTGTCATGTTTTGTCTTCTGAATCACTGTTTTCCGGGGTTGACGATATTTTTTCGTCTGAAGTGGAACTCTTTTGGTACAATGTCCGACAAAACCCGACAGAACCCTTTCCATATTCAATACATTGTACGATTCCGACTAAATCATGAGCATGTATATATGAATCACAATCACAGTGAGGACAGATGTGGCAGATGTTGACAATCTTATTATCTGTTGGATGTGATAAAATATCTTTGTGCTTCATATATGTCAATAACCATTCATTGTGCTCCAGGAAATAATATTTCCTATTTTTTTAAATGTATATTTCCAACTATGCCCACACATTAAAAACGCTGTTATTGTTCAAGAAATGAGTGACAAAATCATCAGTGTTTTGTTTTGTCATAAAATAGTTTTAATGTTTTTATAATTCTTTGTTGTATTCTAAACTGAAACTATCACAATATGGTATTTTGTAGATTTAAATGGAACCAAATGTATATCTTTACATTCTTTAGTAGTAAAAAGTGTTCCTAATATATCTTCCTATTTTTCTTCACATTTTAGCTTGCTATATTTATTTTCAATGAATTCAACATTTTGTATATTGTCATATTCTGGGATGAAATTGGTAAGAAACTATTAGTCGAATCTTTTTGCTTCATGATTTAAAATTTGCTGTTTAATTTGTCATACTGTAAATATGTATGTGCTTACTCAGAAACAACAAGTTGAATCCATGTGCTTGATGAATAAAATATGCAGTTTGTTATGTCAGTATTATCTCCATACAGCTTAATTCTTTTTTTATACGGGTTAATCCAGATTATTACAAAGGTTGTTGGGTTTTTTCTTTAACTCTGCTCTGAGCAATATTCCAGCTATATAACGGCGGTCTGTAAATAATCGAGTCTGGTCCAGACAATCCAGTGATTGACCTCATGAGCATCGATCTACACAATTGGGATACGATGACATGCATCAACCAAGTCAGCGAGCCTGACCACCCGACCCCGTTAGTCGTCTCTTACGACAAGCAAAGTCGCCTTTTACGGCGTGTAATGGGATCGGGTGGTCAGGCTCGTTGACTTGGTTTGATGCATGTCATCGATCCCAGTTGGCAGTGGTCACACTTAGAGATACTTTTTCATTGGACAAGAGCCTGGTGTTTTCTTGTTGATGAAATGCTTAACCATGCTGATGTTCCTAAAGCTGATGTAAGCACTTTACAAAAGTATATCACTTTACACCTACGAGAAACAAATATGTACACATAAAAGTAAATAATAACTTTTCATTGGGTTGTTTACATTAAAAAAAGCAAGCGTCTCTTTTAACGAAAATGTTATGAACAAATAATGAATTTGGTATGTTGGGGGCGTTAGGAGTTAACGTCTCGTCACGGCGAGTTCGGACCCCAACATGTACCATGTGTGACGCCCATCACTGGAGTCCGCCGCCGGGGTATTGCGAGAATAGTGCTAAAAGTGGCGTAACATATTACTCACTCAGTTTGACATGATTTTTATGGTAGGCTTTAAACCAGTCAGTCAAGAAAAAACGAACCGTATGGCCTAATGTGTGTACAAAAACGGTGTGATGACATTTTAAACTCAGCTGTAAAATGTCTAGATCGTGAAGATGGTTAACCCAAAATACGTAAAGTCAACATGAATGTTTCATATTGATTTTTGACCCTATCTTCTCACAACGTGTTTGTTTCTGAAAACATTTCGTGATTTCAATACCACTTTCGATAAATGACTTAAGACGATGTACTCTTATAGCCCTTGTTCAGTATTGAACAACTTTATGGTTTTGTTTCAGAGGTCCGTCGCGACCAACGGTTGACTCGATATATCTACACTGATGGGCAGCCGGGTTTTGCTGTATAAAGTTCTTGAACATTTTCTCAATGTCTTTATTGTTGAAAATAATTTCAGCCTACAGATAGAGAATATTTTTTTTTATCGTATATGTGGATTACGATTTTTCTTACAACACATCTTTGTCCCACATGAGGGAGAATAAGAGGGGTGCGGTCGTTACGTTACATAGTCGGTTGTGTGTTAAGCTTTAGCTTCAATCCTTTCGCTACAGTCACGAGTACCAGTTTAGTGTAATAGGATACTATAAAGAAGAATGGCGACAACTCTCATTGCAAACGATATGAGCGAAAACCAGGTAACCGCTAATAAATCGAGGAAGGCTGTGCCGTAGCTTGTTCTTTTTACAGTCTGTTTTAATTGATTGGAAGAATCTATTGATATATTATCTTTTTTTATTTTTATAATAAAAAATGGATAGCCAGGTAGATACAAGGTGGATATGTGATGATGATGGATGGGTTATCTTTTCAAGTAAAGCCAAAGCTTATACAGAAAAGAAAATAGAGGTGCCGTCTCACTACTCTAACACCATGAAACTTAAAGCCCCGTGTATCAGTCTACCCTGTCAGTGTCGCCACTTATAACAGTAGAATCTCCTAGCCCTGTTTGTTCACACCCACAATCCAATATTTTAGCTTTATTTGACGAAAGCAAATTCCCCGAAAACCCAATTTAAAGGTTGTTTTTCCGTGTGTAAAGGCAGGGCATCGTAAATCGATGAAGAACCCTGCCCGTAGCATGTTGGTAACCATCCTATCTTTCCCCCATTCCTAATTGATTTTGTCCATGTTATTTAGAACAGGCTGTAGAATAACGTGCATTACTAGATTATTGCGCTAGATTGACCAGCCTCGTTTTCGTATTAATGAGTCTCCCACATTCACAAATAGTCACGTGATGTGTCTGTGAGTCGTAGTACCACGTGACATTATATTTGTAATGAATTGAAAGTAATCGATGGAGGAAAGGCGACGTTGTTACCAGGGAGAGAGGGTGCGAGTCGTATGTAACTCGTGATCCCTCCCTCCACATACGTCTGAAGTCTTCCCGCACGGATATACACAATGTTGGCAATTGTAAGTACACACCGTTGGTATCTGTCGAAGTGGTCGTACATAATCTCATCAGTCGTCTTCCCGTTGTTGCATTCACAAACTTTTTTTCAAACTTTAACAGTTAATGAGATTCTTACTTCATCTTTGTATTATGTCATCGGGATAACATGTGTTTATCCCAATGTGTATATGTTGTTTAATGATTTTGCATCTTTGTAACCTATAGATTAGCGGATATCATAAGTATGTTAAATACCATCTTATTTGACGAGTAGTAGCGTAATGGCAACTGGTAGGGGACAATGGACTGTTGAAACCTATTGCTTCTGTAAAGGCAAATGAACACTATTGTTTCTATCATACGAAATGTTATAAAATTTTGAGGAAACCATCTCTAACGCATAACCTCGAGTCATTATATTAAGTTCTTAACGCGTAAGACTGTTAATCAACAATAAATATTGCACCTCCGTGTTCGGCTGTAAATAACAAGGCTATAACTGTTTGATGGGGTTGATTATGTCGAAAGAAGTCATTCTCTGTTGTAAATCATACTTTAAAATCGATTTGTTCAATTTCTTGTAACACAGTTGCCGTTTAAACTGGCAGCATCGCTGACATGTTTCCACAGAGGAGATTCAAAGCTAACCCGTCCGTCACCCCACATGATTTAAATGAACACCGTTCGTACAGATCGCTGGTTCTAATTAATCCGCAATTACTGTTCACCTGGCTGGTTTTACTGCATGGAAACCGTATTTTTGGTCGTTCCATGTTCCAGCAGTTTAACATGCGTTTCAACGATGGTTATGTTTAACACATAGAATGATTATTATAGACGTCAACTTTTCACACCTAGACATTTTTTAAGTTCCATGAGCATTGTAACTTTTATGGTTTTTTTACGACAAAACTATGATTCCTACACCACAGACTCGATGTATTGTTTAAAAGGAAATAACTTTCCAGTCCCGACAGAGTCCGTATCGACACTCCATAGGCACTCCGCTTGTGTTGAAGTATGGATAAATCGATATATTCGGATGACCAAGGTAACTACGAGATAACAAATGACAAATAATCATTTTTAGTTTGTGTCTTAGTCTGACTTTAACCGTGTCAGTTCATAACGGCATTCACAGAACTATGCGTTATGTCAGCAATCACAATAGAGTTGACGAAGTGACACTTTATAACACTGTGGGAATGGACCGGTTCTAAAGAGCAGCCGCTTTAACCATTGTTCTACCTCCCTCCTACCCTTTCCCAGAGAGGTCATGAGGTCATGAAGCTGATATCGCATCGAGAAGCTGAGATGTGTTTTATAATAGGAGAATCTGGAGTTATTTAACGTTCGCTAGAGAAATCAATTTGTTGACTGGCATCAGTGTCATCTTGTAATGGTAGGCTGATTTAGCTCATGTTGGTTATAGAACGCCTTTGTTCAAATAAACACAATTTCAGAGGGAGAAATATAAATTGTTTGATTTTGATTCAGTGTAAGTTTACTGTATCTTGTTGCCTCTGTTCCGTTCAGTGTGTTTTTACATATGGAACTTTGGCACTTTCATTTTATATTGTGTGTTTATTCAGGTTGAAGTCAATATAGGGTTGTATTCAATCATTTTCATTCCATTGTTTTTTCTTGATAATATATACCGACGCAAAACAATTTTACTCATTGTATTCAATGAAGAGTTAATGCCAGAAAAGGCTGCATTCAATAAAGAGTTCAATACCAGAAAAGGCTGTATTCAATGAAGAGTTAATGCCAGGAAAGGCTGTATTCATTAAAGAGTTTAATGCCAGGAAAGGCTGTATTCAATAAAGAATTCAATGCCAGAAAAGGCTGTATTCAATAAAGAGTTAATGCCAGAAAAGGCTGTATTCAATATAGAGTTCAATGCCAGGAAAGGCTGTATTCAATAAAGAATGCAATGCCAGAAAAGGCTGTATTCAATAAAGAGTTAATGCTAGAAAAGGCTGTATTCAATAAAGAGTTAATGCCAGAAAAGGCTGTATTCAATAAAGAGTTAATGCCAGAAAAGGCTGTATTCAATAAAGAGTTCAATGACAGAAAAGGCTGTATTCAATATAGAGTTCAATGCCAGGAAAGGCTGTATTCAATAAAGAATGCAATGCCAGAAAAGGCTGTATTCAATAAAGAGTTAATGCTAGAAAAGGCTGTATTCAATAAAGAGTTAATGCCAGAAAAGGCTGTATTCAATAAAGAATTCAATGCCAGAAAAGGCTGTATTCAATAAAGAGTTAATGCCAGAAAAAGGCTGTATTCAATATAGAGTTCAATGCCAGGAAAGGCTGTATTCAATAAAGAATGCAATGCCAGAAAAGGCTGTATTCAATAAAGAGTTAATGCTAGAAAAGGCTGTATTCAATAAAGAGTTAATGCCAGAAAAGGCTGTATTCAATAAAGAGTTAATGCTAGAAAAGGCTGTATTCAATAAAGAGTTCAATGACAGAAAAGGCTGTATTCAATATAGAGTTCAATGCCAGGAAAGGCTGTATTCAATAAAGAATGCAATGCCAGAAAAGGCTGTATTCAATAAAGAGTTAATGCCAGAAAAAGCTGTATTCAATAAAGAGTTAATGCCAGAAAAGGCTGTATTCAATAAAGAGTTAATGCCAGAAAAGGCTGTATTCTATAAAGAGTTCAATGCCAGAAAAAGCTGCATTCAATAAAGAGTTCAATGCCAGGAAAGGGTGTATTCAACGAAGGGGTGTGTACACAAGACAAGGTTGCATTCAATCAGGGACTGCACCTAATTAAATGTTGTACAGATGGTAGTTTAATGGGTGTTAAAACAGGACATTTACAAAGGTTTGAGTACGAGTTCACACTTAATCAACCCCACATATGTTGGAGAAATACTGTTCTGATAATTACATGTCTACAGGTGTATATGATCGATCTCAAAGACATAACGACATAATGATTTCCAGTAAGAGGTTTGTGCGTTCTGATTACATTAACAGAGTGTTGTGAATGGTATATTTTGATAACTCGTTATTATCGCCGCTGCGCCTAGTTCTGCGTCGTGTGTGTATAATAGGCTTAACAGCGGTGAATGGATTGTTGGTTGTGGCCCGTGCGGGGGTTGATGGGTGTGGTAGACATGCTGTGGGTGGGCATTGGCAACAGTGTGGAATTTTCGCACTGTTCACGTCGCTTGTTTGTTTGTTGTTTGACGCCACATACAGCAATATTCCAGCATTTTGACGGTGGTCTGTAAATATTCGAATCTGGATGAGACAATCCAGTGACATCATGAACATCGATCTACACAAATGGGATACGATAACATGGTTCTTACCAAGTCAGTGAGCCTGACCACCCGACCCCGTTAGTGACCTCTTACGACAAGCATAGTCGCCTCTCTGGACAAGTCGTTAAGACACTGGTTTATGTTGCTTGCCATATTATATCCAAATTTTACCATTATCGTGGGAGATACGACTTCACTTAATATCACTTCCACCATTACTGCTGGCAATTTTACAATCCTCAGTCATAGTACAGCCACCAAGGCAACGCCCATGTACGTAACTACTCCTACTCCTTCTCCTCCCCCTCCTCTCCTACGACTACTACTACCCACACGGGTACAATGTCTAGGTCTAGGAACAGGTCTTCAGCAACCCATGCTTGCCGTAAAAGGCGTCTATGCTTGTCGTAAGAGGCGACTAATGGGATCGGGTGGTCAGGCTCGCTGACTTGGTTGATATGTGTCATCTTATCCCAACTGCGTGGATCGATGCCCATGATATTAATCACTGGATTGTCTGGTCCAGACTCGATTATTTACAGACTGCCGTCATATAGCTGGAATATTGCTGAGAGCGGCGTTAAACAGCAAAAAAAAAAAAAAACAAACAATGTGTGAAGCCCATTACTGGTGCTCCCATTATCAAATAACTTGCAAAAGACAATTGCATCAATGATGGTACACATGTCATGACTTTGATTATTCCTATTGCGAAACTGGCGTTCAAATAGTGAACTTTATACCCACACCAGCGTGTGTTCAGCACTAGTCTTCTCGCTAAAACAATGCACCAACTATCCTTTGTTATGCCCGAAGGCTCTGAATTGTTATTACTTTCTAAACAATGTTTCTACCGCGTGTATTCCGTGCAGTTCGGGCTTCACAGTGAATGGAAAGAAGTCGGCATAAATAATACATGACATTTATTTATAGCTTCTTTGATTGACACAGAAAAAGAAGTCGCCTTCAGTAGACCCGATTAACATTGTTTACACTCAACATGGACGAAAGCAAAATGTTATAGTCTAAGTCAATCGAATTTTTGTCAAAGATTGTTGTTTTTTCCAGCGCTATGTCAGCCCGGTCAGTGTTAGGACTTTTTCCTTTCGTGTGAAGTGATCTGAAAAAAATAGCATCATGAATTGACGTCACTTTTGTTTCCTTGACGTTGACAGAATACTCAATGACCCCTGATTCTAACTGGAATATTCCTTGGAGAATACTTGTTTGTACGTATTGTTTATGCTATTCGGGGTTCAGCAAGGTCAAAGATCTAAATCGATATTTCATATTTATGAAACTCGATAATTATGACAAGTGTTGCATTAAAACTGAAAACTGATTGCGATTTGTTTGTTTGTTGTTGAACGACGCACTCAGCAATACTCCAGCTATATGACAGCGGTTTGGAAATATTCGAGTCTGGATAGACAATCCAGTGATTGATATCATAAACATCGATCCTAGCAATTGGGATACCTGCATCTACCTAGTCAGGGAGCCTGACCAACCGATACTGTTAGTCGCCCCTTACGACAAGCATGGGTTGCTGAAGACCTATTCTAATCTTCACGGGTCTTGTATAAAGGAGGATTGGGAGATAGAGGTGTGTGGAAGTCGGGGTTGGGAAGGGGTTGCGTGACAGTGGATTGTTTTGGGTCGTGTGGAACAATATTTGACAGTGTTGATAACGAAAAATATAATTATTCAGTTGGGATTCCGGGTTAGAATACATTTCCATTAACCTCTGCTGATCGTAAGAGGCGACAGACTGGATCGGGTGGTCAGGCCCGTTGATAACGGGTCATCGTACCCCGACGACGTGAGACGTTGATCATAATGCCAGTCAACTGTTTGTCTGGCCCATAGTAGATTTTTTTTACAGACCGCCATCGGATAGCTAGATACTGCGAAGTTTAACAAAAACTAAAATAAATAAAAAAGGATGGACAACAGTCATGTTTATTTATTTAAAGGCAACCGACATGTTATAAAAATACACGCGGCAGTATGATCTATTCATTAGTCTGGCATTGCTTGTGTCCATTCTTAACCGGGTTTGATGAAGCTCTCAATGTACCTCTCTGCAGTTTTTTCAGGGTTTCCACGACACAGGGAGTGAGCTGGGTTTAAAGCTTCTCTGAATGTGAGGTTTATCACCTTGTCTCTGCTTAATTAACGGGAACTCCAAACTTACGGGCATGATGACGTCACACCAAGGTTCAGATCAGTCAGGTTGCAACTAAAAAACATCTAACCCCAGCTCCTAAAGAAAGAAACTCAAACCCTAAAACAATCTTTATATTTTTTTTTAAATTGATTCCAAATAATTTTAGAAAAAAGTAGAAAGCGAAACGTTTGAACATATGGCTACCCATTCACCCAAGATAAACGGAGACAGACATACGGTGTTAGTTTTTGTATGAACCAACGCAAGGAAATCAAAGTGCCCCCAAATTTCCGGACTTAACTGTGATTAAACGCATTGAATTCCTTTCCGGGGACTTCTTGTGACTGCCGCCGCCCGACCCCTGTGACGTAAGGAGCAATGAATAAATTGACTGAACCTTAAATGCCAAGAATTTAACTTAATGTAAATACGTGCCTCGAGACCATTTCTTTTGAAATGACGTCATAAATCTCTGCATATTCATTGATTTAAAATTAAATTCTTTCTTGGATGTTATCAGGAAGCTGGGGCAGCATGACCTTGTAGAGCCCGACGTCACGTTATCCATTCTGTGGTGGCCAGTCTTGTACTTGGCGTGACGGCTGGTTAGCACGATGGGCAGTGCGTTTGTCTGTAACAAATATATTCTGTTTATACTCCACTTAACTCAAAACTATCATGTATTATGTAATTAAGCACCATCTCGCGGACAGCCTCTGACGTGTAAAGGGGAGTGTAAGGGTTAAAACATTCGGTCGTCATGTCGAGTGAGTGAGTGAGTTGGGTTTAACGCCGCTTTTAACAGTATTCCAGTTATAGTGAGAGAGTGAGTGAGTGAGTTCGGTGTTAACAGAATTACAGTTATTTCGCGGCGTGCCAGCTCAATCTGGGAGGAAAGCCCGATGTGATGCAGGTCTCAGACGTTTACCGCTTCGGTGAAACCATCGAGCACGGGTTTCTGGCGCCTTAGACGACTGGGCCCCCCGTCCCGTGCACCCCCGCCCCCCCCCCCCCCCCCCCCCCAACCAGAGTTGCGTCCCTTGGGCACGCCAGAAACCATGATAGTGGGTTCGAATCCCGGTTCGCCCCGATTATCTTTCTAGGTTTGTCAGCACCATACCCGTGCTCGTGGGTTTCACCGAAGTGGTAACCGTCTGAGACCTGAATCACTTCGGGCTTTCCTCCCACATTAAGCTGACACGCCGCGATATGACTGGGTTACTGTTAAATGCGGCGTTAAACCCAACTCACTCACTCACTCACTCACTCAAATTGAATATCGATAACTGTCTGTTAAGCCTCTCATCTGAAGCAGAGGTGGCTCATTTGGCAAGGGTCATCCTTTAGTCATGCATAACACCTATGATCGCGTGTTCTAATTCCGGTTCGACATAAGTATTGCTCTTTGTTCGTCAGCACAATAGCCGTGCTCGTTGGTTTCACCAACTGGTAAACGTGTGAAACCCGCATCCTTTCCTCCTACATCAGACTGCATTCCGTGACATAACTGACATACTGTTTAAAGTGGCGTCAAACCAAATATTCTGAATTGACAAGAGTCACGAGTCTTGATTACAGTTACCGTATTACAGGATAGACGATAATACAGCCAATTGATAGTGGGAGAGAAAGTCTATTATTCCGCTTGGTGTTCTCCCAATATAAGGAATCGATCTCAGGACCTGTTGGCGGGGGCTAACCGTCTAACCCGGTGATTTGTGCATACTTCCTAGCCCTTCAAACACCTAACGTGTTCCCCACCTTCTAAAACAAAATCTCAATAATCCGGACGGCATCCATGCACTGAAATGTGCCGGACATTTAAATATCTGATACTTGGTGTGGAGTTATGTACCTCTGTATATATGAAGCGTTACCGAACATTGTTTTGAACATTGTAATCTCCAAAAGGCTCATAACCCACTCGTTCACCGAACATACCGAATGTCCAGAAAAATAATAGCTTGGCTCATCATGCAAGGGAAAAAAACCCTTACAGAAACAGAATAATAATTGCCTAAAAAAAAACCCTCCCCAAGAACATGAAATGTTCGGACCCTACGAGGATTAACGGCAGAAATAACCAGATATTGACGTCAGAATGCGGCAGCGCAATGGTCAATCTAGACCAAGTAAAATTAAAACATTTCTTATGTACACTTCACACTGTACCGGAGAAAAATGATTCTGACCTTCACCTTGGTGTCACCTGTTCCTTCACGTCTCGTTGGGTCTCGTGTTAACCGAGTTTATTTCGTCCCTCGGGAGATTCGCTTGATTAGATACTGGGCAGACCTCACGATGTCCTTGTTCAAGACACTTACTCAACGTTAGCTTGCATTTCCCTCAGTGGCGCTTTTCATCTCGCAAGTTCTTTGCGATAATGCAATGTCGGACCAATTACCCCGCGAATGTGTGTCACTGAGAGAATAGAACCATATGGCTGCCCATTTCTTGGAATGAGGCAATTGATTAAAAGAGTCCGTGTTGGTTCATCAAGCCTTAGCTTAAGTAAATTGTTATTTAAGGAACAAGCACCATTTGTACCTGGTTTATGATCTTGGTGATTGTCCGTGAAGGCTCATACGCTAAGCTGTCTTGACATGGGAAATACATTTTAAATGGAGACTGGTTTCGAGCAACGTGACAGTTCTTGCAGTTCACATAGTTTATGCATAACGTTGCTTGTCTGTTAACCCCTCTTTTGAAAACCAAATGAAGAATGCTGTAGGCAGTAAACTTATCTAAGAAAGAATTTTGCTATTTTGGATCCCCCTTTTAAAAATGCTGGATCCGACCTTAAATCCTATTTCTTAAATACTGATATATATTATGTAAACATGTTGGCAATTATGAACTGCTAAATCGAATACTTAATAAAATGGGAGTTGACACAGTGAAAGGAATGTCCTCAAGGATCTGAATGAAACTTGCTGTGGCTGTCAATTACCTTAGATCATATCTCCCTTTAAGTGGCTCTTCGATCTATGAAGTCACGATTTATTTTGGAATTCTTTTCTATTTTCTTTCAATGCTTTAACTTCTTTTAATATATTTTAATACCTTGAAGAAATTAATGCATTGATTGAACAAGAAAATATTAAACATTATGCTTTTGTCATTGAAGTAGTTTGATGCTTTGTAGATTTCTCTCAATCGTAAGTATGTAAGTGTTCTTGTTAAATGAAAACAAGGTTTTGATACGCATTTGGAAGTTGGAAGAACATTAATTCATGAGACTATTTTATGGAAATCAACTTCTTTTCTCCTTTGTAGCATGGTGCCCTATATCATCGCGGTAGTTCATTTTTAATGGATCGCAATATCGAACGCTAACCGACCTATTAAATATGTAATAACCTTAATGTTTCTTGTTGTTTGTTCACTTTGTATGACACATCAGTTAGGATTGATCGATACTGATTTTCTTTACCGAGTTCGGTAAACAAAGTACCTGTCATTAGCGACTCAAGGGCGGGCAACTGTATATTTTTGCGGTATCACTATTTTGTGATGTGGGTTGTAATGTTTACATTACTTCCTGTTTTGGATTACGCATAATCAGTATGCATACGACCTAGCTTGGGTCAAGGGACTTCGTCCAAGTAAATGGGTTCTTTTCTAACCAATTTCGAATGAAGGTATTGGTAAGTCCACTTCAAAAACATTCCAGAAACTACCATAAAAAAGTTACCATGACATAGCGCAACGAGTCCTGTAATCGATCAAGCGATGAAACATCGTGCTTAGATTTGCATAAATAAACAGTTGAAAGGGGAGGTGGATTACGAGATTTACCGATACCGCGATAATATAGAGTCATACAATAATGACGATTCAGAGCTACTTCTTGCACCCTCATGAGGAGAATCCTGAGTACATAGAGTTATTATATATACACATGATATGATATGTATCTGAAACGTCATTACAATTAATTAAAGAAGTTGTTATTCATAAACAGTGTCCTGTATTGAATGAAAACAGTCTACAGCATATTAAAATTCAGTATGAAATATATTCATCTCAAGTTTATGAATGCGTGAAATATGATACTGTTCGTGAATACCATTAACTTTGAGTGATTGTGCGAAGTTGTATATGTCAAGACTATTTTAAGAAGCCAAGTGAACTAAATACTTCTAACATCAATATTTCCGATACTTCTCGAGACCTAGTTTCTTCCGTGTTGAGAATAACCGACATCGTATAAAACACGGACATTGTTCGCCGAAGTCCCTTACAGGAAGCTGAATATGGGCCTTTCTTCCAAATCCTCAGATTATCATTATCGTCCACTCCACTTCAAACGCCCAAATAGGGAAACAGTTTTTAACATGTTTGTTTGACGTAGCTCAGAGCTTTAAAGGTTAGGACGACCAACCATATACAAAACGAAAACAGATAATCAATCCAGTTATTAGTTGTTTTTTTCGCATTAGCGGGAGAAGATGTTATCATTTCAAAGGGACGTAACTCCGCCTTCTTTCTTCATTGCAGTGACACCGGGTGTCCAAAGTTTTCGAGTTTCTAGTTGATTTTCCTCTATGTGTCGATATGATCGGACACAGGCGAAAATCAACACACGAACCGTCTTTCTTTTACTATCGATGTTGCATGACGAGACATCAGTAAACATCAAACATACAACCCACTCAATAATAATATACAGCAAATATATAGTTCATATACAATATGGACACACTTCGCCGTTACTGACGAGCTTTATCTGAGAGCTTCAAGCTTAAGAACAATGTTGATTATTAGCTGCTTACTCGTGAAATCCCACCTTATCTGACATGTAATGAATCCTTTAATCAATCATGCCATCTTACAGAAGAGCCATTAGTATCATGTTTGTTTGATAATCCGTCTTTAGACAATTCATCTACCAATATCACCTAAAACCCACCGCTATACAACAACAAGTACGAGCTAACAAGCCCTCGAGATAGTGAATCACGTTCCCATCTAACTGCAGACGTCTAGCTCACTCCAACGGGTTAAATTATTAAAGCACTGGCCACATCTACTGCTCCTAAACCGTCTACAACGGCCACGTGTCTGTCCCAACACTGCTCGCTCTACTGAACGTTTCCCCAAATCCATTCAAATATCTACACTTTAACTCTTTCAGCAAATTGTCTCGATCGACATCTATATTCGCTGTAGCTGAACCCACGTCTTGCCCTACGGGCCATGGATCGCCGAACCCTTACCAAAATATCTGTAATATCGACTAATATGTTCGTCCGCGGATCCTTCGGACTTTTTCACGTCTCCAGTCTTCCAAAGTTCCCGTCTCGTTTTCATCACCACTCGGAGCCACTCGGTTTATTCCGCTACGCTACAAACGTCCAGCTTGTCTTCAATGCCCACGCATTTCTTCTGAAGGTTGTTAAAGAGCATCCTTGACTGTTATTTCCTTCCAGTGTCGTATGTAATTATATTTAAGCAATCAATGTTAATTATTCTTTGGGGACATCGATTTTGTGTTAGGAAGGACATGCAGTATGTACAGAAGGTTTGCCTAGGGTAAGCCTCATGCAAAACTAGAGACTATACACAGAACGCCACGAAGGTTTGTCCTACATCAGCATCTTATGTAATTGCGTATGAATTATGTCATTCTCGATATGGTATGAATCGCTACATGTCGCCATCAAGGAATATTATACATAAATGTATGCCAAAGAAGTTTATGTGAAAGAAGGGCTTGGCAATCAGGATGGTCAATCAATCTTTCGTTTGATAGGAAGAGATAGTTTTAAGGATGCATTTGATTGTCGTTGTCTCGTTTTTCATTTTGACACTAACGTTTATGATATTAAACATCAGCTCTTAAATGAAAAGCGTGGCTCCATCTTTCTTTGGTCTTTGCATTAAAGTGTTTTCATTAAATCGTCAACCATTGTCTATTTCCTTCTGTATTCTAGTATCGAGCGTGTCAAGGCGGTCTGAGGCGAAGCAGTTTTGCAGTGTGTTACTCCCCTTGCTACCAACGTCTAAGTTCGTTGTATGTCAACTGTACTGCGACTTTTGGTATGAAAAAAGATCATGTCAAATTTTCAAGTCTTCCCATTATTTATGCCATATATATGTGGGAGGAAAGCCCGAAGTGATGCAGGTCTCAGACGTTTACTACTTCGGTGAAACCCACGAGCACGGGTATGGTGCTGACAAACCTAGAAACATAATCGGGGCGAACCGGGATTCGAACCCACAATCATAGGTTTCTGGTGTACCCAAGGAACGCAAAACTGCACAGCGAATCGCGGCGCCTTAGGCGACTGGGCCACCCGTGCCCCCCAATTATATATGAACTTGTTAGAAATCTTGTTGTATCTTGATTAATTTGTTCTGAAGGAGAAACATATTAAAAGGCATTGAGATGATTGATATTGACTACTAGAATAACATATGTCATAAATAATGTTCATTTTGTCAAATATCTCGAAAATCATTTTACTTATTTAACCGGAATCGTTCAACTCACATTTCATAGATATATTCAGCTAAACAGAAAAATCAATTATTTTTCACTTGGTTATACGATTTGTAGACAATAACTGTATGGAATTACGTTAAATCAATACATGTGCAGTCATTTAATTCTTATTTCCTCGTTGTAACATAATGACTTGTGCTTGGGCCATACCGTGTTGTCACGTCTAACGAACTTGTCGATATAAAGACACATTGGTATGTTCTCGGGGGCACGGATGGACCAGTCGTGTAAGGCGCCACAATTTGTAATCCTAGTTTGTTTTCACCATATCCGTTCTCGTGTATTTTACTAAAGTGGTACACCATTTACGAACTGCTTCAAATTGGGCTGTCCTCAATCATTAAGCATACAAGTCGTTATATAAACTGTACAAAGCGGCGCTAAACCGAACTCACTCACTCGTAGATAGCTTCTCTCGTCACCTTGAGGACAGGGCTCAAATCGTCACATAGCTATGTATTTTCCCATGTTTTTCTTTACTCGAAGCACCTTTATTAGTCTTGAGAAAGTCACATTCGCCGAGAGTTAATACAAACGCATGCCTTGAACAGTTTGTAAATATATAAAAAAAAACAACTCCCGCTTCACGTTTTTGAAACATATGGAAGAAAGTCTAATATTAGTTTATTGTAACCTTACTTCCAAACCCTGCGCTATTAGATTCCCAATAAATTAGAGGTAGTTGATCATTCAAGTTGAAAGTGATTTTGAAAGTTTATTTGAAATCTTAGAAGACGAGAGAGTCATTTGAAAGGTAATAGGGTAATTGCTTGGAGTAGAAACGGATATTAGGATAGGTTTTTAATGTCAGCACTTTACCTTACCTACAATTTTGCATGCCTATCTATTATACGGGGCTGTTAGAGGGAGCGTGGATGTCAGCTGAGAAAGTGGTTGTAGGATGATGGGTGTCGGGTGTCAGTTACGTCATGGAGCGCACGTGACTACCCTGGTGACACCCACGAGCATGGGTAGGGTGCTTGAAGCCTAAGATCGGAGAAACAGGGATTCGATAACATGACCAGCGGATCCTGTCAGGAGTAAGGGACGCAAATAGAAAATGATGTTCGCGCCACATTTACATGGAGACACAGATAATGTATCCATGGTGAAATATATCCGGCTCATGGGGCGAGATTTGACATATTTAAGGTTGGCATTAAATGTATACAGTTGTAATATAGGGGGTATTTTCTTTTTGATGAGACGAACGACCGACCTTATACATTCAGTGTTTCCATGTAACATATCCATGCAGTCTGTAACGTCAGGAACACTTGAGAGTGTCATTTTCCTATAAAATGAAAGTGAGCGAAATCAGCAAATAAGATTGGTTCTAATGGCCTTGCTTTCTAAAGGAATTACAGTTGATATTTCCTACAGCTTTAAAATGGAAATGATGCTAATTTCATTTCATTTCTCGTAAATGCTTTTATGTTGGCGAATATACTGTTTCCGACAGGCCATATGGTTTATGATAAACTGGATTTGGTCGATTCGGAATCTTACACCAGAAATACCAAATCACGTTGACTGTATTCATTCTGTTTTATGCATTACATGATATTTCCTGCTTCAAGTGTTTATGTGATATTGCATCTCCATGTTGATAACAGATACTAAACCTTAAGAAATCTGCTACATATCCGTTGTTCCACTGCATCAATCATCGTGGCATCTGAAACCTAGGTCAATAAATACAAACATAAATAAATAAATACTGTCCCACTTTTCATCGCCAATGCAAAAGTCGCTAAGTAGGACGATCACGATGAAATGAACGATGGCTATATGAAAGATATACTGTACATTGCACGGTCAGCCAAAGTCTTTCTCATAGTACGCCAATCGTAAGTTTATATTATATAGTATGGGACATAAAGATCATGCTTATATCCAGGACCGTGTTCGTCATCTTAACATGACAATTGCTGTAACTCGTACTAAGGTACATTAGAATTAATTAGATCAAACAAACAAGCCAAGGAAGATGTGTCATCAACAGAAATGTGTTATGTTGAAGCAGTACTCCCCTAACAGCACCCGACTACACACTGTCGGTTTCCCATCGTCTCGCCGTATAAGAGGCTCATGGAACAAATATAGTTCATCTTTGCTGATAGAGGAATATTAGTCTAGGACTGTCTCTCACATGTGACCTACACTGACCGGCGCTGCTGACCTACATTGACCTACATTACATCATGCACACACCTGGAAACACAGGGTGTGGTTTGTTGTGTAGACATTAGCCGGGTGTTGAAGAGGTAGGAGACACTTTGTGTGATGTCGCACGCAGCTCAACCAGATACTTGTATGTCAGTGCTGGATTGGAATCCTCGATTTCGCCGAATCCGATCCTTCCCCAATCAAGGAGGCGGTGAATGTGTGTGTCAGCATTAATGAGGGTGAGTTTGCTGGGTGGGTGGCTGAATGAGGATACACGCACGCACACACTCGCACACCTCTGGATTCGGTCGTTGTACATCTGCACTGACATTATATTCAGAAAATAGTGATCTCATTTCATGCATAGAAAAAAGTTTCAGACATGACGGTGAAAGGGTCTTAGCCCCTCGCGTCCTCTCGACTTATTCGGCTGACAACGCTAACTCAGGCAACAGAGGAGCAGAGCGTGAATGTTACTGTAAACCATATCGTATAACTAGTTCGTATTACTAGATTGCCATTTTTGGATTTATGTTATTCTGTGCTAAACAGAAAAATTAGGTGTTCCCTGTGACAACATCAAACGGCTCACGGCAGTCGCCATATTGTGTTGGGTCATGTGATAGTCACGTGCACGAAACACGTTCCACTATGGGTTCCTGCCGTGAAGATCTCGCTGACTAGGTTGATGCATGTCATCGTATCCCAATTGCGTTGATCGATGTTCATGATATTAATCACTGGATTGTCTGGTCCAGACTCGATTATTTACAGACCGCCATCATATAGCTGGAATATTGTTGAGTGCGGCGTTAAACGACAGACCAACCAACCAATCAGACGCTTTTCTGAACATTGCAGCAGTTGTTCGTTTTCAGTGCGGGGGCACCCGGGAAATCTCAGTGGGCTGTTTTATGGCAGTAGTTGGATTTAATTATGTGTGAAACTAAATAAATATGTCCGCATGATTAGACATTGTGAAGTCATTTTCTGCGAGGTCGTGACTTTTTTACTTTTATCCGAGATAGCCTCTATTTAAGTGAGGTCACGTGGTTCCAGTTGTCTGACATTTTGATCGCGTCACAGATCTCATTACATGCTGACGCTATGTAATGTTTGCCATTGAAATTGATGTGTCTTAAGGTATAGTTTCCGTTCCTCAGTGGACAAAAGCCAAATGGCGCATTTTACTTCGAAACATTCAATATAGACACGTTTTTAATTATCTGTAAAATGTCTTTATTAAAAACGACAAGTCTGTCTATAGTTTCAAGGATAAAACAGTGCTGCATGCGTTTCTGTTTCTAAGTCTGGTATCTTAATTCTTCCAACGTTTTGATGATTCGTTTTCGAAATGTAAATATCATTAATCAACGAACTTATAATGCCCCTTTACCTCGAAATTCAGTGACTGATTTCATGATTTGGATTAATTTTATTTGTTTTAGCTCATAAAACGTAATTGTAGATATAGAAGAATTTGACCAATTTTTTTAAAAATTCTCTTAACAGCACAGAGTATATGTCATCATTTAGTCGCGCAGTCGTGATAGCATTTGATCAATACCTTCAATGTGTCTGGTCAATAGACAGTCACCTTCTGGGTGCTCAAGGAAACATGACGTATGGTATTTGACTTACTGACAAGGGATGATCAGTATAATCTTTCCATCAATGACGTACAATGACGTGTAATATTTCTTTCAAACTCAAGACGTTAGTTTTAAACCTTTGTGGCGAAACAAATATTTGTTCTTGAGCGATTGGATGAATGATTGCTTTGTATTGCTTAAGTATTGCTTTGTATCTGCTGAACATGGGTTCGAATTTTATTATCCGATTTTGATCAGCACCCAAAATAGTAGGTTTCATAAACAGGTGCGGTTGGTCTTTAGTGACATCGTAATACAGCTGAACAACTGGTTTGACCCAGATTGATAGGCCTGGTGATGGCGTCATGCTGACGGATGCCACTCTTCACACTCACGTCAAAAGGCATGTTTTTCATGCCTACATGGGTCATGGGTGTCCCAGTCGCTTGTGTCGAGTTACGTTCCAGAGGCGTGCCAGATACCCATGGTCATGGGTTTAAATCACGGTTCACCGTGAGTGGTTTTCCAGATGTGTTAGCGCCATACCCATGTTTGCTGGTTCCACCGAAGTGGTAAATGTCTAAGATCCTGCAGCACTTGGCGTTTTCCTCCCATAAAAATCCGACACGCCTTGATACTGTAAACCTTGAAATTAACGCGAGCGTGAATTGAATGCGAAAAGTGCGAGCGTTATCTGTTCCCTTTGATGAAACTTCAATATGTTAAATAGTTGTCAAAGCGGTGTTCAACCCAAATCACTCGCTTACTCACTTTTATCTCTGTCACTGTACTGAAATTGTGTGTTAATAAAGTACACATTTCATTTGATATCGCGATGAGTTCGTTTTAGTAATTACGAAACAGAAACAATTTTACTTCTAACGTCTGCAAAGTAAATATTGTACCAGGTTCAGAAGTGACCATATCATGACTGCAAACTTAGAATGTGAAAACATTTTCCTTGCCACTTCACATTTCAAAATGTAAAACGATCACTAACTGAAATGTCAGATTTATAGTTTCATTAAAACCTACGTCCTTTCTGTATGGCCAGAGTTATAATGCATCACAGTGTTGCTTCAATAGTAGGTGTAAGTGGCATTGTAGATTTACCCTTTTCTAAATGCATTGCATGTTTCCCTACCCCTCTTCCAAAACAAACAAACAACAACAAGAAACAATTCCAGATGAAATCAACTGCGATAATGTCGATTTCATACATAAATATGAAACTGAAATAAAAAAGATAATTATCCAAATCCACCGTATGCAGTTGTTTCACATATTCAAATCGTATAGCTTGACTAAGAAGACGCGCAATTCACATTGTATTTGTTGTGGCTGGGCACATCACTTATGACACATATGAAATCTTGATACATTCAAGACCAACTGGCCTTACATAGAGAATAAACTGTCTGTCTGTCTGTCTGTCTGTCTGTCTGTCTGCATTGTAAGACTCCATCTCGCACTGAATAAAGGTAAAAAGTCAGACGTTTCAAACGAGATGGAGTACAATAGATTTATCCTTTCAATTTTACTGTCTACTCGCCTCGTCCTTTGTTAGAACTCGTTAATGTGACAAAACACGCTGCAGTGATTGTTTTGTATATCATAATTGGTCTCGATGCTTTGCAGACAGCCGGTGGGCGTGGCAGATAGAGGAAATAAAGAGGAGGGGGTATAGGGGGGTGGATGTCTGGCTTTGAACGTGCGCGACTCAGGGTTACATATCAGGCTAATGAGCAATTACCACTGGCCTCATCCGCAGCCCGGCCATAACGCTCTACCTGAGGCGAGTGGTAACATTTACTGTGATGGGGGTGGGTGCTGCCATACATCATCAGCTGTATTGGAGAGGGAGGGGCGGGGGGGGGGGGGGTCTACGGGAGGGATGTACGAGGCGTCATCTTATCTTAGTTACGACTGGTCTGCCATGGAACGAGGGAGTATTGATGATTCTCAGTGCAATACACTATTGGACGTTGTGTGGTGAGGCATGGGAATCGGATGCTGAAGGTAAGGGTATAATAATGATAATAATAATAATAATAATAATAATAATGATGATGATGATGATGATGATGATGATAATAATAATAATGAAAACAACAACAATAATAATAATAGCAGCAGGGGCGGGTGGTGACTTCAGAACCAATTTCTACTAGAAGAGGAATATTTCAAGACGATTCTTTTAGTCCTTTGCTGTTCTGTTTATCATGAAATGCACGAAGCGTTTTTGTTAGCAACGAGGAAGGTTATCATCCTGGACCTCAGCACAGATCCTTAACACCCCTTACACACCTCCTGTACATGGATGACCTTGAACTTGTTGCCAGAGTCCTTTACTAACGACAATGACATGTCTGTTGGACTCGACAAATACAATATTCCTCATCTGAGACGTGTCAAGGTAGAAGAGGGAGGGTCAGTCAGTTAACATGGGGGAGGAGTTAGTGACCATCTCGTCAGGCATATACGTACTGAGTGATGCAGGTTAGGGACAAAGTTCGGAATGCCGATATCAAGGAAAAACTTCGGCCAATGTACAAATGTAGACTTACGAAAATCTCGAGTTAAGAGTTGAACGCTCGCAATAACGCCAAAGCTACACATACTTAAGCTGTTCCCGCTCTTTCGTATTGAGTTCCAACAACGGACGAGGGGAGTAGACCTGAAAAGTGAAACATAGGGCTTCCTGTTTGCTGCTTAGGACCTGTCACTTCCCACTCAAAACCGTCAATGTGTGATTTTGCATCAACATGTAAATATGAAATGTAGATTATGTAATGAATGTAATGAGACTGTCCAACACATTGTCGGTTGATGCCCAGCTTTGGCACAGTATCTTAAGCGAGATGTTTGAGTGGCTCGATCTTTGTATTCCCGTCTTCGTCACTCTCGTGGTTTTGACACATAGGTCCATAAATGGTACGACGCAGAATATGTAGAGGGCGTCATGGAGAAGGATACATACAACATTCTTTGAAATAGGCCCGTATATTGCCTCATACCTATCCAGGCCAACAAACCTGATCGTGTCCTTTTTCATAAATCAATGACATGATTTATATCATTGAATTTTCTGGGTAATGCAGAAGGCTGCAGTGCTGGGGTCTCTTCACATTCTCCGAAAAGTTCTGGGTCGGGTCGACGAGGCAGCGCTTCCTGGGAGATGTCCCATTCGCTGTCTGGGCTGCGTGTAGAGGGGGCAAGGGTCCCGAGCTGATGATGAGCCTAACCAGCCTGGCTGTGCCAGGATCACCCAAACCCTCTTTGCTGCATTTTATTGAAACTAGTGTCCAAAAGAAACGATACCAACTTAATTTCAAAATTGTTTTTTACTAAGTGAATTGTCTAGTATGAAAACATGCCAATTCGTATTGCACATCCCAAACACAGCATAGTCGATAAACAATACCGGGAACACGTGATCACTTCCGGGAAAAAACGTAAATTTCGTGTATAAAACGGCTGATCAGACACGTTGATATCACAGCAACAAAAAGAACACAAGATATGCCACGTTTGACAGCCATCGAGAGAGAGAGAGCCGTTGGAATGGTCCAACAAGGAGCGTCACACGTCGACGTCGCCAGAAGGTTGGGCTGCGCGCGCATCACTATCACCAGGTTGATGCAGCGGTTACGTCAGACAGGTCAGACGTCAGACAGGCCCAGGAGTGGAAGACCACGAGTAACCACGCCCCGTGAAGATCGTTACATCCGGGTATTACACCTGAGGAACCGAACCGTAACACCGACGTCCACGGCGGCTACAGCACTGGGACACAGGATCAGTCGACAGACCGTCTACAGGAGACTACGGCAGTATGGTATCCGGCCACGTCATCCCTACCGCGGACTGCTCCTGACGCCTCGACACCGGAACAACAGACTGATCTGGGCCAGGCGAGTTCGACGTTGGCAACGGCGGGACTGGGCACGTGTTATGTTCTCTGATGAGAGCAGATTCCTCATCTTCAGAAACGATGGACGGCAGCTTGTATACCGACGATTTGGGGAACGTTTTGCGCCTAACTGTATCCAACAGGTCCGGCCGTTTGGAGGTGGAGGGTTAATGGTTTGGGGTGGCATATGTGGTGACGTCAAAACGATGCTTGTCGTAATTCGTGGAAACCTGAATGCACAGCGTTATCTTGATGACATCCTACGGCCTGTTGTGGTGCCCTTTATTCAGCAACAGCCTCGTGGACTCCTTTTCCAACATGACAATGCAAGGCCACACACAGCAAGATTGACACAGAACTTCCTTGCCAACGCCAACGTACAGGTTTTGCCATGGCCCGCATGTTCACCGGACATGAATCCCATCGAGCACTTATGGGACCACCTCGATCGGCAAATCCGACGTCGCCGTGTGCCTCCAGTCAACGTCCAGGACTTGGAACGATGTCTCCTCGAGGAATGGCAACGCATCACTCCCAGCGTCATCAGACGTTTGACGTCATCAGTCCGTAGGCGTGTTCTGGCATGTATTGATGCTCACGGTGGACATACCCGCTACTGACTTGACTCTGAGACGTGTGGTGTGACATTTCCCGTTGTTTCTGTGATCAGTGCTCTAACGAAATGTTTATTTTTCGACCCCACCCATCTTTAAAGGCTTGTCATATTGGTTGTACAGATTTTATTGAAATGAATTTTTTGTACAGATGTTGTTACAGGATTTCTCAAAAGCATAACACCAATCCTAAACTTCTGCATTGTTTAGTTTTTCTTTTATGTCGTTGCAAACAGGTGGTATCGTTTCTTTTGGACACTAGTTTATTTTAATCTGAACATAATAATAATACCATTTCATGAGTTAAGATACATATATCATGTTATATATTTACAGTTTAAAACAAAACATCTTCTTATGATGATATTATTCAATACAGAATACAACTTTTGTTATGATTTTCTGAAGATCTTGGCATTTGTTTTTGTGGCTGAACTTAAAACAAGACTAATTCTATTTCGTTACAAGACGGAAAGACTTGGTTTGTGCCAAGCTACTCCTTGATATGACGTAAATCTCCCCAGTGCGGAGGAGACCCAATCAGACAAGCCAGTATTTGCTTTGTTTAATAATCCCCCGGTTGTCAATATTTGGAAGCTGTCTCGAGCGGTGCCTCGTCTTCCTCTTGCATGGTTTACACCGGGTCTTGGAATGTTCTTCCCCATGACACACTGTGCAGCTTTGTTTGATATGATGTACTTCTCGATGTAAGAGTGTGTGGGAAACAGCCGCCTTCATCTTTGCAAGCAGACAGTTTTGTGTCTGAGAGTAAGATGCTGAAATACCAAGAAACTGCATGTATGTTTAACCAGTAGGAGTGATCTTACTAATTGTGATTGACTATTGTTTTATGCCACGTTTGGCACAATTTAAGCCAACGGTGGGGAAAAAACAATGAAGGGACATATATATGGTGCACACATGGTTTCTCATCGTCCGCTAGCTCAGTAACCGCTGGGCTATCCCACCGGTCCGTGTAACACATGCATACCAGTGTTTACCTCGCAGTTGTCACATATGAATATAAAACATGTAAAAGTTTCTTTTCGTCCTTTTATTAAATACTTTCAATTTGACTTATAGCGTCCTTTCAATCACGATGATCTGTTTGGCATGGAATCGTCGTCATTCTGACCATTCCGTTTTAAGAACTAAAAGTGATTATCTGACTGATTTAAACCATTCATGACACCCTTAATTATTGACAGTAGAGTCAGGAGACGTAGCAGACACCTCACGTCACGCCACACCTTACTCCACCATCGGGTCCAAACAGTATCAGCGATCTGGCTGGAGTCCCGTAGCTATCCGTGTCAGCACTGACGGCGGCTTGAAGCAGCGAGTAACGGAGAAATCGGGGAATTAACTGTTTGACTAATATCACACCAACTGCTTGACGCGAGGCGGATGATACGCCGTGTGCAGTCAATAGTCCTTAGAATCGAAAGACATGGCACTCGCGGTCCTACAAATGCGACCCAAGGCGATTGGTGAAGACTTGGTACCGAAGGAATTACGTCATGTAATTGAAAAGAAACATTGCCCAGTTATCGAATTACGTGAGAATGAAGGTTAGGAAAAATGGTGTGTGGTAGTTTCTATGTGAGTGAAAGATGACATATTTGTGTAAGGTGAAGGCCTTTGAAGGTGATGTGAAAATTATTTATATATCCGGAACAATGATATGATTCAAGCCAATCCATATTTGAGAGGAAATATCGGGGTTTGAAACGTCACTAGAACTACAGTTAGCTGAGGGGTTGTGAAATGTAGACCGACTCAGTTTATTAGAAGATAGTATTTTCGTAATTAGGTGCAAGTCGGATATTCGTGAAAGGCTTTGACTGTTTCAAGTTTTGAAATACACATTAAAAACCCTGGTGAGGTGAAATTGGGTTCAACGTCGCGTCCAAGATTATTGCACTAATATAGCGACGTGCATCCACGAGCTTAATAACCCAGAAAAAAAATATGAATTTTCGATTTGTTACATGCCCATTGTTATACATACTTGTGTGTTTCTGTGTAAAGGTAATCTGGTTAACTCGAACGCTATTAACTCGATATACGGCTGACGTCGATGTTACATCATTGTCTTAGCAGAAAAAGTACCAGTGCCATTGTTCCGATCTATTTTGTATTCCCCATCCCTATATTCGTGTATATGTAGGGTGAGGATTGATCCCAACAATCTGTGCTTTTCATGAGAGATCACTTCACGGATCAGATGGTCAGGCTCGGTGATTTAGTTTACTGGCGCGACAATGTCCCCCGACGGCTTGTATCGTTGCTAATAATATTGTTTGTTAGCAGTTGTTAACGCCACACTTAGCAATATACCAGCTATATGACGGCGGTATGTAAATAATCGAGTCTGGACCAGACAATCCAGTTATTGAGATCATGAGCATCGATCAACGCAATTAGGATACGATGACATGCATCAACCTAGTCAGCGAGATCTTCACGGGTCTGCTGATAATATCAGTTAGCTGGTTTACCTGTTCAAGACCCTACTATTTACAGGCCATGTATGACTATTTACGTCATATAGTGCTTTGTTCATTCCAACCCATATCTTCCCTACACATATCAGTCACGAAACTTTCCACGCAAACCAACCATGACTACGATGGTCAGACAAATGCCGTATGCAAATTGTAAATGGTCTAAAACATTTCCAGATTGAAATATGTCCTCACAGGGCCACCCTCTTCCTAGGAATACCCCTGCGTAATATTATACCTCAAAACTAGGCTACATGCTAATGTTAATATATCTGTTTGCTGTGTATCCTCGCACGTGAGTTGACAGTGTTCACCACGATGACCTCTAGGTCACACGAGGGCAAGCTTGCCGCTGCCCGCCAGACTGGAACTGACGTTTACAGCACAGAAGTTTATGGGAGCGATCATAAGTTTTGTTAGCCTATATCACTAATAGTGCTCTCTCGACAGCGATGTCCCTGGGTACCTCTTAAGCACACGGTGGAAGTGCTGCATCTTATTGTATTATCGCGGGAGATCAAAGCTACTCAACGTGGCAGTAATTGCTAACAAGATCAATTATGGCTACCAATGAAGGCATTATCTGACCGAATAACTCCGTTCCTGGAAACATCATTAACCTATGTGAACACCTACAAGGTAGCCTTGAGGTTAAAGCGCGGGCTCGTCACACCAAACACTCGGGTTCGAAACTCCATCCCAAAACAATCCTTAAAGTGTAGAACTGAGGCAATCTAGACCATATCATTCTTGATTTAAGTTGGAGTCTTTTTTTAAATTTATTCTGTAAGGTGTGGGAGACAGACCACGTATTCAGGTTTAATATAAAATATACAAAAACTGGACCTTTTTTCTCATAACGATCTTAACTTCTACGACCGTCACAGGACTAATAAATTAGGTCAGATATGATCGTTATAGTGCTAAGTATTCAGACTACAGAGTTTTCTATTACATAAAGTTGCTTATGCCTGAAGCATAATAAAACTGACGACGGAGAACCACGATAAAGTTGCCAGCGCGAATATTTACGAAGACATGAAGCGCACACTGTCGTATTGCTATAAGCGCATACTTGAAAAAAATATGGAAAGCGTTAAAGAACATTATTAATTTTCTAGTTGTTGGGATGTCAATAGTCGCCATCGTATTTTTATCCAGGGTAATATAGTTCCAAGGCATTATTTCATCTAATAAATGTCAAGCATGCGTCTCCTCCACAACAGCGAAGGGATAATGTTCTCTCACACCAGCGGTATGTATTGATCTTAAACTCCTCCCTTAAGCCTATCATTCCGATGCCAGTGAACGACTCAAGCTTTTTTGTCCGTCCAAATAATTTTCACACAGTATCACGGTAGGGATCGCACGGAAGGCGTGGGCGGAAGGGTATTCCATGGAAGATGGGAAGGGAGGGGGGACGACGCCATCCCATCTTTATGATTCAGCATCGAACAGGGGTACCGAGTACATTTTACCAATGCTTGGATTTAGTGTCATTTGTGCACTGGCATTATCCCGCTCTTCCTACTTCCGTGGGTCAGCTGATCAGCTGTTTGGTATCGATTTCATAGGAATATTATAAGAGATGGACGTCTCAGGTAGCACAGTAGTTATCGAGACGAAAACGGGGGTTGTACTGTCCAGGCTCTCTGCTCAGAGTGAGTACACCGTTTGAAATGTGTGTGATTGTATCATGCTTGGACAACGTGTGATAGTTGGATAGCTTGTCAACAAGGTACTCAGTTTCAGTTTCACCGTGACATTGGTCTGTTTAGTGGGTACATGACTGTAACTGACGGATACATCGATGCAGTTTGACGTTTTCCTCTGTCAGCCTTGAGTGATATGTTTCAGTCGTGTGATATAGTTGGATGTGATGATTGACGTTGATGTCTAAAAGTATATGTAGTATTTGTACTACAAGAGAGGGAATCAAGGATGGCTGATTATAAACTTCCCTTGGATTCATTGGTTGTAGCCAAACATTAACACTGACCGTCGACATAGGACTTAGAAATTGCTAAAAGCAGCATCAAATTCCGAAAACATCGCAGTTGATGGCCAGATAAGAATAAACAATGCAATTTGTACTTCGACACTTGATATCTTAACCATTTCCTGTTCCATTTAACCATTTTGTACACATATGTATAACCATGTAAGACTCACTTTAAAATCTTTGGTTGATGTCATCAATATAAGTGATGATGTGTCTTAGGTATGTTCGAATCCCGCCAAATACTTCCCTTTGTTTTTTGAGCGTCAAACCATTGCCGTGGCAACATAAACATCCAAACGTGTCTGACATGTCATGTAATTCTCATATCAAGTTGACACGGCGTGATGTAACTGGAACAACGGCGTTAAACTAACTCACTCAGTCTTTGGTTTCGAGTATAAAAGAATGAAGTCTGAATATTTTACCACATTCTTATTATAGTACCAGCACGAGAGCGGAAGTGCTGATTCATCTTTTTGAAAGACCACACGAAACCAGAAATAGTAAGATGTTCTCTGCCTGTACCAAAACTGTAATAAAACGCGATTACAAGATCCCCTGCGTGTGTAAATGGCGTGTTTCCGGGCAGTTGACATAGTCCGTTAAGGAAACATAACTCAGACGTCTGGTGTGTCAACGCCAACACAATTCTATTTCAGCATAAAGCGGTAATTCATTGACCGTAGTTTTACTGTCCATTTCGGTAAGAAAACCGTGTAATCATTCCTTCCACGACAAATAAGGAAACTCCCTGAATCGCCTGACTATCCCATCTCGCCCACGCGCTACCAAATCTGTAGAATTATTCTCGATAGATGCCTAATGCTCTTCATGTTATATACACCGACCATCACATTGATGAATTGTCATAGCATTAACTAAGCTATTAATCTCATAGAGTCATGTTCATGACATAAACTCCCTTCCCCCGCTTCGAGGTAGAATTCCATGATGTATAAGCCATTGACTCCATGTTCCAGACCAGTCTTCTTACTGACATGCCATTATCGTTTCTTTCAGAGCACGTACTGGAGTTGAGATATTCTGACAGTTTTCCGAGAGCGGATCTTGTCTACAAAGCCACTTGAGACGTCAGGGATTCCTGTATGTAGATAAACGTACACCAGCCATATATGGATAGCCGTGAGTCGTTGGGAAACACTGTGTAGGCTTCCGTTGTGGTGTGATGTCATCGGATGTGCTATTCCATGGACTATATGCACTGATGTGCTAGTTACACACAACGATGTTTAACATTGGCAAGGTATGACGCTTGATAATATTTCGCAGGAGACAATTCTGGTGGCGGTGCCAGTGTCTACCTACAACTTCAACGACACCGGCAACAGTGATTCCAGCGACTTCCTTAGCCACGCTATTACCAATGTTCTTATCACCATCTTCGCGTGCATTATCATCCTCGCAACCGTCATCGGTAACCTGATGGTTATTGCCGCAGTTCTTGTAGAACGACGACTACGGAAGGTAGGGAACACCTTCATCATAAACCTTGCTGTGAGCGACATCCTCGTTGGAACGCTTGTTACCCCTATGGCGTTGGCATATCAGTTGATCGGGGAGTGGAAATTTGGACGCCCGTTCTGTGATTTCTGGATCTCCATGGACGTCATATGTTGTACGGCCAGTATTGCTAACTTGTGTGTAATCAGCTATGACAGATTTAATGCTATTACCCAACCACTGAGATACGCCCGTAAGAGGACTTTCAAGAGGGCGATGATTTCGACACTCTCAGTTTGGGCATATTCTGTGTTAATTGCTGTGCCCCCATTTCTAGGATGGCGAGAGCCTGTTGATGACACGCACATGAGCGAGTGTCAGATCTCTCAAGATAAGGGCTACACCCTATATTCTACCATTGGTGCCTTCTATCTGCCATTGCTCTTCATGCTGTTTTCCTATATACGGATATACAGAGTAACCAGTAGAAGGACTCGACAATGGCGGAGAGGCCCTGGTTCCAGCAAAATGATAACGGAACGTCATAGTGACCAAGAGGCTGCGAATTTCAAACTTTTAAGTCTGAAAAATTCAAATGAGGTATGTCCCACTGCCAACAACGCTGAACAAACTGTTCAAGAAAAAAGTAGCTCAACCCCCGAGTCCCAAGTTCCCCCACTACCAACGTATGGGACGTATGGACAAGTAGATGGTGGTGAAATACCATGCCCCCAGCGACCCTCGCTCTCAGGTCCTAACGCTGGCTCCTCCCGCCCTCCTCGCTCAGCTTTCCCAAAGAAGTTGATACGTCAGATTTCCAACCTCCCGAGCAGTGACAGCAGTACAACTACTTCAACATCTACGACCGCGAGCTCAGAGACCACGACTGATAGTTTTCTCGATAAAAGGGCTTCTATAAAAACCGCGATCCTTCTCGAAAGAAAAGACTCAATGTTCAAGGTCTTCCAAGATTCTAATCCTAACTACAGAAAGAGTGTGACGTTCCTGATGCCGGCTCCACTCCCCGCTGATGGGAGCAGCGAAGAGAAGGATGTTTCTGTCGATGAAGTCTCTCGGTACACAGTCCACATCAACAAAGACAATCGTCGTAAGAAAAAGAAAATTTCGGTGTCTCAAGAAAAACGTGCTGCAAAAACACTTAGCATAGTGATGGGGTGTTTCATCATGTGTTGGCTTCCATTCTTCTTAGTGGCCCTGATTGAACCACTATGTACTGAGTGTGAGCTACATCCGTCCTTGGTGGGCGTTGTCCTCTGGATGGGCTACTGTAACTCGGCTCTCAATCCTATAATATACACATTCTTCAATAAGGATTTCAGGTACGCTTTCAAAAAGATGATCACCTGTGGACAAAAGAAAACGGCAACGCTTTTATAAACTGGAAACTTCTTATCCGTGAGAGGATCTTAAGTTTAAGATGCTGGACCCATTGTGTTAAATGTGACATTCCCAAAAGCCAAATAGTTGCTCCTTCGAAAGCGTGCTGTACCATGAACATTAGTGCTGTGGATTAATGCTTGTCATTATAATAAGATCACGGAAGATCTCTAAGGGAGAGAACTCTAAAGCCACCAATCCCTATATGTACAGTGGTATCCTGTTTGTTTCTGTATACTTGGAATACGGGTGTTAGCGATGCTCGGAGTTTAAGAGTGATCTGATCTCAAAAGGCTGTGATTGATTGACTGCTGTTGATATATATATATATATATATGTAGTAACAAAAGGATTAACAAAAAACTGTTTGTAACCATGTTATCTTCATTGTTAACTATACATTTTAATTTATTGTTTGTTTCAACATATTATATTTCCACAATATAGTCATGCTTGTAATGTTTGCGATGCCATGCTTGTCATGAAAACTTGCTGAACTTGTATAAAAATTCAACTCGAAATGTTTTTCGTTGTCTGACAACTCATTACGGATGGAAAGTATTAATTAGTTCTTCAAGAGAACGTCTGATATACCTACAGAATCCGCATCCGTTGTGGGGACATTTGAGCAGCAGTTTTCTGATTGTGAGCACAAAAATCCCTAATAGTACTGTGAATCTATGCCTAGGAAACATTTCAACAAACATATTTATTCATTTAATTATGTCATTTATCTACACATGTTATAGCTATTCCAGCCATTACTTGCATGGGTGTATAACCGATGGAGATACCATAAACCAGTATATGAAAACATTAGTGTTATTGTACTGACCACGAAACAATGTGTTGGAATGTGCTACTTAAAATATATTATATAAATGTCTGTATATTACAATGTAATTCTGATTCCACAGTTACCACATAACCTCTCATTTGCCTCAAATAACTTCAAAGCTAAGTTTCATATAATTGTTTTGAAAGTTATATTGCAAAGTTCTCGGTGCAAGATGCGTAATGGTTGGCAGGTACGTGTCTCTTTGTCACGGATCCTTGTTGTCACGGATCCTTGTTGTCACGGATCTGTTTTTTTACCAGTCTATTTGTCCCAGGTCTGTTAGTAACGGATCTGTTTTGCACGGAAATAGAATTTACGGATATGTTTGTCACGGATCTGTTTGTCACGAATCTGTCTGCCACGGATCTATGAGTCACCGATCTGTTTGCTACTGATTTGTTCATCACGGATCAATCTGTTACGAATCTGTCGGTCACGGATCTGTGAGTCACCGATCTGTTTGCTACTGATTTGTTCATCACGGATCTGTTTGTTACGAATCTGTCGGTCACGGGTCTGTGGGTAACCGATCTGTTTGTTACGAATCTGTCGGTCACGGATCTGCTTGTTACGAATCTGTCGGTCACGGGTCTGTGGGTAACCGATCTGTTTGTTACGAATCCGTCGGTCACGAATCTGTCGGTCACGGATCTGTTTGTTACGAATCTGTCGGTCACGGATCTGTTTGTTACGAATCTGTCAGTCACGGATCTGTGAGTGACCGATCTGTTTGTTACGAATCCGTCGGTCACGAATCTGTCGGTCACGGATCTGTTTGTTACGAATCTGTCAGTCACGGTTCTGTGGGTAACCGATCTGTTTGTAACGAATCTGTCGGTCACGGATCTGTTTGTTACGAATCTGTCGGTCACGGATCTGTTTGTTACGAATCTGTCGGTCACAGATCTGTTTGTTACGAATCTGTCGGTCATGGATCTGTTTGTTACGAATCTGTCGGTCACGGATCTGTTTGTGACGAATCTGTCGATCACGGTTCTGTGAGTCACTGATCTATATGCCAGTGATCAGTTGGTCACGGATCTGAGTCACGAATCTGTGTGTCGCGGATCAGTTTGTCACGGACCTATGTCTCACGGATCTATTTCCACTTTTATTAAGAAGGCCGTTTCATTAAAAAATTGCTTAAAGATATTAAATTTTGAAGTTTGATGTGAGAAATTATCGATTGTCACTTTCACTTTCACGAAGAACTGCTCCATGTGAAACCAAATCCTAATTTACAATGAGGTCCCGTGCTTACCCTTTTTCGCGAACACCTGGTGTTTCCACTGATTTTCAATAGTCCATTTATATAAGCTATTTTGCCCTTTTCGCCAAAATTTAATCTGTTTCGGAGGAGAATCTAGATTGGTTATTCTCTTGAAATGACAGTTTATATGTAAGTATCTAGAAGAATGATATAGTGGTATTGACTTAGAGAGTGTTAGGGTACATACTTATTATAATTCGTTATTCAATTTCGGAAAGCCTACCCTGTTATGAGAGACATAATACGGTGTCTTTAAGGCCCTTCACACGCTCATATCCCTACCGCTAGCTTCTGTACATAACACTGTCTGTACATCCGACGGCGCTGCCATGTCATGTAGACATATACACTCATAAATTTCCGAATTTATCACTTGAAACACGCTGTGTGGGGGCGTATTGAAGACGCGGGGCTATCCAAATACGGAATTCGGTCTCCTGTGAATCTTAACTCGATACGAACATCCCTGTATTGATTAACACGCGCCTTAACTATTGGTCTTTTCACTTGGCAGCTGAACAGGTCGTTAGTTCAATATTTTAGCTTTAGTTTGTTTGTACTTCAGCATCCTAAATCTACAGTGCTATAAATTACATTGGTAGGTATTGGAAAATGGACTAATTTGAACCTCTGGAAGATATTGAAGGGTCAAGCTGTCTCGAGTGTCCACATTTTCAAAAGATTCTCTTCCACAAGAAATAGATTGTTACTATTTCAGAGAATAGCCATCTAAATTTGTGAAACGCGGCACCTTGATCTTACTATTTCGAAGACAACACGTTTACAAAAACGGTGTTGGTATGGTTATCAAAATGAATATTGATTAGAAAAAACACTATTTATATCAAGAAGGTCGTACTTTAGCCCTAAAACAAGGCAGCGGTCACGTCCAGGAGAGATCAAATTTAGTTATTACATATGATTGTTCAGGGCAAGATTGTCTCGTTTTGAAGCCCTGACTCAGATTTGAGTAATCACTGTCTTTTTCATGTGGAATTTTTGTATCTAAACATACAAGTGAGATTATCGATTGCCGAATAATTGTTAATTTTGTATGACATCTTGAAAATAACATAATATTAACATATTAATTCGTGCTCAATGAGTTTATGTTGACTCAAATGCACTGATAACTCAGACGCGCATAATGACATTGACGATTAACGTACATTATCATACACTTTCCTCAGCATTTGTCATGTTGTCAGTGTTTCGTCTCATTAAATGCATCTTCATAAGGTAAGGTGCTGCATGAGAATATATGTTCTCAAAAATCAAATGTTTGTCTTGGTGACTCGTGGGTTTCACCGAAGTGGTAAACGTCGGAGACCTGCATCACTTCGGGCTTTCCTCCCACATGAAGCTGACACACCGCAATATAACTGGAACAGTGTTAAAAGCGGCGTTACACCCAATTCACTAACTCAACAATTAAATAAATGTCTTTGAATCTATCCGGCAAAACCACAAAAGGTCAGACATCAGGGTCAGTGAAGTGAAAGGTAAACTACCATCTGCTATTCTATTACTATGTTTACTATTTAGCGTCTCATGGTTCGAACTTGAAAGAAAATGAAAACGTTTCGGATTTAAAATGGTGTTCTTGAGTGTAGCCAAGCAGTCCCCGACGAGCCTTTGTAGGATATAAGATACAGCAGCACCTCGTTAACCCGTACTTATGCTATGTGCCGTGTTTCCGTAGTTCGGGATAAAGAATGCCAGGAAAGTGTCTGCCAACACAGACTCATATGATGTTAACCATTAACGCTGTATGCAGAATGTACTTACGAGATCAATCAAAAATGAATAAGTCTTTTTAGCATTGTAATATGCCACCGTTTTAAACAGGTAAACGTGGCACGCTCCCTGCATAGTGAATACTGTTAATATATGTACAGGTATGGCACACCCGAGTGCTATTGAGCCTAACTTTCGAAGGTGCTTAGCGGACTAACTGTGCGCTAGACTCGGAGCTAGCCTGATGTGTGTATTTTTACTTTAATATTTTGTATGAGATAAAATGTCATAGTATATTTTGTCTTTTTCCCTGCAGCCATCGAGATGTCAGCTATATTTGTATTAAAAAGCAAGGTTGTTACATGAATATTGCCACTGTTGTTCAGAAAATACATTTCTATGAATTGAGAATGATTGTTCTTGTTCTTTTTTTGCTATCAAAGTTTTGCCGTAAAACGATAACAAGTGGCCTACAAACAGACAGTGCCGTAAAGACGACATATACAACAAAACAACAAATGGAATGCAAGTTTAGTAATGGTCAAAAATCGAATTCCTATAAAGCTGAATGTTTGGTGCCAAGTGTCCTTTAACATGTGTGACTTTATTGGCGTGTGAGCGAGAGCATAACTGTGTAGACGAAGCATTGGATGAATATTGGAAGTATAAGTTACCATAAGTTGCAAGAGTAACGTGATCTGAGCAGGGTCCGTTTCATTCAGTGTTCAGTATACACAATTACGAAATGGATCCTCCTCACATCATCTTCATCTTGGAACGATCCTACTGTACACGTGTGCTAACTTCATGAATCAGTTCTATTGTTTAAACATCAGCATCGCCTACAATGAAATAGAACGTTCTGAACATACGGCTAAGACTACAGGTTGTCTGCATAGGTATTGCAGAGCCTGGCACGGCCGAGGGACGTAACTCTGCACAGTTGGGCTTCCAGTGCCCAGTATATTATTTGGGTAAGAATAAAGGTTTCCAGAACGTGGCGTTAAAACCATTCCTTCAATAATCGCTCTTAGCATCTTGGGATGACAAGAACAGATGCCTGAAAGGGTTACAGCAGAGGAGTATTTTCTACATCTTACGTTAATTATATCAAGGATGCAGATCATAAGTGATTAAAGTTAGCATGATCATCCGTTTCGCTAAAAACAACTGGTTTCATCATTGATGTATTAATCCTCAGCATAGCTTGTTTTTGTAATTGTATCTTGATTTTTTGGCCTCAGGTTGTATGTGGCAAAAATACGACAACGCATTGATGTTATAATTTACCTCGACGCACTACTAAAATCACCGCAAACATCTTTTCACCACCATACAACTGAAACGCCGTGATATAGCTGATATACTTTTTACAAAAGATGGCGTTAAATCCAATTCATTCACTAAGTTCATGTTCAAAACGTTGAGATTCACAAAATCGCTTCCCTGCATAAAATGCCTGCTGAAATGTGATAGGTTTGTCTAGACTGTCGTCATCATTGGCGTAAGAAAAGTCTTGGCAATATCCATCTTGTAGCTCATGAATATCAGCCAATCCCTAGCCCGGATGAGTGGATAACCCTATGTTAAGCCCACTCCCGAGCAAATTGAGTTACCATTCCATCTGATCCCAACACGGGTATCTGCATAGCCCTGGACAACAAGGAATAACCGGGCTTGACACGCCACTGGTCTAGGTTAGGCAGCCCGTTGGCCTTTCACATTTTGTCTTGCGAATGACTGCTCAGAACATCAAAGAGTGCAGTCACAATCAACCCTAATTTCTCTTCCGATGAGGTCGGTAAAATGCGACCTTTTCGATCTTGTTGTGACCAGGCGAAAACAGGGCTATTATCTTGATGGTTCAACATGCCCTTTCAATGTCTGGAGCAAAAATGATTTAACCTTGTTTAAGGTCTATCAGTAAAAGGTACGGCTTTGAACATCCTGCCTTCTGGCTTGATGGTAATTCTGTGGGGCCACGGCTCACAAGTACTGCCGCAGACTAAGAACGAAATCCGTAATAGTCGTTACAATGTTCATTTTTTCGTTTCTGCATGACATGTATGGCAAAAGGAACTTTCCAGTTGGCAACTTTCCCTTAATGTCGAGCAGTATGTCGGCAAGTCCAGGCTTTGGTGTCTACATTTCACAACTTATGAGGTACAGTGGAGCATGCTGCCCTTTCTTCGAAGATTTCAAAGAGTGGCAATGCGAATCGCGCTCAAAAGTTGTTGCAACTTTCAAGGCCTTAATGGAGTTTTCAGAAAGCTTTATAGTATACATATGGAGGACCTTTCCAAATGAAGTTCGATGCATATTCCCTGGTTGGACTTTATCATGTGTTCACATACGTATTAATGAGAAGGTTGTGAGGTTTACAACACCAGTAGCACAGCGTTACATCTGAGGATGGGCTTTATAAAGTGTAGCCATGACCATGCAGGTGTCGAGCCTGGGTCGGATTAAAGCGAAGGCAGTAACCGACAGTCTGCTGATAGAGTGTAAACTGGCTATGGAACAGAACCATTCCTGAAACATAGTTGGTATAGAGAGTACGTTATTGTTATGTCAGCAATATTCCAACATACACCAGAAATGGGCTTCACATTTTACCCATGTAGGGAATCTAACCTGTGCCTTCGGCGTGACGAGCGAACGCTTTAACCACGAGGCCACCCCACTGACCCTGGTATATAGTCATAACTGCTCTATACAGACTGAAAGGTATGACTATTTTGATTAGTATATAAACGCTTAAGCAGGAAACAGTTTAGTTCACGTACAAAGCTTTGAAGCGCTGGTGTCGCTTTAAAACAAACATGGGCATAAAAGCAATCATACGATTTCTTCAGGAAACTACACCTTTAGGCGTCCTTTTATCGGATTGTATTTGATCATAAACAAAAGAAAGTCTGATTCCGAATAAAAAGATAAATGAACTCCCACTTTTAAACAAGCACATGTTAACAGTACTTGGTCACACAGTTTCTCGTGAACAGTTCACTGGCAAGGAGGGAGACACGGAATCACGTTAAGCCCACCGTAATCTGCACAACCTGAACATAATTCAATAATAAGGAGGCGTGGTGTAAAAGGCCACAAAAACCTAGTTCACAAGTTTCTTTCTCACGAACACAAGCCGTCTGCTTGATAGTCCGTTTTTCATCTTGTGACGCAGTTGCGATGAGTCATACGAAAACACGAGCTGACAGGAGCGCACTGGGCGCTTATTGTCTATAATCAATACTGACTTGTGGGGATTTTCAACGTTCACGTTTTGAGGCCGGGGGGACTTATCTGCGGATATGACAAACTACACAGTGGGATCAGGAGGCTTGGAAACCAGAATGTCTGAGCTGACCACTGACCCCTTAACACCGAAATTACACTTGCCAACTTTGCCCTACAGACGAGGCAAGGACCGAAATTGGCCAACAATCTAATTCAGTCGTTATGGGAACGCCATGGATTACGCAGGTAAGTGGTTCGGATTAAGTTTGTATGCTGCTGAACATTTGGAGTGAGTGAGTGAGTTCGGTTTCATCAGTATGTCAGACATATCACCGCTTGTCAGCTTGATGTGGCAACATGTCCTTAATATCGTTAACGTTCACTGCTGCGAGTGTGGTGTATGGTGCTGACAGACGACGGATCTAGGATTCGAACCATGGCCTGCGGATGTTGGTATGGTGGAGCGGCATTGGAGACAACTTGGGCACTGATGCCGCATTGAATGTGGACCGGTACAGTGAGGTAGCCTAGTGGTTAAAGTGTTGGTCTTGACGAAGGCCCAGGTTCGATATCCAACTCACTCACTACAGGTAGAAACATGTAGCCATTTTGTTAGTATAATCTTATGTGGTTATTATCTACATTTTTCACGTAAATGAATTTAATGATAATACACATATTGTAATATTTTTGCAAGCTATGTCATAAGGGTTTGTAATTATAATTTTCTAATTTAAAAGTCACTTACTTCAAACCTAGGGTATTATGCATCCTATACGAAGATAATGCGCAAGACAGTCATGACGACTTATAATATGTTTACGAGATTTCTTTATTTTCATTCATAGCGAAGACACCGGCACACGTATTCTTGAAAAGAATCAAACCTAGGTCTTCGTCTTGACGAGCGAACGCAGTATCTACTTGGCTGCATACACATGGCCGGGTTGAAGAGAACCCACAGATGTAGGTATTGGAGGCGTGGTTGACTTTCTGGTTGATAAGATCTTATTAAAAGACAATATGTATCTCAAATGATTTTGATATAACGATAACAACAACGAAGTCAGTATTAATCCACCAAGAGATTCATTATTATCAGCGACGGGGATTCCATGTTCAAATGATCCCAAGCAACCTATGCTTGTCGGGGTGGTCTTGCTTGGTGATTCGGTCAATTGGTACCCAGATGGAAAGGGACGAGGCTCATAATATGAATCACTGGTTTATCTTGTCTAGACTCGATTAAAAGCAGACCAACGTCATAAAGCTGGAATACTGCTAAATGCGGCGTAAAACAACTTACAGTTGAAAGACTAAATGAGATTCCTTCCCTTTAACAGAGTTCGGTACATCCATTTTCATTTATTATAAAACTGTTATGTTCAGTAGCAGTCGCGGGGTTTGATACAAACATCAACGCTATTTAACAGCTGAGCACGAAATGTCGCGATGACCTCCACGATCTACAGCAGCATGTGCCGAATCTGGTCCATCGATCGGCGATGCATGCTTATCTTGCGGAAAGCGTTGTGAAATATATTCGAGCGTATTGCCTCTTCTATGTTATTTAGTGATAATATAATTACACAACCCACGGGATGCTAGATGTCTACTTCTTCATCTGTTGATTTTCACCACACTCATTGAGCATCTAATGTTGCTCTAGAGAAGGAACAAAAAGCCTGAGTCAGCTAAATTGAGTTACCCAACGTTTTTTTTGTTTTTTTTACTAGCATCCCATCGTTATCGTTTAGTTGAACAACAAAATTTAAATAAACAAAATGTTCGTAAAGGCATGTCCGTTTTACGAAACTCACCTTCGCGGCCCTCAGACGCAAAGGTTTTTATTGCGTGGGTGCCAACGATCCTTGCGCTATCAGTACCATACTTCTTCCACAGCCTGGAGGCACGGAAGGCCCAATCAGCTGAGGGGGGCGAAATTCGCTACTCAGAAATACGTCCCAAGGTCGTGCCAGAAACTTACGATCTGGGTTTGAATACCCAGATTGACCCTTATTGTGTCTCTAGCTTACCGTGCTCGCTGGTTTCACCAAAGTGGTAAACATCTAAAAACTGTCGGAAATGCTAGAAAACTCCTTTTTGCCTGTTAAATAAGGAGACTGTTGTTATTGAAATATCAAGTAACTTCCGATCGCCCTACCTGTGGTTTGAAGTGTTTCAGTCACAAGGAGTCCTATCGACAAGTTAACAGGAGACAAATTCGAACGAAAACAGGAAGTTCACATTTATTCAAAGTCCAATGATGACAGTCTAAAACGGATTATAGAAATATGCGCTCGTGACTCCGTTATGATGATAATAATGTAGTCTTCATAAAACATCTACTCCACACACAAATATCATTTAGAGACAATTTCAGATGTACATATTATAAAATGACAAACTGACGCTGCGGGGTTTTTTTTGTTAACATTGATTCCATGTTGCACATTACATTACACTTGCATAGCCATAAGCATGGTACACGTTATGGAGTTGTGCTGGGAAATGTATACAAGTTCTTTACACTTTAGAGAGATAGAGGGAAAACATAGATTAATTTAGATAGGGTGAATTACCGAACTGACCGAGCTATGGGGTTTTCAATTCATACCATCAAGTCTACCGTATGATAAGAAAACAAAACAGGTATACGGGTGGTCTCAAAAACAAAACTGGGAAGTAAAAGGATATGAGACAGCTTTGATACAGGGTGATAAGGCGTACAGTGTACAAGCTTTATGGACAGAAGGTAACCCTGACTTGTAGTAGAATTTGGTAGGAATTAAAGATACAATTAATGTTTCACGGACTGCCCTAACAATTGCTCTCCAAGAGATGGGATTTCGATACACTGCGCGTGGCGATGACCGAGCACTTTGCAGGGGGAAATATTCCATCGTGTCTATGAGGTCACCTTATCTCCGAACCATTCATAACTATCACGGTCAGGGCGTCCAGATAATTTACCTTGATGAATCATTCCACTGACTACATGTGGCTATCGGCAGATGGACAAAAAGCACCCGTGGTACCATCAGGTAAAGGTAATCGTGTCATGATATGGGGCTTATGGATGGATGTATGTTAGTTTTCGAGGCGAAAAAGAAAACTGGTGATTTTCATAAGGAAATTATAGGAGGTGATGTGTTCATAGACTGGTTGGAACTTCAGCTATTGCCCAGTGTAAACAACGCCAGTGTTATTGTAATGGATAACACCAGTTACCTTCCAATACTCATCCCGTTTCATAGCTCCTAACTAGTCCATCATGTTTTCAAGCAAGTATACTGCAGTACTCATCCTAAATTGCTACCCATCAACGCATGTCAATTAAGTACAATAACAGTAATATTTTGAGACCACACCCAACGCGGTGACATTTGCACCTGGAAGAATGCACGGGACGGTGTGAGGTCATCACCTCGGGACAGGTGTTAGGTAATTACCTCAAGTTATCATCATTTTACCTGTAAAAGTACATTTTAAGGGTAATCACAATTTCAGTTCGGACAGATTAGATTAGGTCAATTCGTGTTATTTTTATATATGCTCTTTTTTAAAGTCCTATGACTCGTATTTATTACATAAAGCCAGAAAAACAGTTTTCTAGCATTTCCGACAGTACTTTAAGACCTGTATCACTTCGAGATTTCCTCCACATCATACTGACATGCCTTTAATTAACTGAAATACTATTCAAACCTCACTCCCTCACCTACCCACATGTTCACCAAAGTGGTAAAAAATTACGACTAGTGTCACTTTAGTGCCCACTTACTCCACCAATGCATCTTACAAGATGTCAGCAAGCTATAAGCGTATGTGTACCGCGTGAGGCGGACTGCGGTTCGAACACCGGGTGTCCAACTTGTCAACTCACTATGGTTCTGCCCCTTAGGACCGAGGGGATATGATGGAGCAGGATTCAAGTTCCATCTAGATTAAGCAATTTGACCTTATAGCACGCTACCCTTGCCCTGTGGTAACTTTAGCTAAGAAATTACTCCCTGTAACCCAAGTGTGCCGTAAGGGTTGACGCCATTGGTTTACTCGAGACAAAAAAACAAAGCTGTAAAATAGCTAGGATATTGTTGACAGTGACGTAATCAACAAACAAACCAAACACGTCGTAGTATCGTCGGCATCGTGACTATTAAACAATATATTGCGGAAACATGATCCTCTTCAACTTGCACATCCTCATCGTTTCTGGACAAGCCTCGCAACAGTTGGGTCGGGGCAAAATTGCGGTGAAAAGTATATGAAAGGATTACTGAAATATCAGTGATGACACCAGGTGCTCGCGAAAAGGACAAGCATGTTCTGCTCTGTTAGAAAGAAAGACGGCTTAAGAAAAATGTTTGTTTTGCATCACAGTGTAGCCCGACTTTGAGTGGACAAGTGTGTGTGATAATCAACGCTCTAAACCTTGTCTTTTTCAAAGCGAGTACATATGAAAAAAATAACAAAGAAGGTCATGTAAACATCTCGAAGTTATTGGAGACCGCTGAGACGAGAAAGGAACCCTGATAAAGACTATATTGTAGATGACGCCTGTGTTCGATTGCGAAACAAAGAAGCCAACCACACATCTTTGTATGCTTAGAATGCTTGTTTGTTCACAAATTATGACTGGCGGAATGGTTATAAGAAACAAGATCGTTATCATTGATTGTTTTAGTCTAATGTCATTTATAGCGGTTTCTGAAAAAAACCCTGTCGCTTTTGCGCATCTTGAACGGCAAGCCCACCAGTTCAAAGATGGGTAATAACTCTGGTCAATATTTATTTTAGCTGACGGTTTTTTAATTCGACTACTATAATAACCCCTTTAAAATGTATGCAAAATGTCATCTTTGTATCCACAACTTCTCCCCCATTGAAGGAGGGCGGGGCAAAAACCCACATCCTCCCGCACAGACACACAGACACACACACACACACACACAAACACACACACACACACACACACACACACACACACACACACACACACACACACACATGGCGGGGGATATAAAATGATCGTAGTGCCATATATAATTATCGTACTACTATATAAAAGGATCATAGTATACTATATAAAATGATCGTAGTACTATATAAAATGATCGTAGTGCCATATAAAATGATCATTGTACTATATAAAATTATCGTAGTACCATATAAAGTGATCGTAGTACTATATAAAAGGATCATAGTATACTATATAAAATGATCGTAGTACTATATAAAATGATCGTAGTGCCATATAAAATGATCATTGTACGATATAAAATTATCGTAGTACCATATAAAGTGATCGTAGTACTATATTAAAGAATCATTGTACTATATAAAAAGCATCGTAGTACTATATAAAATGATCGTATTACCATATAAAAGGATCGTAGTACTATATAAAAGGATCATAGTACTATATAAAAGGATCGTAGTGCCATATAAAATGATCTTAGTACTATATAAAATGATCGTAGTACTATATAAAATGATCGTAGAAACCATATGAAATGATCGTAGTACCATATGAAAGGATCGTAGTGCTATATAAAATGATCGTAGTACCATATGAAAGGATCGTAGTACCATATAAAAGGATCGTAGTGCCATATGAAAGGATCGTAGTACTGTATTTGAGATGCCTTGACAGTGCGATCAACCGTTACATCCCAACACTTTTCCGTCAGTCCACAAATAAGCCACATGGTAGTGTTCTTATTGTTTAACCAACACTTCATTGGGAGAAGGACCAGCATATTGGGAAGATGATGAGTGCCCTTCCCTTACAGCCCTTGACACGATAATCAAAGACAGGAAAGACAAGCTGTCTTCAAAGCAAAGACTACAATGGAAAAAATACGCACACTTTTCTCCGTGACATGATAAAGAATGGCCGTCGCCTTTCCCTAGTATATCAAAGAGCAAGTAAGAACGAAATGCGCGCGCACCATCCATTCTCACAAAAACTGCACCAGCATTCGCTTCTCCTGCAAATAGAATACTCAAATATTTATTCCCTTGACTGCTTCACAAGGGGTCTCAGTTTGTTCGTGACTAGTTAGCTAATTGCATCAGTCTTTTCGTCGCACGATCGCCGGACTCCTGACAACTATGGCGGAAGACGTCAAAAAGCAGATTAATAATTGTGAGATCGCTTTGATGCAAAATTAAGCATAACACATCTCTTCAAAGTCTATTTGGTGTGTGATGAGCAAATCTTGTTCGTGATTTGGATAAAAAAAAGCATGGAACAGTGTATTGAGTTTCCTTTCGCACGCCCAACAACCTTCTAATACATTCTACAACACACGTTTCTGGATTCAGCTTTTGATATTTTGTCATTGTCAGTACAGTGCTAAGCTCACTCGAATAATCGGATGTTGCTGCTACTGCCTGTCCCACATACTAAAATACATCATGTTATTAAGACGTACCCTACCGTTTATAACTACACAAACCGTGTCAGTAAAGCCACGTGGTACCGTGCCAGCTGATGAATCTCTGCCAATCATAACCTTGAGGTATAAAGTGGGATGAGGGGTCAGGACGAGCCGGTCCTTGAACACCAAAAAAATAGTAAAAATAAATAAAATCCGGCCCATGAAAAACAGAAAAACAATCTAGTACCTCCTTTATAAACAACAGTACGTTTGTTCTATTCCCAATATTGGCAAGAAAAAACTTTACCCAAACACTTTTTTGAATAACAATAAGACGATGTATGATAAGAGTTACTGAAGCTGAATGTGAAACTACAATTTACCATACTGGTTTGAAGAGTCATGGCTTCATTCTGTTGATTCAGAAGTCACCATGCTCCTTGCCAGTGATGCAACATCTTGTTGAGCTACAGCTCCGGATTGTCTCGGAGCTTCGGGCACCCTTTTAGCAGTACGGCCCATCAATGTTCAACTACCCCGCTCAGTCCGTGTCCACACATACGCTCCAACTCCATCAAAAGGTTTGCAGTCTTGTGCACATCATTAATTGTGTCACCTTTGACCCTGGCCAATGTATTTAATTCCTTTTTACTTAAAGAAACGATTAGTCACAACTTACTGATATTTCTTCTTAAGATGACTTTCTGTATTTGCAAGACGGGTCGTTGTGCTGACCACAATCATCTCGTACCGTCTAAATATAATAAATAATTTTATCTTAGACATTGGCACTTCCTGCAGAAGAGCTACTATATCAAATGTCCAACTGAAGAGCCGGAACCAAAGCAGACATTGGTGTCTTGGGATAAACCTTGGTATTTCCTCACTGAGAACTTGCCCTTTCCGTACTAAATTTAATATCATGTAACGACGTACACCAACTTTGTATAGGACAGAAATAGATTTTCCAATGCGGCTTAAGATAAACCTTCTGATCAACCTTGTCTTTATTAAATCGCATAACTAGGATGATAATAAACTAAATATTTGTTCCAAGGTTTTAGTTCTTTGTGAGAACTATACAATAAATGCCAAACAGTATTATCTACATTTAATCAATTCAAACAGCGAGGCCTGGAAGCTCCTACTCAAGCTGTCTGAAAGAATCCAACTGATGAGAAGGCGTAAATATTGCCCAAATATTGATAACCAAGGACGGGGGTGCCCTGTGTTATGTTTGCTCGGAATCAAAGAATTCATCTCCAGGCAGTCCAGCATCATTCGATAAAGCGACAGACGAAGCAGACTCCCAGCGTTACATCTGTAAGTGCAGTGATATCGGACTCCCTGTTCTGTGTTTCAAATACCCAAAAGCCAAGAGTAGCAAGTGATTTCATGAGCCCATTGAATAGCTTCTGACGTTCGCTGACGAAGTGCAGCTCTTTCCTTCTTTCACCGGATATTAAATCAAGCATGCCATTAGGATTAAAGGATAAGCCCGCCGCGTTGATGGAGAGCGCCAGTCATTTGCCTGCCGGCACTCCAGTCCCAAATATTCAGTCTCCCTCTTCTCCCCCCCCCCCCCCCCTTCCACACACACCACACACACACACACACAGACACACACGCATGACACACACACACCAAGTGTCAAATCACAGAACTTCAGTACGAAACATTTCCTGGGAAAATGACAGACTCGTCTCAACTGCTAATGCTCTCAAGATAGGCGTGTACAAAACGTATTTGGAGTCCTCACGCCATTCATGTAAGTGTGCTTCACATGGCCAGAGAGCAGTAATGGAGAGTCGTAGTGATTTGGTTTGCTAAGTATCTGTGAATGAATCCCTCCAGGGTCCCTTGCTGCCTAGCCGTCATTTGTGGCAGAGGTTGTCGGCAGTGCTCAACCGCAGGATTTCGTGTTTGCTTTACATGCTTGGGCGGAGGTAAGTAGTTCGGTGGCCGAGCGTCCCCAGGATGGTCAGGATTCTAACCCTGGGGCGATGGTTTGTTTGTACCTGTCAGTGCTGATCATAGGAGTCCGACTTGAATACATTTACAATGAAACCTCATGTCCTGGATACCGTCACATACATAGCGAGTTGTCAGCAGTGCGTGACAATCACACAATCGTGATACAATTCTGCTGGACCATGATGTGATTTCAGCGTAAACAATATAAAGAATATCATACAAGGGTCTTTTTATATCAAATATATCAACAAAAGTCGATACAATTTTAAAAAGGCCTGGCTTGCTGAAGATGTTAAACTTTCACAACGACGAGTGTTTAAAATGTCTCATAAAAAACATGGGTTTAATGCTGGTAATCATCCAAAAGTCTTATTCTAACGTCTTCAATTAACCTGTGGAAACCACTGTCTTAAGTGTAAAAGGTGCATCTATACAGCGTCAATGGCATGGGGATTAGTGATATCCTTTCATTGTGACGTCATGGTAACCGATGATGTCACACTGATCTGCAAAGCCTCGTGTTGCGATTTCATCATAGCGATATCTCCTGTGGAAGACAGTTTGGGACGATAAGTGAGGATAATCTGGTGTGCACACTGTGTGCCTCCGCGGATCGAAGCGGATTTTGCACAAAGTGTGCGCCCAGATTTTTACGTTTATACATCACAAGCGCAGACATTTATATCAGCAATAAGAACTTCATAGACTGCTTATTTTGTCATTACACAAACGACACTACATCATTAACACCTCCAAGGCAATAAAGCAACACCAGCGACGAAAGCACTCCTCTTGTGGACGTGGCCTTATTTCTTTGGTTTTATGGAAAATGTAATAAATCCCACGGAATCATTTGCAATTTATAAATTGTAAATATTATATTCTTATATTATTCATATACACCAGGAACGTTCATCTTCAGAATGAATTCGTCGTTTCGTGATGTATTCTCAGTGATCACTAATTCATTTGGGCATAGCATGTTGCCGTTATGAGTACCTAAGGCTAGCTAATTGCATTTCCGCCTTCTTGTTGCCGTTGAGGACTAACTCCTATCAAACAATCATACATCTGCCCATTAAACCTAAAGACTTTTCACTTCTCAAATTACTCGACATAAAACTATTTCCTAAACTAGACGGTCGTAGAAACCCCCGGGGCGAACCTAGACGTGACCTTGACCTTTCCCCACGATGGATGATTCGAGCACAGCAGGAGATGCTTACACGTGTCACGAACACCTGGTGTCATCATAGTACATTACAATTGGGGCACGGGTGGCCCAGTCTAAAGCGTCGCATTGTGCTCGTTGGTATCCAGAACGTTGTTATCATGTAACACCTTCTCCACTTAGCTGCTTTCCTCCCACATCAATCTGACACATTGTGATACAGTTGAACTGTTGTTCAAAACGGCGTAAAACACAACTCACTTAGTTATAAATATTCACGAGTGAAGGAGGCACCTATGCTTGTAGGAGGCAACTATGATGATAGATATGTCACCGACGGCGTTGGACGTTGCTCATGATACCACTTGTTTGTCTATTCTTGAACCGTTTGATTACAGGCCGCCGTCATATATATAGAAGGAATATTACTGAGTACAGTGTTAAACAGATATGAGATTTTTTATATTCTATATTGTTTGAACTCTTAATACACAAAGAGTTGCTCCCTGGGGCTTTCATGTCATATTTTTTATAGTTTTTCTCTTAATTGCTCTGTGCATATGTTGTCCATAATGAAGTGGATGGCAAAATACTTTGAAAGATTATAGTTGTTTTTGCCCCGCCTGTCGCTCGGCATTAGGCAAATAAAACAAGGACTGGTTGGCCATGTTAAGGTTTCCATGTTAAACTGCGTCACTAGCAGGTATCTCAGTGGAGTAGCACTATAAAACCGTTATATGTGTGGATTAGCACAAGAAGTCGCATACATGTGCTTGCACATCGCTATATCTATGAAGTAATTTCGAAAGCAACATTAATCCCCTCTTCATCTTGCTTCAGTTCTGCATACATCTGGGATGAATCTGGGAGAACCTGAATAATCGGCTATGGTAACTGTCTGATAATGTAGACTTACGCCGGTCGTAGACCAATGGCTATGGTAACTGTCTGATAATGTAGACTTACGCCGGTCGTAGACCAATGACTATGGTAACTGTCTGATAATGTAGACTTACGCCGGTCGTAGACCAATGACTATGGTAACTGTCTGATAATGTAGACTTACGCCGGTCGTAGACCAATGGCTATGGTAACCGTCTGATAATGTAGACTTACGCCGGTCATAGACCAATGGCTGTGGTAACTGTCAGATAATGTAGACTTACGCCGGTCGTAGAGCTTTGACTATGGTGACGTTCTGATAATGTAGACTTACGCCGGTCGTAGCAAAAGGGTTCACGTGAGTGTTTGTTTAAAGTAGCTCATTTCGTTTCCATGACGACCATGCGATGTGGAACTCTGAAACACAATCAGCTGTGGTCTTGGTGTCAGTACAGCTGTACTAACAAGGACTCGTCTCTGCAAGAACAGACTCTTGAGACCACCTAACTTGACCGAAGTCTCTTATTGGTAATTTCAGTATTATCAATCACCACATCAACGGTGTTTGTGGAAGCCCTGCCTTGGATATCAACAATAGGTATTGACGCTGCAACAATGGAGATGTATCAGTAACCTGACTTCAGAAACCTGCCCAGCGTGCTTCAAGACGATGTACCCCCTCCCCCGTGCACTGAACAAGGAACCGTTCGATTGTTATGAATTTTTTTTATTGATTTCTTATATTCCCCCTTCCACCCCCAACCCCCCACCCCCCACCCCCTAATATGTATATGGAATATAAAGTCTGGTGTTGATAACCCACGACTCAAATGAAGGACAAACAATCAGCACGGTCAAACCTTCTGTATTGGATAATATTCAAACTGTTATTCCGGGTAAAGCCTAATGGCGACCTGTAGATTTACTAAATATAATACGTTTGCCATTTACAACCACTTGCCATTGAGTATGGGGAGGGGGGGGGGGGGGTATCGAAAAATAATGATCGTCCCAGGATATGCTTGAAAAAATATCCATATATATATATATAGTATCCATTCGCCATTCAAACTCTTATCCAGACTTGTCTATCCCAGTCTCGTTCATATAGCCGCCGTGATATAGCTGGAACGTTGCCGACTGTGGCGTTAAACAACATACACTCTCATTAACGTCATTGAGAAAGTAGTCCATAGCCGGAAGAGAGCATGCGTGTGGAGAGTAAAAAGAAATAAGCGGGGAAGGTAGACAACACAAAGTGCCCCATTGTTGGCGGCTAGAACAACGTCTTCTCTCCATGCAGGAAGACCATGTCAGGATATGACAGTGATCGTAATGGACGACTTTCTCACAGTGGCAAGGCAGTAATGTCGAACTTGACATGAAAACGAGTCCCTGGTGAGTTTTTGGAATACCAACGAGAAATACATCTTCTATTTTACAGCTTGATTCATATAAATAGCATATTGTGAGGACAATATCACTCATTTGACTTCTGTTTTGATATGTGGTGCTGTGGGAAACGCAGCTATTTCGATATTGGAACTATATATAGCTGTTCCGTGGCGTTACCAAGGTTTGATTTCATAGCTCCGCATTTAGATCCACCTGTATGGCCGTCAGCTTTCGGTGAAATGAACAAACGTGGGCCAGTATGTGATATATGTACAAAATAAAACATGATACTTGGATTAATATAGAAAGTTCAGATTTGTATATGTGTATCTCATTTGAGTGTGTGGGTGTGTGGGTGTGTGGGTGTGTGAGTGAGTAGGTTATTGGGTGGGTGAGTGAGTGTGTCTGTGAATTGGATTCATTATTTCAGTTGTACAAAATGGCACAGGTCAGACATTTACTAAAGTTGCTGACGGCCACGAACAGGGATATGGTACTAAAAAGAAAGGGTAATTATGAATACAAATCTAGGATTCAAACACACGACCGGTGAATCCTGGCGCAAATGATAATACGGATTGCTGCATAACGAAGTACGGCGCCTAAGACTATTTGGCCACACCCGTAAGATAACAACATATATATAAAACCTATATATGTTTAGAATTATATTCTTTTATACTTGTTAGCAGCGTTGAGGTCAATTAGCATCATGGACCTGCTTTTCTCGTGTTAGAATCCAGATTCACCTCAGTTATTACCCTTGATTAGTCACCACTATGGGTATTTTAAAAAATAAATAAAAAAATAAATATCTCTTTATAGATATAAGCAGCAGGTCATAATCTCACGGATGTCAGAGCATCGTTTCTTTAAGAGCTAATGACAGATTTTGGAGTCACATGGAAAACCAATGTCTTTGAAACATGTAAAACATACAATAGTCTGTCATACAGACCCTGAAACAAATATCCAAAACAACCAATGCAAGTCTCTAAGTCTAGATTACTGCAAATTGAAGAGAGTCTCTGAGCTTCTTTTTATTACATTCTATAAAGATAATTAACTTTTTTTCTGTAAAATATGTTCATTTCAGAGACCAGATGTTAGCCTTAAGATACCAGTTCACCATCTGATTGCTATGTATGTAAGCAAAGCTTCACGAAGACATCTGTTTTTTACTTCTGCTCCTGAAAGGAAACGAGGAGACAGACGACCGGATGCGCCCGAGTGAATTCTCAAGGTGCTACACTATTATTACCCCGGTCACTGGATCAGGTGCACTCAAATTTCATTCTCAGCTCCCTGGTGAGTATACATCCAAACTGCTTTATGAGGGGCTTGGAGGTTTACAGTAAGTTTACCACTTTATCCTACTGGGTACCATTCACTGCTGTGTGTAAGAAGAATATTTTTTTTAAAACATGGTCCTTTTTCAAAATAAACAGATAATTCTGTTTGAGGTGAAAATAGTGCATTTTGAAGTCTGTCTGCATCCCCAACAAAATTAGGATCCGGGACAGACAGCATCAGTCAGTCAGCGTCGATTGAACCAGACAGGGTTTCAAACTCAACCAGTCGCACCTGCTGGGTGACAGATGGACACAATGGAGTCGCCAGAAACACCAAAGGTTCTATACAGTAAACTATGAACAAAATCAGTTGAAGATTAGTTACTTACGGCGGGGCTGTTAGTGTTTGTGCATGAAGAAATTGTTTGACAATTGCATTTCAAAATGATATCAGAGAAAATATTTCCTGTACTTGGGCGAGCGCCAACTGTGCGGGGACCTTGACCTTTGACCACGATGTTGAAAGCTCACCCTCGAACATTGGATCTCATTATATTTCAGTCCTTAATAGGGCGAAGTGTCACATTTCTTAATTCGTATGTTTTTGCGCTCATTTAATTCTGTGTACCACAATGTTCAAGAAAATCATAGGTCTAATACAATCGGGCATATTGGCGGCCATTTTTGAATTGATAAAATCCGACTTTATCAAGTTCTATTTGAATACCGTTGTGTCGAACTTTGACGTGTCGAACTTACGCTAGTCTGGAAGTAAAAGCCTGGTCCCTGTGTATTCCGTCTTTATTTATAATTTTTGGTTCAACTTCGACACATCTTAGTTTGTATCTTCCAACATTAAACATCTTCTGTTTCATTAACAACACATTTTTAAACGCCATTCTGTTGGAATTTTGCAATGGAATGGCTTGACTGAAGATACTAATATCATAGATGTTTGAAAATAGTAATGACACTTTAATGACACAATAATAATTAATGTTTCTATGAAGCTTTTTCCAGTTTGCATACGTTTTTCTCATACAGCGATAGGAGTGCAATGAATGATATTCAAAATGTCAACCCATGAGAATGATCAGTCTCAAATATCTGCCGAATCAGATTCCATCATGTTATGAATGGAGCATTGAAAGTAATGATGACGCCAGGTGTTCGCCTAATGGGTAAACATGTCAGAGTGACACAACACTCTCCACAAGACAAGAGGGATGATTTCAACTTTCCCTTTTCGTCGAGCAATATTCGTGCAGCTCGAGCCGCTGCTGTCTACATGTCACAACTTTTGAGGTACAATCGAGCATGCTCAGTCTACGAAGACTTCAAAGTCATGCCTTTGCATGTGTTTGTGACGGGTACCACCGGTTTGGCAGGATACGCTCACCCTTTCGCGAACAGTTGGTATCATCACTATTTGAAAGTGATTCATAAACAAATGCTCATGATATAGTCGGAATCGTACTACCGACTCTGCTTTCGGCAGAATTTTTTATGAATATGGAAAGTGTTTTTTTGCACTTTACCGGTACCACCCGCCACTCACACAATAGTAAAAGCACCCATGTAATTGGGTAAACATCTCGAATCATGTTGAATATCTGCCATAATATTCCGGAATTACATAACCAGGCCTTTGATGATGAAACTTTAATTGAAAAGCTTATTTGTAAACATACTGTGTCCTGTGAAATTTGAATAAATGTACATGCCATAGAATACCGAAGCAATTGAGAAATGTAGATGCCATAAGCTAGAGCGGATGGTAAATTGCCCAAACATTCAGGGGAATTGGTGAAACGAAATCATCCCTCTTACAGATCTTGGTACAGAGGCTGCCATCACTTCATGAGTTGCGTACTTTTAATTCTGACTCGAGTCTAAATCAGATCGTGACCAACCACGACCATGAGATTTCGTAACACAACAGAGTAGATTGTTCGCATAAGAAAACTTGTAGATATTGAACGTGTGTAACCAATAGAGAAAGGACTCAAGCGAGTATGCGCGAGAATGGGTTTACACCGCTTTTAGCAATATTCCAGCAATATCGCGACGAGGGATACCAGAAATGGTTTCACACTTTGCACCCATGTGGGGAATCGAACTCGAGTCTTCAGCGTGACGAGCCAGCGAACGCTTTAACTACTAGGCTACCTCACCGCCCTCGCCGAGTTGGAAGAAAGTATGTGCAAACAACCTAGCAGGTCAGACAATAGCCAGTTTTAAAGTGGCAAATAATTAATCAACTTCAAGGCATGACTAAAAACGGAGATGCGACAGTGTCACGGGGGCGAGAGAGGTTTCAGTTTCCGGTTTCAGCACTTTTACAAGTTGTTCAGGGGGCTTGTTAATCAACGAGAAGTACACAACCGCAGACAACAAGACACAAAGGGAAATAAGTCTTTGCTTGGGGCAGTAACTCTTTGTTCAGAAAAAAGTAGACGATCAAAAGTGTTCTACATGGTGAAAATATGTTGTTGTTTTTTAATATTAACTGATAAAAATAGGTTTTTCATCCTAAAAGTATATAACAGAAATTATAGTGTGACGACACGACCCGGTAATCACGTGCGATGACTAATTCGCGTATTTTAAAGGGATGTCATAAATGGGTGGTAATAATCTTCAAACCCTGAAAACCAGTGACTAAAAATTGGAACAACGAGCCAAAGCATCAGGGCATCATGACACGTGATCACACATGTCACAGAACAAGATCCCCCCAATCATATTGAGTCCACCATTGGTTCAGGCAATGGAGTGCAGGGGACCTATGATGACCAAGGTCAGACGGTGGTTTCCAATTACTAATTACAAAACTATTTCCATAATCATGATATAAATTGTCAAAGCAAGAGATTAGCCAATCAAGATTATCCGCCGAAACAGATTCCATTTTGCGTAAAGGGCAAATTAGCTGTTAAAAGTACATGAATGGACCAGTGAGAATCAGTGGTGACAACTTGAATGTCCCGGCCCAACCGTTGACTCAGCATTGATACATGCTACTAAGCTTGTGATGAAACTCGTAGTTGACACAGCATTGATACATGCTACTGAGCTTGGGATGAAACTCGTAGTTGACACAGCATTGATACATGCTACTGAGCTTGTGATGAAACTCGTAGTTGACTCAGCATTGATACATGCTACTAAGCTTGTGATGAAACTCGTAGTTGACACAGCATTGATACATGCTACTGAGCTTGTGATGAAACTCGTAGTTGACACAGCATTGATACATGCTACTGAGCTTGTGATGAAACTCGTAGTTGACGCAGCATTGATACATGCTACTGAGCTTGTGATGAAACTCGTAGTTGACTCAGCATTGATACATGCTACTGAGCTTGTGATGAAACACGTAGTTGACACAGCATTGATAAATGCTACTGAGCTTATGATGAGACTCTTAGTTGACACAGCATTGATACATGCTACTAAGCTTGTGATGAAACTCGTAGTTGACACAGCATTGATACATGCTACTGAGCTTGTGATGAAACTCGTAGTTGACTCAGCATTGATACATGCTACTGAGCTTGTGATGAAACTCGTAGTTGACTCAGCATTGATACATGCTACTGAGCTTGTGATGAAACTCGTAGTTGACTCAGCATTGATACGTGCTACTGAGCTTGTGATGAAACTCGTAGTTGACTCAGCATTGATACATGCTACTGAGCTTGTGATGAAACTCGTAGTTGACACAGCATTGATACATGCTATTGAGCTTGTGATGAAACTCGTAGTTGACACAGCATTGATACATGCTACTGAGCTTGTGATGAAACTCGTAGTTGACTCAGCATTGATAAATGCTATTGAGCTTGTGATGAAACTCGTAGTTGACACAGCATTGATACATGCTACTGAGCTTGTGGTGAAACTCGTAGTTGACACAGCATTGATACATGCTACTGAGCTTGTGATGAAACTCGTAATTGACACAGCATTGATACATGCTACTGAGCTTGTGATGAAACTCGTAGTTGACTCAGCATTGATAAATGCTATTGAGCTTGTGATGAAACTCGTAGTTGACACAGCATTGATACATGCTACTGAGCTTGTGATGAAACTCGTAGTTGACACAGCATTTATACATGCTACTGAGCTTGTGATGAAACTCGTAGTTGACACAGCATTGATACATGCTACTGAGCTTGTGATGAAACTCGTAGTTGACTCAGCATTGATACATGTTACTGAGCTTGTGATGAAACTCGTAGTTGACACAGCATTGATACATGTTACTGAGCTTGTGATGAAACTCGTAGTTGACTCAGCATTGATACATGCTACTGAGCTTGTGATGAAACTCGTAGTTGACTCAGCATTGATACATGCTACTGAGCTTGTGATGAAACTCGTAGTTGACTCAGCATTGATACATGCTACTGAGCTTGTGATGAAACTCGTAGTTGACTCAGCATTGATACATGCTACTGAGCTTGTGATAAAACTCGTAGTTGACACAGCATTGATACATGTTACTGAGCTTGTGATGAAACTCGTAGTTGACACAGCATTGGTAAATGCTACTGAGCTTGTGATGAAACTCGTAGTTGACACAGCATTGATACATGCTACTGAGCTTGTGATGAAACTCGTAGTTGACACAGCATTGATACATGTTACTGAGCTTGTGATGAAACTCGTAATTGACTCAGCATTGATACATGCTACTGAGCTTGTGATGAAACTCGTAGCTGACACAGCATTGATACATGCTACTGAGCTTATGATGAAACTCGGGGACCAGTTCAAGCAAGTGTAAATCGCCAATGCAAGAGACGTTTGCATGCCTATAATGTGATACATCAGTTCGTATATCTGTAAATTCAGTTTTACCAGAACAGTCATGATGTTTTCAAGAACATGCTTAGCATAACCACGTCTCTCATTATGGCTACACAATACTTAAAGTGCACTTGATAACTAGTTAATAACTCAGAAGGGAAAAGTAAACGATTAGAATTGCAGAATTTTATCAAAATAAATTCAATTAAGTTGTTCATCTCTTTGTAATTCCATCAATTTTTAAATTTGACGTAAATTTGTTTTGGTGATCACGTTATTTGATAAGATAGGGAATTAAACTAGTGACGTACGCTCTGCTCTCAGAGGAAATAAGAACTGTAACGCAAGTACGATTAAGATTTTAAAAATATTTTCTTAAAGAACAAGTCAGAACCATTATCATGTCTATGAATTCTCCACTATCGAATTATACTTCTGTTAGAAAAGTTAGATTATTCCACAGAACCTTATCAAGTAATCAATGTTCCAATGTTCTATAATTGTAAAGCTATCTTTCTTACGTAATGTCTCCCACTGGTCCTCTCACAATACTAAATCATATTTGTATATTTACACGTAAATCAGGGGCTCGTGTGGAGTGGATAGTCATCTGAGGCGTCGGCATTCGCTGTGCAGGGGCGTGCCAGAAACCGCGGATTGGGAATTCGCCTCTTGGATTGGCCCTGGTTATTTGTCTATCTTAGTCAGCACCAAACCCGTGCTCCTGGCTTTCATCCAAGTGGTAAAGGTCTAAGACCTGCATCACTTCGGGCGTTCCTCCCACATAAAGCTGACAAACTCACTCACTCACAATGAATAAATTTGATTCATATCTTGCGATCACCACATGGTAACAATATTGTAACGAAATTACCACGACTGTAACGACAACTACGGTATAGATATGACCACTACTGTAACGAAATGACCGCTACTGTATAGAGATGACCACTACTGTAACGATCACTACTGTATAGATATGACCATTACTGTAACGATCACTACTGTAGCGAAATGACCGCTACTGTATAGAGATGACCACTACAGTAACGATGACTACCGTAGCGAAATGACCACTACTGTAACGATGACTACTGTATAGAGATGACCACTACTGTAGCGAAATGACCACTACTGTAGCGAAATGACCACAACTGTAACGATCACTACTGTGTAGAGATTACCACTACTGTAGCGAAATGACCACTACTGTAACGATCACTACTGTAACGATTTTAACTGTATCGAAATGACCACTACTGTAACGAAATGACCACTACTGTAACGATCACTACTGTAGCGAAATGACCACTACTGTACCGATCACTACTGTATAGAGATGTCCACTACCAATGTCCACTACTGTAACGATAACTACTGTAGCCAAATGACCACTACTGTAACGATCACTACTGTATAGAGATGTCCACTTCCAATGACCACTACTGTAACGATTACTACTGTAGCCAAATAACCATTTTTGTAACGATCACTACTGTATAGAGATGTCCACCACCAATGACCACTACTGTAACGATCACTACTGTAGCCAAATAACCATTACTGTAACGATCACTACTGTATAGAGATGTCCACTACCAATGACCACTACTGTAACGATCACTACTGTAGCCAAATGACCACTACTGTAATGATCACTACTGTAGTCAAATGACCACTACTGTAACAATCACTACTGTAAAGAGATGACCACTACTTTAGCGAAATGACCACTACTGTAATGAAAGAAATGCTTCACCATTATAAGCATGATGTAGTAACTTCACATTGTTAAATATCCACTTGTATGTGTTTTATATGTTTAAACGACTTCTGTTAAAGATAAAGATTTGGCACCGACAATTGTGGTCTGCTGTTTCTTGATAGATTTCAAAAGGAATTGTTTTGGAAATGTAGTATCTTTTAGTATATTGTGTCGCGACAGAACCCTTGCTATACCCATACAAAGTCTTCATGAGTGCAATGAAACGATCCCAAAACAAAATTAATTTGAACAAGTCATTTATTAATCACGAAATCTGGGTTTGTATATGAACGATGGGGTTTCTCTTGTTATGAGTGATGACATGTTAAATATATATCAGATATATATAGTGACGCATGCACGTTAGCATCGGCCAATACACTTACCAGTGACGATCCATCCAGCACTGACCACTAATCTGTGTCGACGGACATATTAGTGCAGTGACATATTAGATGGAGGTATACACGACGTGAGGCGTGGGAGAGTCGCGCCAGTCAACGTGGGAATGTCACGCCAGTCAACGTGTGAGTGTCACGCTAGTCAATGTGGGAGAGTCGCGCCAGTCAACGTGTGAGAGTCGCGCCAGTCAACGTGGGAGCGTCGCGCCAGTCAACGTGTGAGAGTCGCGCTAGTCAACGTGGGAGAGTCGCGCCAGTCAACGTGGGAGTGTCACGCTAGTCAACATGTGAGTGTCACGCCAGTCAACGTGGGAGTGTCACGCTAGTCAACGTGGGAATGTCACGCCAGTCAACGTGGGAGTGTCACGCCAGTCAACGTGGGAGTGTCACGCTAGTCAACGTGGGAATGTCGTGGGCCAACGTGGGAGTGTCACGCCAGTCAACGTGGGAGTGTCACGCTAGTCAACGTGGGAATGTCACGCCAGTCAACGTGGGAGTGTCACGCCAGTCAACGTGGGAAAGTCACGCTAGTCAACGTGGGAATGTCACGCCAGTCAACGTGGGAGTGTCACGCCAGTCAGTGATAATACCGTTCCAACCATGTATCAAGGTTTTACATGTCTTTGTTAAAATAGTATGTATTGTATGCGTTGAAACTGATAACATAATTTATCGTGGGTACTAGGTTTTCTCGGCAGGATAAGAACGCTGGGAAGCATATAACAAAGGTCAAGTTGGAACTACTGTCAGTGTTACTATTAATATACTGAAAATAGGTGTCTTACTGTGATGTAGCTGAGGCATTTTACAAGTTTTGGCAACTATGGAGATATCACTAGCCTAGAGGTCACTAGCCTAGAGGGATCAGGTTCCATATCTGAGCTTTGCGGCCTGGAAACTTTTCCCAAATTAAAACAGTTGGATTTGGCTGTAATATGTCCGAATTGTTACCTTGTTCTGTTTTGTCGCTGTTTGTGCATCTGATTGCACTTGGTAATGTTATGAAAGGACAGACACAAACGTGACGTCTCACAGACTAGGGTTAGAGCAGCTTCCCTTTGATAAAGGGCAGTTTCTCTGGCGGACAGACCGATGGACTGCCGCGAAAGCCAAGTACAAGCACTTTGTGTAGGCAGTTTGTTGTGCCTATATGTAGTTACGCTAAGGTATAAGGAACAGCTTTCGGAACTATACTGACTGTTGTCACTGTCAAACCGATACATCACTTACCTTCCAATGCAATGTATATATTAATGCGCACATCCCAGGAAAGCTTGCAATGTGTAGGTAATGTTTGTGAGAGATGCGAAGAGATTTTTCCAGCACAGAATTGAAGAATGACATTATATGATAAAGAGATTATTATGTTTGTGTGTTTGGGGATGGTAAATATCCTGTATTAGGAATAACGAGTGATAATCTCTATACCTCTATGTACCTGTGTGTGTGTGTGTGTGTGTGTGTGTGTGTGTGTGTGTGTGTGTGTGTGTGTGTGTGTGTGTGTGTGTGTGTGTGTGTGTGTGTGTTGTTTTTGTTGTTCTCCTCAATAGGCATCCAAGTGTCATGAAGCTCAGCTGCTCTGTCTGACCATGTGGTGTATTGTGTACATATCTTCAGTTCATTACATCACAGTTAATCTCCCAACAAAATGTGTTTCGTATTGGAAATTGTTCATGGTAGTTTGTGATATAAATATAGTCCAGTCACTCCGCAATATTAATGAAGACAATAGGTGAGCCTGTGAAAATTATGTTTATTATCATGATGTGGATTGTGCTCCAATGGGACATTAGCACTCCGGCTCAGGCCATCAAGCATCGTCAATCGGATTACTTACATTTCAAGGTTTAACAATCCGATTGTATCTGACATTGAAACGACGAACCTGAGACACATGTCCATATGTGTTCAAGAAACATGTGGCGTCCACGTTAGTCACAGCTGGACAAGATCATGTGTCAGGATCATCATGCATTGTATCATCTTTGATGTTTATGACAGGGTGAGGTGGAGGGTTCATGTAGCTTTAAGGTATGCTAAATTCATTATTCAGCCCAGTTCACTATTTGCATGAGTAGGCGAGAAACCTTAAGGTGTCCCACTCGTTGTTTGGACGATCGACCCCAACCTTTTATGTACTGTTTGACTTTGCTCGAACTTTCGATTTTAGATTGGTCCATGGCCCCTCATTCTGTAGGAAGTGTTGGAAGGAAGGTGTCGAGATTGAATCGATCATTAAAGTATTTCTGACTGATGTCATGCCCAGATGATCGATCAATCTCCCCACCTTAAGGTGCATGGTCAGATTTGCTCTGAATACGATGGACTTTTTCTATGGGGTGTTTCTTTTATTTGTTAACGTCATTTTAATTTCATATACTACATTATACTAAGCACCAACTGTTACAATGTGTTATCCTGGCTGGTTGGGTGGCCTTTTGGTTAAAACGTTCGCTCGTCATGCTGAAGTCCCGGGTTTGATTCCCAATACCGGTACATTAAGTTGTCCTCCGTAGAATTTACAGATTTTGCTGAGGATGATAAAACCATACTCTCTCTCTCGTATGACCAGGCTCTTTGAGTGTCATCGTGACGTAACTGGGGCGGTCGGGTAGCCTAGTGGTTAAAGCGTTCGCTCGTCACGCCGAAGACTCGGGTTCGATTCCCGACCTGGGTACCATGTGTGATTGCTGGAATATCGCTAAAAGCCCTGTAAAACCATACTCACACTCACTCGTGACCTAACCGATTCACACTTCGTCAGGCCATGTACATGTTTTCAAATGCTGTTAGGTGCGTCGTAAGACAAAAGTCACTCAAGCCTTTTTCTCTACACACTACACAAGTACAACCTTTGCACACTTTCATATAATAATACCAGTTTCAATGAAGAAACTCTAATATGTGCTCAATATCTTAACTGACATTATCAACACTGTCAGGAATGAAGTATACTTTCCATTTTTACCTGTAAATAATCGACGTATTATTGTGTCTACCCAGGAATATTATATCTTAAAAACCATATCCCAATGTATTTGAAGGCTCAAGGTTTGAGGAAAAAGTTTGCATAGTACAACTGTTTATTGGTTCAAAGACCACAGGTCAACAACGGCTATATCATGCGAACATGAATACATTAATACTTATCCATGCCAGAATCATATGCAGATTTTCTCATTTTCTTGGTATCTAGTTGTTGATAAAAATGCGTTTTGAAAGAAACGTATAAAGCTATTACTAAAAGAACATGCCACAAATTAACTTATCCTGATCTTGTGACCACCATTACCGGAAGTCCTAACGGTGTTATCAAGTTTTGAAAGGCCCTAAATGACATAGCACCGTGTTACAAATTGTTGCTCATTCTATTCGCGGATAATTGCATTCTACAAGTCATTCATTTCATCGCTGTTGTCATCTTAATCTTCAACAAACTGTGTGTGATTTGATTTGTCCACATAACGGATCAGGGTTTTTAGCTGTACAAACCCTCCAGGAGATGTCGATTATGCTCTACTGTCGTTGTTATTGACTGACGAACTTCAGCTGTTCCTTCGTTGGAAATAATTTGATGAAAAGTGTGTCAAGACATTGCAGCATTTCCCAGTGAATGTGGGTGTTGGGGATTGTCCTGAGTGTTTATTTAGCCAGAAATCTGAAGACAGCAATCAATCCGTTATACAGCCTGGATACTTCAGTGTATTGACTCTTGTCACAGATTATGTCGGTGGCAACCAATAAAGTCGCACCTCCCCACGTGCTCACCGTGTTTGCTGAATGTAGGCTATGGCAGTTCTCAGTGTCTTGTATACTCTTCAATTCCATATTCGTCAAGAACGGCGAATTCGATCTAGCGAGTACTCAATTCGTACTTACACATTCGCCTATATTGAGTTACAAATTAACTAGGGAATCATTATGTACAAGTTCAAAACTTCTTGTGTTAGGTCCAACGGATGTAAATGAACATTTCATGGTTTTGTGAGATATTTAATATTCCAAATCGAACATAAATGGTGTACAGCTTTTTAAATATAGCAATTGTGTAGAAGTATTGAGCTAAAAGATTTGTTTATATAAAATGGAAGGTTTATTCAATACTTTATCTTCTTAATTTAAATTCATGACATTGTTTTACTTCACGTTTTTGAACGATACTATACTATTCTAAGAACAAGACTATACTCTGTGTCACCGAAGAAATCAAATGAACCCAGCAAGGTAAGAGCCACAGTATCAACAAGTTCGAGAGTATAGTTCTTGATATTGCTTTGAAGTCTTTGGCCAAACCACAAACAGACTCCACTAAGTCAGATAAAAAAAAATGGAAATTGGCAAAGAAGGGACAAGGGAGTCCCACTCTATTTCAAATTTCAGAAACGAGTAATTATTTTATTTTCATGTTCGACCACCATCTCATCTGGGATGTTTAATCATAGGAAGTGTTGCAGAACGTGGACTTGGCAGCACATGATAAAAAATCCACAACTTTGGGCTGCCACGACTCATCATACTGCTACCAACCTGTGATATAATATCAGGTGACTTCTCTATTGTTGACAATAACAAAATTCGTCAGTTATCAAAATATGGACAACATCGTCAGCAGTCTGTTACCAACTTTAAAATCATTATGGACCCTGTGGAAGCATATGCCAAATAATGGGCCAGAAGAGAGAAACCTGTTGAACGTCTTTCAACAGTCAGAGCGGGATGTGGTCAGTTGTAGAATGCACAAACTGGATAAGAGGAAACAGAGTTGGAATAAATCCATTTTGTTCCAGCCAGCTGTCTTCCAAAGTCTGTCTACCCTACAAGACATGTTTGTTGTTGTTCCCACTGACAAGGCCTAAAATAATATAGCCACTATTGTAAGCATCACTACATCAATTGTTTGATCAGATAACTTTACTGCCAAACTACCACTAACTATGTCAAGTTGCACTTACCTTGTACTAATGAATCTTTTGCCAGGCTTAAGGGATTTATTTTCAAATTGTAGACAAAATAATCAAAGAAAGCATAACATGACGCTTGAAACTGCACCTCCGTACATCCTCCCGCCCTCTCCTCCGTAATGACTTCTATTGTTTTTTTCTGTTTGGTTTCTTGTTTAACGCCGCACCCAGCAATATATCAGCTATATGACGCCAGTCTGCAAATAATCGGGTTTGGTCCAGACAGTACAGTGATTGACATCATGAACGTCGACCTACGCAAATTGGGATACGATGACATGCATCAACCAAGTCAGCGAACCTGACCACCCGATCCCGATCCCAAGCATAGTCGTTTTTACGGCAAGCATAGGGTTGCTGAAGACCTATTCTACCTCGGATCATCACGGGTGGACTTTTTTTAAAGGGGCTAACTACTGGTTATCCAGGATAGGTTGAACCAACTCACAAAACGCGTTTGAGACAAATAAAAGGTGCACAGAATTTGAGTAAACATATTTGGTTTGTTACAGGTAGAGAGGGCGTACGCCTGTTGTGCACGTGCAGACTATGTTGATGAAATTGACTACGCTCCGGGGAAACACATGTTGCCTATAAGACTATTAAGAGGTCGGCATGGCAAGTCGATACCAGAATGCTCTAAAACGTCGTTTAATAGTACAAAGAAATCTGATTGTCAAAGGTTGCATTGCCGAGACACGACAAACACATATCCATCGTACTACTTGTCGCGGACCACCCGCTACCCCATTCTTCACAAAGGAACGCGCCAGTGGGGGGACCTCATACATGGTTCTACGGGGTTAATTGTCAGGTCACAAGTGAACCTATCTTGGCTTACCAGTAGTACTCACTGATCAAATATACTCGAAGATTTCACTTTTCAAAATGCTTGCTCTGGTTGACAAACCAGATATAGTTACATGATTTCCATTGGCACTTGGGTTGGCTTCTAAGTTTAAAATCCCATTCGGAGTGTTTAAATTCTCCGTTACGTTTACAAAGGTCAATATTTGCACATTATTACCGCAGTACCAACATAATAACATGGCCATGATTCATTCCTTAGTAATTGGGGAAGGATATTGATGAATCAGCTTTAAGATTTTTCATTTCAGGATTAAAACGCACGTTCTCATATCTGACCTTTCCATTCGCTATTTATCTATATAAAGCGAGTTTCAACGTTATGATCTATAACCAAGTCACGTTCATTCCCGCCACTGTTCAACTCCTAACCAATCAGAACTGGTTTGACATATTGTCGGGGCACGTAGGACTGTTTACTCCGACGTCCGCGAACAGCACAACCAGCCCTTAGATATCTAATTAATGCCGTATCGAGGGCCGTCGCATCAAGATAGAAGGATTTCGGACAGTCCTGATGTTATAGCTATTTCCGGATAAGGTTTATTGCATCGGATACTCATGAAATGGGGTGCATTCGATAAACGCGAAAGGAAAATGGGAAAGTATCCTTTTTAGTTTCTCCAACTAATCAACCCCAATTTTCGTAAAGTGGATTAAAGGTGACAAAAACACCCCACTGGTGTCAAGAAAAAGTTGTTGAATGGCCGTAGGTACAGTTTAAAGTGTTGGCAATATGTTGTTACAGACTGGGGAGAGCTGGGGATTTGTAAGGGAAAATGTTTAATGTCCTGTGGATGAATTAGAGAACTTCAAAAGGATGAAAGGGATGTCTTACATTCTACGTAGGTTAACTTGTCTTGATTTGTTACAAAAGGTATTTGAACTCTATGGACCTGGGTCTTTTTGATTGGCGTCCTACTCTTATTTAATCATGGATAACTGATGTCGATGTGGTCTTAGGTGCGCAATGATTCTGGTTCCTAGATCTTTCCTGGATCGGTGGATGGCCCAAACTATCGTGAACAGCCTGCTGCCGATTGGGATCACAGCTGTAAAATCGGTATGGGTGTTATTAAAGCGTATGCCAAAAAATGAGCGGATAGAAGATGAATTTGTTGAATGTCCTTATGAGTATGCTAAATCAGTGCGTTATGTCAGAAACTGAAAAAGAAAAAAACATAACTGGACGATACATGGTGCAGGATGACCGAAGACTTTGGGATGAGGCTACACACTAGGACTCCTATATCATAAAACAAATGAGGAATAGCAAAGCTGCGAAGTTAGAAACCAAATTCTTCCATAAAATGAACACCGACGAGCAACACTTGGTGGTTGATATTGCCGCACAGGGGGGCGCCGCAAAATGCCCATTAGCACCGAGCTCCAAGTTCATTAAACGTTTCGCGTGCATGTGCATGTACATTAAACACAGAGGGTAAGGCCGTTCGTTTCCTTTACGATAAACTATATTGCATAGTCCTTCATACATTGCCTTTCAGATGGCAAGATTGGCATCTTCAGACATTTTGAGCGTGAGTTCAACTGGCCTAATTAAAACGAATGCACGAGCCGTAGCTATCCATCGGAACTGTCCTTGAAACATTTGCGACAGTTCATGTGTGTTCTCCCAGATTTCATTCTTGAAACAATGTTTTTCATCAAACTTGACTGTGTTGACATTTCCAGCAAATGCACTCGGTAACGGAAGCGGTAATGTAACGTTAGAAGCCAAACTGGAACTTCCTGTCTGCTGCCTATTCGCAGTAAGTGTTGTCTAGTCTATTGCGGAATTGTGCTTAGTCAGGGTTCTAGTTCATAGGGCGAAATTAACGAGAGATTACGGCCTTTCAATTTGACAACATATATCCTTTTGTCCATTACCTGTACTGGAGAAAAACTGAACAGGAAAATAATTTACTTTCGTTGTGGTTTGGTCAACAATCGTTGCAAGCTTGGCCTTCATCTCAGTTGCTATACTGACGGTACTCATGTTGAATGTTTGTGTTGATTACTCGTTAGATTACATCTGTTGTAATAAAAACAATATTACACTCGCTTCAATTTGATATCAAGTTTATGTTTACATTAAACAGTTATAAATCGAACCCATCAACACAGAACTGCCTAAGTGCAACATACCGAGAGTAATAACGCATAGTTTTGTGAGACAGATTAGTCAAGTAGTCATCGTCAACTAACTTCGTCCTGTGGGGTTCTGTTGATATTATAACACGGGAATACACGAACTCGCTGTACTGACGTCTCGGTGGACCTCAAGCTGGGCATTGACGTCATACCTTCTAATTTAGAGTGTTTAGGGGATATCATTTCAGCACATCAGTGCACAGGAAGTCAATCTGTGTGTATTGTTATAATTTAGTCATGATATTGACTTAATCGGACTTAAGGCCAAATGAATAGTCTCTCTTCTTTGCACAAATATCCATAATAGTTTTTTCACTTTAAATGTACACATATATGTCTGGAGTGGTATTGTCCTCAATCGAATTTGAAGAAAAGACGTTATGGACTTCAGGAAGTGTGTATTTGCTTCACGCTGTTTGTAGACACCATGTTTGAGAGGCTCACCTTCTCTATATATGTATTAAATGGGTAGAGTGTGTCTGTCAGCACAACAACTATGACCGTACACATAAGGGAAATGTTCTTGGTGGTTGTTTTTTGTGGGTTTTTTTGGTCTGCTGTTAACACAATCTGTGAGATTAACCAGGCAGTAAAGCATTTGGTGTGGAATAACTGTTTTTTGATAACGGCTCTCACTTTGTGCATTTGATGAAATGGTGTAAGCATCACATACCTCATACAGATACTTTTTTCAATTGAGTTACAACGTATTGCTTTGTGTTCTGGTGACGTATTGTCAAAACAAGATATCATCTTTCGTGAGAAAGAACACACACAAACAAATGACGTGTTATCTTACAGAGGCACATTACGACGTGTTTCACAGTAGTGTTTTCAACCGACTCCCATGTCTGGAGGATGTTGCGCAGTTACGGAGCATCAGATGCCAATTTAGCCTGAGATAGGTAGTGAATGTGTTAATATGTAAGCGTAATAAGGATTTCTTACACCTCAGTTGGGTGGTCCTGCTGCATTCTGCCATTGAAACAATCGACGTGTATGTTCACATACGTATCCGAACGATGTAGAATGGCATTTGTAGCAAAGTGTAACCCTAATGCCGTCTCCTGGCATGAATATATGCTCATGTGTCAGTCATTGGTTTGTCTAACTCGAGTATTTAAAGGTTGCAGTTATGTAGTTAGAATATTGTTGACTGCGTCATGGAACAACATTTATTCTCACTCTCTCGCTCAAGAATTAATAATAACTGGCCATTAGTAGTTCACGGCCAAGACGATTCTGTCAAGTAACTGATTCATCATTCATATGGCAAAGCAAAGTCATGAGTTATTCAATAATACTTATTGACCTTGATATCAATGGCAAGCGTAAGCAGCGCTGATGCTCAAGGTCATGACTCAGATGTCTTGTCTGCACCGAGAATGAACCCTTTAAGGTGTGTTTAACGATCGTCGGTGATGAAAGGTTGTCCTTAATTAAAGACGAAAATGACCAAGTCGTGAATTTTGTTGATAAATGCATCCTCAGTTGTGGAGAGGGCAACAGTGCATGGGGGACTTGCAGTATGCGACTATTATGTACTATTAGAGATCAGAAATGTTTCACTGACACATACTGAAACACTTAACATAATGAAACATAATGCTTAATGCGTAAAGGACTAGTACCTTGCTCTTATCTTTATCAGCAAGAGCAGATATGTGACGTCCTCCTTGACAAACAAAATGTCAGAATGAAAGATTGGACCAGACAATCCAGGGATTGACATCATGACCATCGATCCACGCAATTTGGATACGATGACCTACATCAGAGAATCTGACCCCCGATCCCGTTAGTTGCCTTTTACGACAAGCATAGTCGTTTTTACGGCAAGCATGGTTTGCTGAAGACTTATTCTAACCCGGATCTTCACGGGTGACTGCAAATATGATACACCGACTACGATATAACAAATAAAACAACTTTTGCTAGGCATGTTTAAAGGTTCACACTTGTGTTGATTTGTTTGTTATTAACTAACTTCAACATAAGGTCTTTTTAAACTCATACATTTATAAAAGTTCCAGTATTATATGACCATTTGTATGAACATTTGTTAGGAAGATAGTATTAGACATTTCAGGAAGTTGCGGCACAGTGTGGCATCGTGAGAGTCGACTTTTGAGCAAGAACCGTATGACGTTCTTGGAAATCTTCGTAGAAGGGGCATGCTCGATTGTGGAATGTAGCTGCTGGAATATTACTCGAAAGTCCACTTTGGGAACGTTCAAGTTGCCCCTCTTGTCATACAATCTTGTTGGGATGTTTTGGTCTCCCTAAATCATGCATATATCTCAATATTAAACAGACGAGGCTGTTTCACTCGTCTCTTTTATTTCTTTTTCAGGTGGGTACATGAGCTGCAGAGAATTCAATCTTTGACCTCTATTGAACCATATCACATAATCGATATACCTGACAAACGTCTTGGCCAAATAACCTTGTTTTGATTTCCGATGAAAATAATTCATATGCTTAAGGAAAGCACTTTTTGCCTACTATTGCCTTCATGTCTTATACCCTAATTTCATATAGATGTTATCAATGAGACCACTATTTCACATTTCTGAAGAGCGAGATATCTACGGTCACCACGTTTTCTGCCACATGCCCATGGGTTAAGGGTCCATAAGTTTGTTGTGTAGGATAGTGGTGACCAAAGATGAAAATATTTTGACATAATTTAAACTCGGTTCATTTTTAAGACTACAAACTACAAGCAAATCCATTGAGATTTTTTCAGAATCCACATTGTAGTTTTTCCACTTGTCGCAAATATTTTCTGTGCTTATATGGAAAAAGTCCTCACTTGACTGTATTAAGGAATGTCCTTAATCTTTGTGACAGGGATTTAGCCGTACATTTGCCGGACCCAGATTTTGATATATCCCAGTTTGTACGAAGTTTTGTTGAGCTGTGGAATCCAGGCAAAACAAGAGTGGGCATGTCTTCAGGTTATGGAGTCCTGCCATAGTACTGATGCGTGGTATTGGCAGATTTCTTCCTCAATTGACATTCTGTCTTTATATTAGGTATCATCTGATATTACACATTTGCCAACTTCTTCGAACAAACAAGTAATGTAGTGATGCTTTCCTGTAATGGTTTTGTTATCTGAATCATATAAGTGGGAACAACTACAGTTCATGTAGGGCAGTCAGACTTGGGATGACAGCTCGCTGGGACAGAATGGGTTTACTTTAATTTGGTTTCCTCTTTTTTCAGTTTGTGCATTCTACCAATGACAGCATCACGCACTGATTTAACTAACCTAATCTCAAAGACATTCAACGGGTTTATCTTCTCATTTCGCGCATGTTTTGGCATACGCTTCCAAAGCATGCTTTATTACCTTAAAGTGTGATCCCAATTGATAGCAGTCTGTTCACGATATTTTGGGCCACATTTGAATAACGAAGGTTGTTATGGTCAACAATGGAGAAGTTCACTTCACCACCTGATCAGTAGTAATACATTAACGTATGAGCCTTGTACCATCATATGTCCATGTTAACTTGTGCACACTCTAGTTTCAGCAGTATCAATGAAGTGACATTGACATTGTAATTGGTATTAATTTGGTATCATCTATATTGAGGATGACGTGAATTGAAGATCATCCACTGTGTCCCTACCCGATCTTCTAGAACATCCTAACTTTAGAAAAAGAGTAATAAAGAACAGAATTGCTTTACCATGAATGCACGCCCTGTAACAATGTTAAATGCCATTCTCACCGTTAAAGGCCATCCTAATGATAATCAGAAAACATAACCTTGAAGAAATCATAGCGATCAAATGCTACTACTTAACATGGAAGGCTGCGAGTAGGACACTGGTGGGCCTGCTTGATAATATGGACTTGTATGCCATGACCTTTCCGCGGGGATTTGGTTATTAAATATTCCAGAGCCTGGGACAAATAAGACAATGTCATCGTTCCCAGCGATCTCCAAAATGGTTATTATTGGATTCTATGGGGAGATATGTTTTACCAATGTGTTTCCTGTTTACAAAGGGGACGAGTGGCCCAGTGGTCTGTGCTTACTTGCATCCATTGGTAGGTTCTTATCTCATTGTCGTGATCCATTGTTATCAGCACCGTATCCGTACCCATAGAATGCACTTTAGTAGTAAATACAAATTCTTTGATGCTTAACTTAAGGGCATGTTCATTTAAATAAGAGTAGGGGGGGCACATAGTTACAAGGATCAGCAAATACTTTAGCACACAAAATATGTACTCTGTTACACTGCTGGCATGAGTGGCCAAGTCGTCTGAGGCGTCGAATTTCGCTCATCAGTGGTGTTATCTTACTGATCTGGTGATCAGGCTGGGTGAGTTTGTTTAATGCGTACCTCGACAACTTGGAAGGTTTCTAAAACTGTCAAACCACCAGTTTACCTGGCCCAGATTAGCCACCATACAGCTGGAATATTGCTGACTGTGGTGTTAAACAAATAAAACATAATGTATACTAACGTAGCAGCCCATCAGAACAATAGATGTGGCGAGGCGAGCATTGCTTCGTCAGCCAGCATGTACAGGACAATGGTGAAGGCATGAATGGGAACATCTACGCCAACAAAGCAATATCACCATGGGGTACAAAAAATGGTTTCAGACATTGTACTTATACCTATGTGGTGACTGGAGGTTTTGGTTTCATGCGCTAACGCTGAACTTGTTCGGCAGAGTGATTCTGAGTGAGTAATGTCACTTGAGTGAGTGAGTGAGTGAGTTTGGTTTTACGCCGCTTTTAGCAATATTCCAGCAATATCACGGCGGGTAATGTCACTTGAAACAATATCAAATATTTCGGACATCAATGCCAGAGAATACCCAGTCTTGATTATCTGCCGAAACAGATTCCATTGGACGTATAAGGCAAAATACAGATGAAAATGAAATTAATGGGTCACTGAGAACCAGGCTAAATGACGGCCTAACGCTTTAATCACTTGTCAGAGTTAACATCTAATTATACAGCAAGGAAAATGGGCAGGCCATCTGATCAAGCCACCAGTGCAACAGAGTACTGATCTTGAACGTATCAACCAATAATTGACCTTTCAGTTTGGGTCGCCTACCTGCGTCACTAGACTTCCGTGATGAAAGATCATTGATTTATGAACTGTAAACGATGCTGGACAAAGGTAGGGGCGTCTAAAATCACACTCATCCATATCCTATAAACAATTATACAACACCTTTGTTCTGTAAAACGGAATCGTGTTTACACACCTCAAACATATCTTGAAGTCGATCTCATTAATTCAAGACTGTCCTAATTACAACATACATAAAGTAACAATGTCTAGTTTTATGAATCAGATTTGTCAATTAGTCATCATCAGCTAACTTCGTTCTACAGGCTACTGTTGATATTTAACTCGAGAACACATGACCGAGCAGCACTGATGTCACGATGGCCACTAACTGGGAACTGGCGTCATGCCTACCAGTTCAGAGTGTACACACCAGTGCATGCCGAGTCAGCTTAAGGGTTATCTAGTCATAACATTAAGTCAATCTGATATGGTATACGACAAATGAATACCCTCCCTTCTGTGCAGTACATATATTTACATATTAACATCACATTTACACAAAACCGTACTTACATAATTATTAACAACACATTTACACAATATTATAGTTACATACACTCTTCAAAAAAGAAACGCACAGGTAGATTTTTAGTAAATAAAGTCGATGTATTTAATTTAATATCATAGATACAAATAGGAAATTTTGGAGCTCGGTAGTCACACGTTGTCGTTGTAAAAAGGCATTGAAAGCCTTTCATTGTCATGTCACATAAGGCCACAAGGTTCCGCTGAATTCAGTATCTCGTGTGACCGCCACGGGCAGCAATCACGGCTCAGCATCTTCACGGCACTAACTGGATAAGTGTACGAATTCTGTCCTGCGGAATTCTGGATCATTCTGCTGGTAACGCGCTTGCCAGTTGAGGGGGTGTCTGCAGCGTGTTCTGACGTTGACGTTCATCTGGAGATCTCGACGGCCAGGACAAGTCGTTGATGTTGGCATTATGAAGGTAGTCTACTGTGACCCGAGCTGTGTGCGCTGAAGCGTTGTCCTGTTGAAACAGCTCCACTCTTGCGGTCACTGATTGGAAGAAGGTGAGGTTGAAGAATTTGATTCATGTCGCGATTTGCTGTCACATTTCCCTGAACCACAACCAAATCAGATCTCGTGGTGTAGGATATGGTCCCCACACCATGACATTACCGCCACCAAAATGGTCGAATTCACGTTGACAAAGTGGGGCAAAACGCTCATTTCGACAAAGATAAACACATTGTCTTCCATCTCACCGGTGAAAAAGAAATCGTGATTCATCACAAATCAACTCTCCAGCTTCCAAAATTCCAAGGCTGTAAGGTATGGCACCAACGCAAGCGTCGCTGTCGATGGACCTGTTGCAAAATAGGGACGATGACTGGTCTTCTGGGTCGGATTCCAGCCTCGCGAAGGTGGTTCCTGACAGTCTGGTCTGATATCCTCCTCAAACCAGGGATGCGTCCTGCAGTCTCCCTAGCTGACGTAAGTGGAACAGTCGAATGTAGCGATCCTGTGCAGGGGTGGTAACTCTTGGTCTGCCGGTTCTCGGACTGTCTGCAGTGGATTTGAACTGTGTGTATACGTCACAAAGGCGGCAAATGGTGCTGTGGTGGACGTTAAAGTGGTGTGCAACAGAAGAATGCGATTTCCTTCTTTGGATACGTCCTATGGCGATGTTCCGATCGGCAGCGCTGAGTCTCGGCATTTTCGAACTTGAAAAATGTTGACAAATTTATGAACAATATCTTTACTTTCAACTCTTCCATATCCCCAAATTTCTGCTGCATAAGACAAAATTGATACAATTTTCATTCAGAGACAATTCAAAACGCCGGATAAAAGATTTTAAAGGCCACAAGGCCTTATTAGTTTTCCATGCTCTCGTCCATACAAGTTTAGGAGTTATCATAAGGCCTAGATATTTATACATATTGACATAATCGTTCCATTCGCATACCATTATAATACCATTGTTCAGATTTAGATAATCTTCCACCCATCTTAAATACAATTATTTTTCTTTTTTCAACATTTATTTCCATACCCCATTTCTGGGAGCAGGACTGTAGAGCATACAGACGCCTCTGCAGTTTTATAACACTATCGGCAATTAATACAAGATCATCTTCAAACAGCAAAGCTATTATATTTAACATACATTCTGACACAAAAATACCATCGGTAAACGTATTTTCTAAACTAACAACTAATTCATTGATAAATAAAAACAACAACACTGGGCTTTGTGTGCATCCTTGTACATGTACTTTCAAAATATGGACTTAGTTTGGTACAATAATTAAAAGCTACAGTTGCGTTAACATTTATACACACTTTTCAAAACATTAAAAAGATTGCCATATATACTCTTTTTTAGGAGAATAAACAACATTTTCTGTACATTTACGTTGTTCATTCTGTTAACTAAACTGACGTCCAAAAGAAACTTTACCAGAGTTTGAAATCTCTCTTGCTCAAAAACATACATGCATGAAGTAAAGTGTATTGAGAAGATCAATATATCAACATAAACAACACTGAACATGACAATCATACCGCGACCGAGAAAGACGTCAGAGCCCCCCAAAGTTGGGTGTGGTACAAAACTCGAGCTTTCAGAATCATGGACAATAGGAAGAGTACATAAACAATCGCTCACGTTCAATAAAAAGTCATAAGAAACTTGTGTGACCACCAAATGCCTCAATACACGCAAAAACTCTTCGACGCACAGAAAAAGTCAGTCGTCTGATGAGGTCACGGGGGATTTGACGCCATTTTTCTTGGAGGGCCAAGATCAGTTCTTGCCGGTTGGCTGGAGAGTGTGGTCGTTGTTGAACACGACGATCCATCAAGTCCCAGAGGTGTTCTACGGGGGACATGCCGGGTGAACGTGTTGGAGAAATGGTAGGACAACTGGACGAAGAATGTTATCCATGTAACGCTGAGCTATCAAGTTTCCGTCAACGATGACCAGCGGTGTCCTCTCAGGCCCACGGATCCCTCCCGACACCATGACACTCCCTGCACCATATGGTACGACCTCCTGCACGCAACACACCGCTCCTTCGGCGGTAAACACGTTGTCTTCCAACAGCCCTAAACATACAGAATCGACTTTCGTCAGTGAAGACAACCCTCTGCCAGTCACGTCGTTGCCAACGTCGTACAGTCCGGGCCCATCTCAATCGGAGACGACGATGTTGCACTGTCAATAGCTGTATGTCCTCTGTGTGGTCTAAAAACTCTGATTCCATGAGCCCTGAGTCTCCTGGCCACTGTCTGTCGACTAACCCTGTGACGTAAGGCATTTGTCGCCGATGACGTCAATGTCAGGAAGCGATTTCGGAGGTGCAAGGCACGCAAGTACCGGTCATCACGGGGCGTGGTCACCCTGGGTCTGCCTGTTCTTGGCCTGTCAGCAGTCCGCCCTGTCTGTCTGTAACGTTGCATCAAGTTGGTAAGGGCAACACAGGAGCAACCGAAGGTTCGTGCAATATGGGCGTGGGTGGCTCCCATCTGTACCATACCCAAGGCTCGTTCACGTTGTTCGACTGTGAGTCGTGGCATTTCTTTTGTGTTTTTTTTATCACTGTGGATGTCTGACTTGCCGTTGCAATCGTTTTATAACCTTACCCGCACGTGCATTTGCAGTTGTCTGTGGTGCACGTGTTTTTCACTTTTTCGCGTGTTATCTCGCAAACATGTAACAGACGATTAACATTTTCTGCATACACTATTGTTGTATTTAGGTTATTTGTTTTAGATAGACTTCATCGAGAATTGTTGCTCATGGTATTAACCACCCGTGTGTTTGCGGGAATCGCTTCTCATGGTATTAACCACCCGTGTGTCAGCGAGAATCATTGCTCATGGTATTAACCACCCGTGTGTCAGCGAGAATTGCTGCTCATGGTTATTAACCATCCGTGTGTCAGCGAGAATCTTTGCTCATGGTATAAACCACCCGTGTGTCAGCGAGAATCGTTGCTCATGGTATTAACCACCCCTGTGTCAGCGAGAATCGTTGCTCATGGTATTCACCACCCGTGTGTCAGCGAGAATCGTTGCTCATGGAATTAACCACCCGTGTGTCAGCGAGAATCGTTGCTCATGGTATCAACCGTCCGTGTGTTGGCGGGAATTGTTGCTCATGGCATTCACCACCCGTGTGTCAGCGAGAATCGTTGCTCATGGTTTTAACCACCCGTGTGTCAGCGAGAATCGTTGCTCATGGTATTCACCACCCGTGTGTCAGCAAGAATCGTTGCTCATGGTATTCACCACCCGTGTGTCAGTGAGAATCGTTGCTCATGGTTTTAACCACCCGTGTGTCAGCGAGAATCGTTGCTCATGGTATAAACCACCCGTGTGTCAGCAAAATTCGTTGCTCAGGGTAACCACCCGTGTGTCAGCGAGAATCGTTGCTCATGCTTTTAACCACCCGTGTGTCAGCGAGAATCGTTGCTCATGGTATTCACCACCCGTGTGTCAGCGAGAATAGTTGCTCATGGTTTTAACCACCCGTGTGTCAGCGAGAATCGTTGCTCATGGTATTCACCACCCGTGTGTCAGCGAGAATCGTTGCTCATGGTTTTAACCACCCGTGTGTCAGCAAGAATCGTTGCTCATGGTATTCACCACCCGTGTGTCAGCGAGAATCGTTGCTCATGGTTTTAACCACCCGTGTGTCAGTGAGAATCGTTGCTCATGGTATAAACCACCCGTGTGTCAGCGAGAATCGTTGCTCATGGTTTTAACCACCCGTGTGTCAGCGAGAATCGTTGCTCATGGTTTTAACCACCCGTGTGTCAGCGAGAATCGTTGCTCAAAGTTTTAACCGCCCGTGTGTCAGCGAGAATCGTTGCTCATAGTTTTAACCGCCCATGTGTCAACGAGAATCGTTGCTCATACTACCAACCACATGTGTGTCGAGAACCGCTTACTTCCAGACTGCATCTCAGAGATTATTGATTAAAACAACATCCTATGTGCATTCAGAGGTTTCAAATGACAAGAACATAGCATGCACCATTCCCTCTCACTATATACCTGTTCATATTACTAAGACAAGCATTATTTACTTTTTGTCTATAATCCGTTGTCACAACGTTTAATGGCGTAGAGCTACTGACTCGGGCAAGGGCCTAAAACATGTACTTCGCCAACTTTATCGTGTATAAGTATATATGTATAAGTATTACAAAAATATGTCTAGCTAATAGACAGAATATATTCATAGATGTGATCCGTGGCCACGTGCATGTATTCTGTAATGAGGATTGACGAGAAAACTGGAAATGTATTTAGGTCTCAGCTTAGAGAAGTCGCGCCGTACAACTGCTAGGATTATGTAACTTTTGTTGTTTAAGCATCAATGTGCAATCTGTAATAGGATTTGTCAGACGCTCCTACTTCTGGCCATCATCATTCGTCATACATGAATCAATATGCTTACTGAAAAGGACCGTCTAGTGACGCAGGCAGGTGCTGGAGCAAGCTAAAGACCAACTCCCCTCACCTCACCCCCAGGGGCATGCCAATGATAAGCTTCAATACCGTGCGAGACGGCAGTATGTATCTTGTCAATTTCCCCCGCTTTCGTCTTGTAACAGAATTATTTGTATGCTGTTTACACGTTGTCGGAATGCCTCTGAAGAGTATGAAGAAACGATAGATCAGTTTTGATGATGGAGCGTTGGCCCAGGGGAAACACAACTTCATACACTGTTGTTTCACAATGATTCAGATACAATACGATACTTCCGCACACAACTCATAGAAGGAGATATAATAATAAGGTCATCCAACATATGGCTTTCCTTAAGTTTTGAATACTCCTCAGATAGATGGGAGGGCACTGATCAGACGCACTGCACCAACATATGTCAAGCCCCATACATTAGTAGCTTTATTATAATCATTATCATCACCATCATCATTACCATCATCGTTATCTTCAACAGTAAATTATTATTATGAATGTTGGATTGGTATTATCATTATTACTATTATCGTTAAAGAAATGTCAGGGCAGAGTTTTAAGTTAGAACCTGGTCCATCAAGCTACACTTATTCATGTAATATATTCTATGGTCTAGTCAATTCATGCTGTAACTGGTTGCCCTTAATGCTACGAGACAATGACTCACTTTCACCCAGAGTCTAATGACAGTGTCTAGACTTGGAATGGGAATTGGCAACAGACCATGGAAACTTACATCTCTCCTCCTGTATAAATGACATCTATCAGAAGTTCCTCGGCACAAGTTCTGGTTAAATTGTATATCCATACACATATTTCAACATTACATCTACGATGTACATACAGTTACTGCTTTCACATTACCATATCATCACAGCTGGAAGCAGACAGAGGAGAATGATCTTCTGATGCACCGTGCCTTATAGCCGTGTCAACATCCAATCACATATATGTCCCGTTCGTGCGCCTCTGTGTCAGCACCATGTCTACGGGCAGATGTGTGTGCGTGTGTGTGTGTGTGTGTGTGTGCGTGCGTGCGTGCGTGCGTGCGTGCGTGCGTGCGTGCGTGTGTGTGTGTGTGTGTGTGTGTGTGGCCGTGCCTCTGTGTGTGTATATGGCCATGGCTCTGTGTGTGGCTGTGGCTCTGTATGTGTGGCTGTGGCTCTGTGTGTGTGTGTGGCTGTGGCTCTCTGTGTGTGTGGCTGTGTTTGTAGTTTGATTTAGTTGTGTTTGGCCTGCTTTGAACAGGATTCCATTTATATCACGGCGCGTCAGGTTATTGTGGGAGGAAAGCCCGAGAGCCCGAGAGTCTACCATCTTGAAGTATTGTTACAAACTAGTATAACAAAAGTAAACTTCACTTTTCCAAAAGTAAACGTTTCCTTTTTGTCAAACAATATTCTTGTAGGTCCAACCAGTCTACATTTCACATTTTCTTACTTACGACGTGAACATGTTCTTTAAACCAAGATTTCATAAAGAGTCATACGACTCCTGTTGAAAAGTTGCTTGATGAGGGTTACAATTGTCAAGGCCTAAGCAACGTTTTCAAAACGTTTGGAAGACATTTTCAAATTGACCGACCACTGACCTAATGGTTTCCATTTCCTATTTTGACTAGTACCATACGTTCCAGTGTCTGTTTAGGTGAACATTTGACTTGCCTTTGAATGTGTTTGTGATGAGTGCAACCGATGGGGCAGGATACGCTTACCTTTTGGTGAACACATGGTGTAACCATTATTTCATAGTGTTTATTATATAGTCGGCATAGTTCAATGGACTCTGCTTTTAGTACATGTATTATATTATGATGGAAAGGGTTCAGTCGCTTAAATTTACACTCAGGCCTCTACCCACAGATAAAACATGTAGCGTGTGCACGTATGAAAACGTAGATAAACAATAGCATAAATACGAACACATGTTATTTATTTACCGAGAAACATGTTATCAACTTTAATTCGGAATATCAGTTTCACAAAGCATTTCTATATGAGGAAATGCTGAGACAGCCCACCATGCAGAATGGTTTTTTTCTGAACGCATTGGGGTTAAGTAACAATGAAACATTGATTACTGACGATGTGATATGTATAATGGGATTTGTTAGAGGCTCATATTTAAGACTAGTAGGTTTGTTCCTATGGCACAATCAATAAGGTACCTATATATGTCCGTCTAGTGACGCAGGCATGTGCCTGAACATTCCAGCAACCCCCTATCAGGTATAACGGGCGATGCTGAAATTGATCAAACTGTTCTGTATAATATGGAAGCCAGTTATGACCATTCAACTAAATATATACATTTTCAAAATTCAAGCTACTAACTTGAATGAAAAGACTCTTTGTTTCAAGACTTTTTGTTGACAAACAGAAAATAAAGAGAACTGGTCAAAAACATCTACTGACTGAATGGAATTGTATCATATGTGACGAAAACTGTCTGGAGATACAGTAACGGTAACGAGCAACAGTCCATATGACGAGCGCGCCTATCATGTGCAAATTAGTCATGTCACACCAAGGTATTCAGAGGCAAGATCACTCAGTCAGTGGCGGCTGCGTCCACCCTGTGCATTGATACAGGCCTGACACCTTCGCCTCATTCAGGTCATTGAACGTTGAAGACAGATCTGGAGTGTGGCACGTCATATCTGAGGAAGGATAAGCCGGAGCTTCTGTAGTGATGTTGGACGTTTGAAAGACTTCACAAGCACCGCACCACATACTGCTGCACAAAATGTGGTGCGTCACTCCAGGTCCACACCGTTGCAAAAACGGTAAAACGGCCACTTACAAAATCTCAACTCGGATTCTCGGCACATTGAACTTCCCTTCAATCACTATCATATGAATCCTTCCTGTAGCGGTTAGTTCACCCCAGATCATAACGTCACCACATCCATTGGGATCGCCTTCAAGAACACATGGTGTGACGTTCACCTCTACGCATGTAGACACCACGTCGCCGTTGGTGTTCTGCCGTCGGGATTGGCCGTCGGGCCGGGTGCCTCGCACGGATGCCCCAGACGTCGTTGGACTGTCTACTCTGATACGCCTCTGTTGCCAGGGATGGCACTCTCTGTGGTAGTTGCCGTGTGTGTCGTTGATGTGTAGTTCGAATCCGTATGTCTTGGCGAGTGTTTGTCACTGTCTGGGCGGTCCATACGAGGACGGTCTCTGAAATGCTTATATTCATAGCGATGCCATATGATGTTCCTGAGGTTGAATCAATATACGTCACCTGCGATGTACCGGCTTCAAGCATTCACTTGGCTTGCCATCAGCTTTTTTTCACATGGACATGACATGGTGAAATATCATTAAAAAAGGTCAAAAGTGGCGTTTTCCGTAACTCTGAACTTCCGACGATTCCTTATTATTGGAATGGCAATGACATATGATTGATTATCTGGCCTTTTTAAAGAGGATAGCTGCAGCAATTTCTCTCAAATGATCTTTATTACTTGCAAAAACCATACACTACCAGCGACATTGATTGGTTTCACTTCAGTTTTTTTCAGAAACAATTTCAAATTCAAACTTATATATGAAGGTAAATGAAAAACTCTAAGTTGCTTGTATACGCACTAAAATGTACTTGTATGTCCCTAACAGGCTTTCATTGACCACCTTCTCCGTCTTCCTCATTTCCTTCTAGGGGTACAATTGAATTATTTACAATGTCTGGTACGTATTTAGATGCAACATTTGAAGATTTGTGTAACAGTTGATTATATCAAAAGATGTGAATCCTTTTCGTCCTCTATTTAACAAAAGAAACGTCGCGTGTCGTAATTTATTTCGGTCTTCTAGATCAAACGGAATGCTTGAAGAACAGTGATTACAGTGTATGTCTGAAGGGAACGTTTTGTAATCAACCAGCGTGCAAAACATGTAGTGCACCTTTGACGAATAATTGAAATAAAATAGAGGAAATTGAAACCATTGATGATGACCTTTAAAACCAATAATAGTTTGTAGATCTATGTGACAGCATATTAAGGTGTTAAGACACATCACCGACACCAATATCGACGATTCTTTATTCAAATAAGTAAATGTAAGTCACTTTAGTGATTAATCACTGAGGTAGTGTGTTGTAGTGTAACATAGGTAGCTAGTGGTACACGGCTTTGGGCACTCTTGCAGTAATTTTATGACGTGTCAGCTTGAGATAGGAAGCCACTTTGGTGCAAGCTTCGATCACGAATGTTGATAGACCGACGATCATAATCGAGGCTAATCTTGGATTCGAACTCACAACCAACAGATCGTGGGCACCGTTAAACGATATTTGATATTAGTTGATGTTGTTTTATAATCAAAATTAACTGAGCATCTGTTATACCCCGACATTGTTGATAACAAATATAATATGAAGGAAAGCAATTGTCTATTCCCAGTTTTAGAAAAGGTGAAATGTAGACATGGGAGCAGAATCACCATATCCATATTTCAAGATCAACATGATGAAAACGTAGCACAAACTGGAAAGTTCAACGCCTTTGATTAAGCATTTAAACATTTCATGACATTATCAGTATGACATAACATACAGAGTAGTATCCGTTAGATGGCATTATAAGTTACGTGGTTTTATAGGTTATATAGCATTATTAGTTACATAACATTATAAGTTACATACCATTATAAGTTACATGACATTATAAGTTATACAGCACTATAAGTTACGTGGCTTTATAAAATATGTTGCAATATAAATTATGTAACATTATTAGTTACATAACAGTATAGGTTACGTAGCATTATTAGTTACAAAGCTCTATAAGTTATATAGCATTATTAGTTACATAGAACTATAAGTAATGTTGCATTACCAGTTACATAACATTTAAGTTACATATCATTATGCGTTATATGTATTATAAGTTGCATGACATTATAAGTTTTTTTAGTATCATAAATTGCATAGCAGTGTGAGTTAAAAAGCCGCCTAGGTAACGTACAATAATAAGTTCCGTTTCATTATAAGTTACAAAGCATTATTAGTTTTAAGCATCAAAAGGTACATAGCATTATAAGTTATGTTCCATTATATGTTACACAGCATTATCAGTTACACAACAGTTCTAGTTATGTATCTTATAATGCTATGTATCTAAGAATGCTATGTAACTTATAATGCAATGTATTTTATAATTCAACACAACTTTATTAGTTACACACCATTATAAGTTATATTGCATTATAAGTTATATAGCATTATAAGTTACATTGCATTATAAGATACATAGAATTAACAGTTACATAGAATTATAAGTTATATTGCATTATTAGTAACATTGCATTATAAAATACATAGCATTATAAGTTAGATAGCATTATAAGTTATATTGCATTATTAGTTACATTGCATTATAAGATACATATCATTATAAGTTACATAGCATTATAAGATACATAGCATTAACAGTTACATAGCATTATAAGTTATATTGCATTATTAATAACATTGAATTATAAAATACATAGCATTATAAGTTACATAGCATTATAAGTTGCATTGCATTATAAGTTAGATAGCATCATAAGTTATATTGCATTATTAGTTACATTGCATTATAAAATACATAGCATCATAAGTTACATAACATTTTAAGTTAGATAGCATTATAAGTTACATTGTATTATAAGTTAGATAGCATTATAAGCTATATTGCCTTATGAGTTACATTGCATTATAAGTTACATAGCATTTTAAGTTGTGTTGAATTATAAAATACATAGCATTATAAGTTATGAGTTACATTGCATTATAAACTACATTGCATTATAAGTTATATTGCAATATAAGTTACATACTATTATACGTTACATAGCATTATAAGTTATATTTCATTATAAAAAACATGGCATATTCAGTTACATAACATTGAAAATACATAGCATTATAAGATACATTGCATTATAAGTTACATAGCATTATACGTTATATTGCATTATGAGATGCATGACATTATACGTTATATTGCATTATAAGTTATATTGCATGAGGTACATAGCATGATAAGCACAGGGTGGTAAGACTCCCACTGAGAGACACTTGTTCAATGAGACAGCGGCATCATTGTATTCCTTAATGCTAGGTATTGCATTATTAGTTACGGAGCATTATAAGTTTTTATTGCATTAAAAGTTATATTCCATTTTAAGTTCTATTCAATTATTAGTTACATTGCATTATAAGATACATAGCATTATAAGTTACATAGCATTATAAGATGCATGGCATTAACAATTCCATAGCATTATAAGTTATATTGCATTATTAGTTACATTGCATAATAAAATACATAGCATTATAAGTTACATTGCATTATAAGTTAGATAGCATCATAAGTTATATTGCATTATTAGTTAAATTGTATTATAAGATACATATCATTATAAGTTACACAGCATTTTAAGTTGTGTTGAATTATAAAAAACAATATCATTATAAGATATATTGCATTATAAGTTATATTGCATTATACGTTATATTGCATTATAAGATGCATGACATCATACGTTATATTGCATTATAAGTTATATTGCATGAGGTACATAGCATGATAAGCACAGGGTGGTAAGACTCCCACTGAGAGACACTTGTTCAATGAGACAGCGGCATCATTGTATTCCTTAATGCTAGGTATTGCATTATTAGTTACGGAGCAGTATAAGTTATATTGCATTAAAAGTTATATTCCATAATTAGTTACATTGCATTATAAGATACATATCATTATAAGTTACACAGCATTTGAAGTTGTGTTGAATTATGAAATACATAGCATTATAAGATATATTGCATTATAAGTTACATTGCATTATACGTTTTATTGCATTATAAGATGCATGACATTATACGTTATATTGAATTATGAGTTATATTGCATTAGTTACATAGCATGATAAGCACAAGGTGGTAAGACTCCCACTGAGAGACACGTGTTCACTGAGACAGCGGCATCATTGTATTCCTTAATGCTAGGTATTGCACACTGGTCCCATTGACCAGTAGAGTTGTTATGTGCAGACATGGTATGCTTTGCCGCGTGCGTAATCAGGCAGGTAGTCAGGTCTCATAAACAAGCTATGAGATTTGACTGAACTCCCACAACCAAGAAAGCACTTTAGATACGTTCTTTGTATAAACTGTTACATGAAACAAGTTTATAGTTAAGTGTGTGTTTGCCGCTTTGTACCCGCCATAACATTGACGAGCGTTGGTGGTAGTAATGGTTAAAAACAAGTAGGATTACAAAGTATCGGTGTCAGTGATTTATTCCTACTCGATATAATTGTAGCGATAACATATCATGTGCTACTTGACGTTCATGTGGGTTGAACACTTCTCCTCAAAGTGGGGAATACACGGTGTGGATCTATTACATCGTAAGAGTACAGGAACACTCAACGTGATGCACATGGATGGCCGGCCGTATTAATCTGTTTTGATCTTTCTTTATTGTTCTGCTTTAAAGTTTTACGTTCGCCCTATGTTGCTTTCATAACACAACGCATGGATACTAATAGTTGTATCAGAAACATCCTATCACACCAGTGGACATCTTCGATTATTCAGTTTATTAGTTTCGGCGACGTCACCTCTTCATTTGTCCCTACATGTAACTTAGCAATGGTTTTCTCTTGCTTGTAATTCTCTAAAACCATTTTTTCCTGCAATGGCTGTGAACGGTATTGGATACATAGTAATAATAATAATAATAATAATAATAATAATAATAATAATAATAATATTACATGGTACGACCCGGAATATGTAGAGGGCGTCATGGAAAATGATAAATTCAAAATTCTTTGGAACAGGCCCGTTTACAGCCTCAGATGTAGCCAGGCCAACAAACTTGATCGACCTTGTCCTTATTGATCAATCCAACGAAATCATTGAAATTACTCTCCCTTTTGACACTAATGTAGTTGACAAGATCCAAGAAAAACATGGCAAATATGCGGACCTCGCATTTCAAATGGTCACGCTTGCATCCCAAGTACCAAGTTGTCAGACTCCCATTGTTCTCGGTGCCTTAGGTTTGGTACCTCCCAATCTATTGACTGACATTGGGAGAGTACCCGGGTTTTCTACCAGGAATACAGCCCTTCTGACAATCTGGGTAATGCAGAAGGCTGCAGTGTTGGGGAGTCACATTCTCCGAAAAGTTCTGGGTGGGTTTGACCAGGCAGCGCTTCCTGGAGAAGTCCCATTCGCTGTCTGGGCTGCGTGTGGAGGGGGCAAGGGCCCTGAGCTGATGATGAGCCTAACCAGCCTGGCTGTGCCAGGATCACCCAAGCCCACTTTGTTGCATTTTTTAATCTTTAATCTGTACATCATCATCATCATCATCATGAAGAAGAAGAAGAAAAACAACAACAACAACAACAACAGTAATAATGACAATGAGAATAGTTGATAGGAATGCTTGTCGGAGCAGAAATCTACACAGCTGCATGAATGAGACAGCTTGAATGAATTGGGACGACAGGCACATCTTTAATGGTCTAAGGGACGATGCAGGATCAGTAGTTCCCATGCAAGCATCTAAACCTACTCATGCTGCTTTGAAGTTATGCTTCAAGGGACAGAGCTGTTACCACAGTCATAACTGACATCCTTAACAAGCCAGGCATAGGAAACATGCAGCAGGAATTACGAGGCTCTGTCGATAGTCATTGCGAGGCTGCTGAACCTGCCCAGATATGTAGATCAAGTACTAAAAGCCCCTATGACTCAAGCGAGAATGCATTGTGCAGCTTACGTGAAGCGGGAAGTTGTGTTTTTCTACGGTCTGAATAAGTTTCGGTTGATGTTCGTGACAGAGTACGGGTTACAAAAGATAACATATCATGAAAAGAAAAAATAAGAAAAAAACTACATCCGTGAATAACACAACTGTCCGAAAATTGCACACGAGGTCATGCGACGATGTAAAGAAGGTTAGAAAATCCTGCGAACGTACATATGCACTGGTGCAAAGTATTACTGAACACAGTCAAAACTAGCATCTTTAACATGTTTCAGGTGACAGATATGGATGCTGGAGAGGGGAGATATCCAATAGAGTTTACGAGTAACTGTGAGGGAACCTTTTCGAAGCTGCCTGACGTGCTTTGAAGTGGAGATGCAAGAAACGAAGTGCTCTCCAGGTGCTGTCCACGGACTGCTCCTATATGTACAGCGCTGCTCACGGATGGTCTGTTCAAGATCTAAATACAGTTTTAATTTTGAAAACAAGTCTTGTGCGAATGAGCTGTTAATGTCATGAAATTGTACAAATGATGTTGAACATTTTTTGAAAGTCTGCATGCACTAACATACATAGTTACTTTCATAGATTATATTCTGCGGTTTGTACGGTCGCGTGATATCTCTAGGCCACTTGTGCAGTGAAAACGAACTTCATTTAAAAATTTTACGACGTAAGACAACATACAAGCTTGTTAACGGTGTACATCGAAACGTCGCTATATGTTATTTTGTTAATCAAAATGCTGTACGTTTCTTACTTACTCACCAACTTGTAGAATGTCAGTCCAACAGTCAGACAGACGTCTTCATTACGTAAAAGACGACTCGTGCGGATCTGATCAGGCTCGGTGAACTAGTTGATTGCATTCTTGCCCTGATAACGTTTATACTTACACTGACAGGCTGGTGTTATCCTGGCAGACCGCCGAGCGCGTGATATAACTGTACTATTGACATTGGGCTTTGGACGTGCATGTAGAACATGGGCATTGAGAAAAGGACGTAGGACTAGGATAAAGAACGTATAGGTCGCTGGGCGAAGGATGGCGGGCATGAACATGGAGCATAGGGAGTAGGTGAGAAGACATGAACATGAAGCATAGGGCGTAGGATAGAGGATATGAACATGGAGCATAGCGCATAGGATAGAGGACATGACCATGGGGCATAGAGCGTAGGATAGAGGACATGAACATGACGCATAGGGCGTAGGATAGAGGACATGAACATGAAGCATAGAGCGTAGGATAGAGGACATGAACATGACGCATAGGGCGTAGGATAGAGGACATGAACATGGAGCATAGAGCGTAGGATAGAGGACATGAACATGACGCATAGAGCGTAGGATAGAGGACATGAACATGGAGCATAGAGCGTAGGATAGAGGACATGAACATGACGCATAGGGCGTAGGATAGAGGACATGAACATGGAGCATAGAGCGTAGGATAGAGGACATGAACATGGAGCACAGGGCGTAGGATAGAGGACATGAACATGGAGCATAGAGCGTAGGAAAGAGGACATGAACATGGCGCATAGAGCGTAGGATATAAGACATGAACATGGAGCATAGAGCGTAGGATAGAGGACATGAACATGGAGCACAGGGCGTAGGATAGAGGACATGAACATGGAGCACAGGGCGTAGGATAGAGGACATGAACATGGAGCATGGGGCATAGGTTAGAGGACATGAACATGGAGCATGGGGCGTAGGATAGAGGACATGAACATGGAGCATGGGGTGTAGGATAGAGGACATGAACATGGAGCATAGAGCGTAGGATAGAGGACATGAACATGGAGCACAGGGCGTAGGATAAAGGACATGAACATGGCGCATGGGGCGTAGGATAGAGGACATGAACATGGAGCATAGGGCGTAGGTGAGAGGACATGAGTAGGACTAGGAGGTAGAACGTATAGGACGTTGGGCGTAGGAGGTAGAACGTTGGGCGTAGGACGTAGAACGTTGGCATGGAACTCATGGCACACCATATAGGACTGTGAAATTGGGTATAGGACATGAACATGGGACGTACGACATAGGATATGGGACCAAGGACATTTGTCTTGGGGTAGAGGACATTGTGCGAAGTCGTGGAAAATTAGGTGTAGGACGCAGGACATAGTACGTAGACCAGAAGACACGGACAAATAGGACGTAGGACAAAGGACATGAGACGAAGGGGTTAAATATAGTATACAGGACGCAGGGCATTTGGCGTAGGACACTTGTACAACATGAAAAAAAACAAGACGGCTGACGGACACAATCAGCCAAGCTCAGATAATAGATTACGTTGAAAAATGTCACACATAGGAAAAGCCACAGCCACTGAATGTATATTTTGCCAGTTCTTGATAAAGGGATGATGACCCGAGGCGCGCTGTTCATGAAGAATTATAGCCTTTGAAACATGAGTTGGGATGAAGTCATTGATTACCGTGGATGTCCTTTGTGCGATGGGTTTATATAACAGGGAGACATAGATTACTGAAAATATGGCGGGCATGGTTTGTCACCAGACTTCACTTACCTCGCAAACGCCATTCTTCATGTAGATCTCTCAGTCGATACTCTGACATGAACTTGGACTTGTCTGAGACACCCTTCCTGACAGGGAATGGAAATATTGATGTACCATGATATTTTTATGTGTTTTATTTCTTTACATATGTGATGGTGTTGGTTTGCACTTTCGGGATATGATCTTGAGCGTGTAAATGTATTGATATTTTATCAGAGTTACTGATTTTGTTAACTGCCAAATTACATTAAAATTTATCTGATGATAGTTTCAAATGAATGTGGTTAAACGTCACAGTCAGCATTTATCAAGCTGTGTTGCGGCGACCTGTAAATAATCGAATATGGACCAGTCAAACGAATGATTGATCTGAACAGGGTCCCATGCATACCTAGTTAGATTGTTTGTAAAGATGACAGTTTGCGTGCTGTGGTTTGGCAGTTATTCTTCCTTGAGCAGTGTCGCATTTTGAATACACCATGATGTCCTTGAAGTGGACGGTTATTTAGTACTGGAGAGCCTTCATTCCTCAGGCGTGCCAGAAATAATTGTGGGGTCGAATCCCATATTCGCCCTGATCATGTTTCTCGGTTTGCCAGCGCTGTACCCGTGCTGTCGGGTTCCACGAAAGAGGTAAACGACTAACCCCCACGTCACGTCTTTCTCTTCTCCAACATTACCTTGATAGGCCATGATAGAACAGTATTTCAGTTGTATGTTGGTTTTATTTGTCAGTTAAGAGGAAACTGTAGATGTGTACTACCTTGCTGAAACCACCCAGTCATATGGTGCTGGCACTCTAAGGCTCATAATGAGTTCGAATCTGGTTTTCGAACACTAAGCCTCAGACGACAAAAGGGTTACGCCACCCGTGTCCGACAGAAGACAATTTGAGTGAGTATTGGTTTACGCCATAGTAGTATCACGGCGGGGGGACACCAGAAATGGGCTTCATACATTGTACCCATGTGGAACATCGAACCCGGGTTTTCGGAGTGACGAGGGAACGCTTTAACCACTGGGCTACCCAACCGCCCCCAGAAAACAAAGAACATACTAGTCACAATTAATCAAAATAAAATATTTATTCAATACGTTTGCGACGACCGGCTTATTACGCTACCTTTGAATCTAGTTTCCCCGTTTGCGACGGCAGAAGTTCTGCAACAGAAAACCTGTAACAGTGTACAGCGACTTGAATAGCAACAACTTACTTGGAGGAGTTATAGTGCCAGTCATCTAAAGCGCCGCAATTCAATGCGACGAGTTGTGCTCCATAAGCCTGCCATAAACCTATGATCTTTGGATCTATATGGAGGTACAAAAGTTCCATTTATGTTTCGACTATTTTCAAATATTTTGAATTTGTGGATCAGCCCACCTGAAGTTACACAAATGGTAAAATGTTACATTTGAGAGAATCTTCTTTTTCACCGCGTGTGTTAATTTATTTCAGCAATGAAAGGAAACTTTAACCTTTGAAATGGAATTATAAGGCAGCAGGGAAAGGGATTCTGAAGGTAGTCTTTGACTTGTCATTCTAACAAACATTCATCTCATTTTATCCCCCACCCTTTTCATATATCACCTAAAGAATAACATGGGTTTTTTAAATATAATGTGATTGTGTGTCTCGTCTATCCACCCTCTTCTATAGAAAAAAGAAGCCTGAAAAGGTTGCCCTAATGACTTGAGCTAAATATGTGACTTCATAAACTAAATGCTTTGAACATGTACAACTTGTATAAATGTATTCACATGAGCTGCTGATATCGCTCCTTCACGTGACAGTTATTGTATGTGTATATTTTGATATTTACCTCTCGGCCTTGTTCCTTAGCGCTACGACTGTCGTAATTCAATGAATAAGTACGGGACTTACCATCATCTTAGCTCTGACTTCTCTATGTGGCCCTACATAACATCTCTGAACGTTTCCCGACAGGCTTGTTAGTACTTTATCTATAACCTGCATCTTAACATTTGTAACGGATATTCGATTAACCATAAACTTGTTTGCATTGCAACTTTGTGTTAAGGAATTATCTGGGTGAGTGAGTTTGGTTTTACCCCGCCTTAAGCACTATTCATGCAATAAAACGACGAGGTACACACGAAATGGGCTTCACACATTGTACCTAGGTAGGAAGTCAAACATCGTCATTTGGCGTGACGAGCAAATGCTTTAAAATATTGAATACAGAACTGCTCCGTGAAGGTGTGGAAACACAAACGCACAGTAACCCATGCTAGTTGCAGCTGATGAAGTTACACGAGAAATTAGTTCACAAAACGAAATGACACAGCACTATTGTAAAGATGCTTGTCTCTGATCACATATAAATTATAAATGGCAAGACGGGTCTCTTGCAAGCTACGTAAAGGGGCGCGTGGTGACGATTACAGGTCGACAGGGCGGGTTGCAGGAAAACTTCGGAAAGAAGAATATATCTCTCACAAGCGGAACCGGAACTGAGTTTAGCATACAATAATACATATAAAAACACCTTACTGGACCGGCCGATTTGTAGGGTTGGACGGTGAAATATTTTCTATATGTCTTAAATCTTCTGACACAGTAATGCCCAAGACTGTACATCCGTGTGCCTAACGCTGCTGCTGCGACGGCCTGCAGTGTGGTCTGTCTACCACTGTATATTTGGATCAAGGGACTGCCCCTTGAACTGTTCACATTGTATTATTCTAGTCGTGTTGTCGTTCAACATAGAATAACATCTTTGCAGATCATACCGTTATGGTCAAAGTAACCTTGGCACACAGAGGATACCCCTTGGGACAATCATGGCATACTAACCCATATTTGCTAAACCGGTCAGTCAGCCAGTCAGCCTGTCAGCCAGTCAGACAGTTAGTCATGTTAAGACTTCAGAGTAAATCAAGTTTGTTTGTGTCATTCCAATTAAAAAGAAAACATTATATTCGGTTTGTGTTTAGAATCAGGTCCGAATTACGAAATATACATTGTAGTATTTACACTGGTTGATGAATAAATACTGTATTCGTTTATCGTAAAACATTGATAAAAGGAAATGTTACCATGACCATGACGCTATAAACTTCCGTGCCAAAAAAGAATGAACTGAAAATTGGATATGACAAAACAAATACTAACATTATCGAAAAGTTACTGGGCTGAAAGAGTCGCCGAAACACTGCAGGTGTACTGACCGAAACACTGCAGGTGTACTGACCGAAAAACTGCAGGTGTACTGACCGAAACACTGCAGGTGTACTGACCGAAAAACTGCAGGTGTACTGACCAAAACACTGCAGGTGTACTGACCGAAACACTGCAGGTGTACTAATCGAAACACTGCAGGTGTACTGACCAAAACACTGCAGGTGTACTGACCGAAACACTGCAGGTGTACTGACCAAAACACTGCAGGTGTACTGACCGAAACACTGCAGGTGTACTGACCGAAACAATGCAGGTGTACTGATCGAAACACTGCAGGTGTACTGATAGAAACACTGCAGGTGAACTGACAGAGACTGGGGTCTGGGGCCATATCAAGACTAGGGGACGCAGATCTGAAGATAGGAAGATAGTTTGATTTTCTCAATGATCTTTTTTTTAAAATTCACTGTAAGGATTTTCTATCTTAAAATGACAATGGGTACCACGGATTATCTCACCAGGATTAATTCACCTGGGATAAATAATCCGTAATCTCTCATAACTTGTTGCTTGTTTCCTCAATACGACACCTCGTCAGAATAATTGCGACTCCTAACTACACTAACCACATGAACTAGAAATTCAGTAGAAAATGTAGCCCATAAACCTGTATAACAAGGAGGGTAATCACACTTTGAATATATATATATATATATAGGTAATACCCGTACCCCCTCTCAATTTCCATACATAAGTTACATGATGGTGCAGAATGTTAAGAATTATATTTCAGATACGTAAAAAGACTTAACTCGTTAATAATATTTACGATTAATTCTTTTGTGACTGGGGAAAATTGAGTATTAATTATGTCAAGGTACCCTTTACTTTTATATGACCTGTCAATTCGTCTTCTACAGTCATAAAACTCATATTCCATCAATGACGTATCTATTCAAGCCACTGTACATCTCTAAACCAATCGGGAGCCGAGTTTACGCGGCGGGGAGTCAAGTGGGATTATCTACCCTGACGTCCGCAAGTTTAACAGACGGTCGCCAGATTCATTGAATTAATACCGTATCAGGTCCATTCACATCCAAGTAGGATTTGGACAGTCTGTGTTCTGGCTATTTTATCATCACTTTTATGAAGTGCGGAATAGCTTTCGATATAGTATATTAGTCCTCTGGCACACTCTTCGTGATGCGACTAAGAGGTGGCACGGAGACATCATTATTAGTTAGGTGAACTGCTGGCAAAATGTCATGTACCGATGAAGATTATTGGTAGTTAACAGAGCTCTCAAAGACGTGTTTTGATGGTTATACGCTGACCCCTGATCAATTTTATTTCGGAAAGTAGTGTATTTGAGGTCTTCAATTCGAACTTAGTCACGGTGTTTTATTGGAGCTATGCATGAAATTAAAATAGAAATAATGTAAACACGACTGTTCAACGGGCTGAAAACAAACCAAGCAATTTGCATTTGATAACGTATTAGGTTACTGTGTTCTAACTATACATGTCATTAAAAACATAACTTGTTAGACGAAAGGATATGTGAAATTCGAAATTATTTCACCTTGCTATCCTGTTTCCTATGGTTACATGGTATTACACCGACATGGAATCGCAGTGGTATCTAGTTGGGAAGTAATGTCAAGTACCGATCAGCCATTCGTGACTACACAATTAACCCTATCCTGCACAGTGGGACAGGGACGGTTTGATTGTCTCTGTGTTGCAGCTCTTAGGCGTTTTCTGCTTTTGTGAAAGCCACGAGCTTGGGCATGGTGCTAACAAACCCAGTAAATCTGGGATCCGAACCCATGATCCTACGTTTCTTAGCACGCTGATTAAGGGGACAACATGTCCAGTTGTATGTAATATTTCCGATCCTGTATGATTACAGGAGCAACTGGATTTACATAATGGATTCATGTCAAGTTGATATATTGTATGCCCGACACAAACACTAAAAGGGAATTCAATAGGATATTCAAAACATCGTTAGCACTGCTGCTTTTAATCGGATTAAGACATATCCACTCTTTTTAACTACAAAAAAGGTTCACATATAATGGCAAACTGATATAAATAAAAGCGACAAAACCCTTTCCATATTCCTATGAAAGTTCTTCTAAAAGCAGTCGATTATACGGTTCCGTCTATGTCATAAAGACATGTTTAGGCAATAAAGGTTACTCAATCGTATAAAAGTAATAGCAAGTGTGCTGAAGGCACGGTATATTTAGGGAACTGAAATCTATTTTTTAAATCGACCAAAAGCATTCACGCAATTTAAGGCTTCAGATGAATCTTAGTCACTGTTGCAAAAGTGTCCATAAAAACTTCATTGGTATTTTTTTATGAATATCGGGATGACATTTATAGCAGCAATAATCGCTGCAAATTTCCTTCCTGGCCCTCCCATAAAGTTTCACTGAACAATTACAGCATCACTCTCATACCAATAATGACTCGTCGCCTTTGTAGTCCTGACCGCCAATGAAATCTCGTAAACAAACCATTATAGACCAAGCTCATATAATCAACAACGAGCTTTTTCTACGCTCGTTTCGTTGACCATTACATACAATAAAACCAGGATGAAGTGTGTGAGTAATTAAATGCACATTAAATCATGTTGACAGTATTATTTGAAAAGATTTATTCTGAATGATAATAGTTGAAAACAATGATGTATTCAACAGCAATTTGGCAAGCGTAGCTATTTCATGTAAAATATAGCAGTTTGGATGCTGTGCCGTAGACTTTGTTTTGTTTGTGGATCGTTACAACGTGTCTGATCAATCAAATGGTGATGAAGGCTTAATAAGTAATTGTAATAGAACGGAAATGTTCGACTGGTGTGTGTAAGTTGATAATGTATCATCAATAAGAAATATTGATTTTGCTTCATATTCAGCTAGGTGTAAAATTATACCTACCCTTCTGTAACGACATGTACGCATGGCCATCCCTTGTTTATGAATAAAATTGTATTTCTTTCTGTCTCGTGTAATGAGAAAATGTCAGTTACATGTAGTATACAATCAGTACAACCCCGATAGTCTGGTAATTACAGTCCCAAGTGAAATCGCCCGCATTAACCGATTTCTGGATTAAGGAATCATTGTCCAACCATTACTTTCATTAACTGTTTGCAAAATTTATCAAGTGCATCAGTGTATGTTATATGGAAATTAATTCATTGGTGCACCAGATTGTAGAAGGGGAGGCGTGGTACGAGGTTAAGTCGAAAGATTCATTCCTTTACACTGAAACTCGCTCAAAATCAAAATTGTTAACACATTACTTATCAATTTAATCTCCTTTGACTTCGATACACATGGTCCAGCGCTATTCCATCTTTGTAAGCTATGTCCTATAGAAGTGTACATCTTGGTTCCAAAAAGGCGTTGACAATCGCCTCGTCTACCACGCAAAAACTCTACCACGCAGGTGTTACCTGAGTTGAGGGAAGCGATAAAATGTCAGAAATTGCTAGGTCAGGATAGCAGAGGCATGTTGAAGAAATAGACACAGCCACTTGTATCGTGTGCACAGACGCGTTATTCTTAAGCAGTACACCTGGGCGATATCCTTAATATAGTATGACCTCGTTGCCTGTCATAATTATTACATGACTGTCTCTGAAAACCGTAGCAATGACTTTGCCAACTAACGCCACCCGCTTATACGTCTTTGGTGGTGGTACATCTGTGGAGCCAAACGACCCACTGTTTGCTCTGAAGCTTTGGTTCTGGGTCAAAGTGATCAAATCTTTCAGGATTCTGCCCATAACTGGTCCAAACGTCCCTGGATATGTTCAGCTAATGCAGCTTCTGATCTGGTGTCAACATTGTAGATACTCATCTGGCGGACAGCTTGTTCACGAGGCTACTCTTCGTTAAGATGGACAACGTATACTTACCCATCGCTGATATGTTGATAGTGGGTTGCTGAATTGTAAGAGGTCGGTCAGACATAACACTGTGGTGGACGGCCCCGTTCAACCCAAGCGCAAATTTTCAAGTGATTCATAAACTTCGTGATATGTGAATGGGCCTTTTTTCACGATCCTAGACATATTTCTGATAAATAGGATACATTTCATCTCATACAATCAAAAACAATTGAAAACATGAAACAAGTCATGACACACAAACTACTGACGTAAGAATAAGCATACCCATGTTTCTTTTACATCATTACATTAATAATGTATGTTTTGTGTCCTGCAATATCAAACAATTCAGATGATAACTGTTTCACCTCTAAACCTTGTAATAAGCCAGTTTAACTGTTTCAGTTTCCCGATTTTTTAAGCATGCATGTCAGGCATAAAATAGATGTATGTTATGTGTACGTAAGTTTAGTAGCGGTAGGCTTGATCACGACATGCTTGTCGTTCTAAACATTTCTGGATGGGAAGGTTTCTTAAAAGGCTGTTTGTACCTATATAAGATCGACAACAGGGCTTTATGTTAGAAAACAGTAGAGTAGGGCACAGTTACTCTTATTGGATGGCGTCCCCTCTGAGATGGGGATAGAGCCAGGCAACAGCGTAATTAAAAATGAGGGACATGGCGGTCTGTGTGATTGGCGTTGCCTGGTGACGTAAGGTAGTGGGACGCTGCAGACAAGGTCCTGCGTCACTAGACGACCAGGTACAAGTAGCATATTGATTAGTATAGGCTTATATGGTGCTGGTCAGAAGTTAGGGCATCTTGCAAATCCCATTTCTTGGCACATGGCATCTGCAATCAATGGTTTCATGTATCCTAAAGAGAGAGAGAGAGAGAGAGAGAGAGAGAGAGAGAGAGAGAGAGAGAGAGAGAGAGAGAGAGAGAGAGAGAGAGAGAGAGAGAGCGTCTATGTCTTAGATAAAATACCACCCTTAGTTTAAACTATAATTTTAGCTTTATCTAAATTGACATACTTATATGGTGTGATATTTATCAGGGACATTTCCAAAATATTTATACGTTTTGGGAACCCCAAAACTGTGTCAGCGATTAGGACAATATGATCAGCAAATAATAAAAGAATACCAGTTGTATGTTACAGGATGCATCTGCATTGCTAACTGATGTCCAATTGGCTCATGACACAGCCTTCCCTCAGGTCCAATGGACAGTCAAAACATTCGGAGGATAAATTAGTGTTCACACAAACACAACCTTTCACACAACCATACATGGATTCCAGTGCATTTGTCACCCCTTACGAACCCATATGCCACATCACACAAGATGAAGCATTGTGAACTTATAGGTCCACAGATCAATAAAAGATTATTAGCTTCTGGGAGAGGAGCGATCGTGTATCTGTGTGAATCACACCTTTTACGTTCTCACATCGACCGAAGACTGCCCCAGGCTAAGGCGGATTTATTTTATATGCGTAAATTATCCACCTTTGATATTCTTTAATGTGAGATGTATGACACGTGTTTAAGATACACGTGTTGAAAGAATGAAAAGTAAAACACATGACACCGTTAACTCGAACGTCCTCAATTCGAAACATCGTTTTAGGTGAGAGTCAATTTTTTCGCGGTAGCATCCTTATTATCACTATGGTCCAATTCTCGGCTTGTCCCGAAATACAGATAAATCTCTATATATTTTAAGGATGTGTGTTAACGAAGTTTCGTTAAGATTATCTGTGAAAATATTAATGTGAAGTTTACACGATGTACGGTTTTTCCATTGGACGAGAGGTCGGTCACGTGACTGCAAAACTGAAGTTCATAAGTGTACGACACAATGTGACGCTCATACGTTCATATAGTAGGTGGGGGATTAACAGTAACAACAATTACATACATGAGTGGGATAACATGAGTGGTTAATGACAACAGAAAGATAATACTGTCACAACACGATGGACATAGAACACATGAGGTGGAAGCCAATGACACATGAAGCCAATCATACAGGATAAGTTTACATTGGTGTGGTGGTTATTGCTTAACAACCTCTATTGCTAAACCTCCACCTACTTTATGTATTCTGTACCATGTTCTTCATTCAGTCTTGCTTGACAACGGTATAAGCATCTATACGGAAACGTCGCCTTGACAGTAATTAAAGAAGTTGTTATCCTTAAATTGTGTCTACTTTGTTTTTCACTTCAGCGTTTTAGTATACATTGAGAAGCGTCAACGAATTCGACTGCTTGATCGTTCACTAATATCCTCGCTGCGACCCAGAGATCCTAGAGAATAAAACGAAGAAATGCACATTTAAACTATCGCAGTATCGACTTTACCCGTGTCTAGTCTACAGCAATCTATGAATTGACATTAGTATCTATTTGAAATATCTTTATTATCAATGATCGGACAATTAATCTATAATGACCAATACATGTAACCGCCACAGGTTCATTAACAACTTCGGAAATCTCTCCCGTCACGTTATCGCGTCGGTCATTTTGATGTCTTGTACTTGATGCCAATGTATTACGACGCGCTGTCATTCTGAATGGCATACTGAGGTAAGACCTCCCTCATCCTATTGTGATTTTTTTTATTACATTTGTTGTAAACAAACTACAACAGATGTACCAGTAGAGCATGCTGAGTATACATACGTTCATGTCACCTCATGTTTGAGGAGCTATTTTACTCCGCGATACAGCTGGTCGTGTATGGTTATCCGTGTACACATGAATTCACACGTACTAAATAAAATTGTGTATAGATCTAGACCTTGATCCTTGTGGTAAAAAATAGTGATATAAAATGTTATGAGACCTAGATATCAATATGAACATTAGGACATCAGTAACAATGCCCGAGTGAGTGACTGACTGAGTGCCAAAGGGAAAATGCCCGTGTGAGTGACACAGTGAGTTCCCTGTGATATTGCCCAAGTGAGTGACTGAGTTCCCAAGGGAAAATGCCCGAGTGAGTGCCTCAGTGAGTTCCAAAGGGAAAATGCCCAAGTGAGTGACTGAGTGAGGTCCCTGTGATATTGCCCAAGTGACTGAGTGAGCTCCACAGGGAAAATGCCCGAGTGAGTGACTGAGCTCCACAAGGAAAATGTCCGAGTGAGTGACTGACTGAGTGCCAAAGGGAAAATGCCCAAGTGAGTGACTGAGTGAGTTCCCTGTGATATTGCCCAAGTGAGTGACTGAGTTTCAAAGGGAAAATGCCCGAGTGAGTGCCTCAGTGAGTTCCAAAGGTAAAATGCCCAAGTGAGTGACTGAGTGAGGTCCCTGTGATTGCCCAAGTGACTGAGTGAGTTCCATAGGGAAAAAGTCCGAGTGAGTGACTGAGCTCCACAGGGAAAATGTCCGAGTGAGTTACTGCGTTCCGCAAGGAATATGCCCGAGTGAGTGACTGAGCTCCACAGGGAAAATGTCCGAGTGAGTGACTGACCTCCACAGGGAAAATGCCCCCGAGTGAGTAAGTGACTGAGCTCCAAAGAAAAAATGCCCAAGTGACTGACTGAGCTCCGCAGGGAAAATGTCCGAGTGAGTGACTGAGTTCCACAAGGAAAATGCCGAGTGAGTGACTGACCTCCACAGGGAAAATGTCCTAGTGAGTGACTGACCTCCACAGAGAAAATGCCCAAGTGAGTGACTGAGCCCCAAAGGGAAAATGCCCCCGAGTGAGTGACTGGGTTCCACAAGGAAAATGTCCGATTGAGTGACTGAGCTCCACAGGGACAATGCCCGAGTGCGTGAGTGACTGAGCTCCAAAGAAAAAAAGGCCCTAGTTAGTGACTGAGCTCCACAGGGAAAATGTCCGAGTGAGTGACTGAGCTCCACAGGGAAAATGTCCGAGTGAGTGACTGACCTCCACAGGGAAAATGCCCTAGTGAGTGACTGAGCTCCACAGGGAAAATCCCTAAGTGATGGGAGCGAGCTCCACAGGGAAAATGCCCGAGTGAGTGACTGAGTGAGCTCCACAGGGAAAATGTCCGAGTGAGTGACTGAGCTCCACAGGGAAAATGCCCGAATGAGTGACTGAGTGAGCTCCACAGGGAAAATGTCCGAGTGAGTGAGTGAGCTCCACAGGGAAAAATGTTCGAAAGTGAGTGACTGAGCTCCACAGGGAAAGTGCCCAAGTGAGTGATTGAGTGAGCTCCAAAGGGAAAATGTCCGAGTGAGTGACTGGGTTCCACAAGGAAAATGTCCTAGTGAGTGACTGAGTTCCACAAGGAAAATGTCCGAGTGAGTGGCTGAGTTCCACAAGGAAAATGCCCGAATGAGTGACTGAGTGAGATCCACAAGGAAAATGTCCGAGTGAATGACTGAGTGAGTTCCACAGGGAAAATGTCCAAGTGAATGACTGAGTTCCACAAAGAAATGTCCGAGTGAGCGACTGAGTAAGCTCCACAAGGAAAATGTCCGAGTGATTGACTGAGTTCCACAAGGAAAATGTCCGAGTGAGTGGCTGAGTTTCATAAGGAAAATTTCCGAGTGAGTGACTGAGATCCACAAGGAAAATGTCCGAGTGAATGACTGAGTAAGTTCCACAGGGAAAATGTCCGAGTGAATGACTGACTGAGTGAGTTCCACAAGGAAAATGTCCAAGTGAGTGGCTGAGATCCACAAGAAAAATGTCCGAGTGAATGACTGAGTGAGTTCCAAAGAGAAAATGTCCGAGTGATTGACTGAGTGAGTTCCACAAGGAAAATGCCCGAGTGAGTGGCTGAGCTCCACAAAGAAAATGTCCGAGTGAGTGACTGAGTGAGCTCCACAAGGAAAATGTCCGAGTGAGTGGCTGAGTTCCACAAGGAAAATGTCCGAGTGAGTGGCTGAGTTCCACAAGGAAAATGCCCGTGTGGGTGACTGAGTTCCACAAGGAAAATGTCCGAGTGAATGACTGGGTGAGTTCCACAATGAAAATATCCGAGTGAGTGACTGAGCTCCACAGGGAAAATGTCCGAGTGAGTGACTGAGTGAGCTCCACAGGGAAAATGCCCGAGTGAGTGACTGAGCTCCACAAGGAAAATGTCCGAGTGAGTGACTGACTGAGTGCCAAAGGGAAAATGCCCCCGAGTGAGTGACTGAGTGAGTTCCCTGTGATATTGCCCAAGTGAGTGACTGAGTTTCAAAGGGAAAATGCCCGAGTGAGTGCCTCAGTGAGTTCCAAAGGGAAAATGCCCAAGTGAGTGACTGAGTGAGGTCCCTGTGATATTGCCCAAGTGACTGAGTGAGTTCCATAGGGAAAAAGTCCGAGTGAGTGACTGAGCTCCAAAGGGAAAATGCCCGAGTGAGTTACTGGGTTCCACAAGAAAAATGTCCGAGTGAGTGACTGAGCTCCACAGGGAAAATGTCCGAGTGAGTGACTGACCTCCACAGGGAAAATGTCCCCGAGTGAGAAAGTGACTGAGCTCCAAAGAAAAAATGCCCAAGTGACTGACTGAGCTCCGCAGGGACAATGCCCGAGTGCATGAGTGACTGAGCTCCAAAGAAAAACAGGCCCTAGTTAGTGACTGAGCTCCACAGGGAAAATGTCCGAGTGAGTGACTGAGCTCCACAGGGAAAATGTCCGAGTGAGTGACTGACCTCCACAGGGAAAATGCCCTAGTGAGTGACTGAGATCCACAGGGAAAATCCCTAAGTGATGGGAGCGAGCTCCACAGGGAAAATGCCCGAGTGAGTGACTGAGTGAGCTCCACAGGGAAAATGTCCGAGTGAGTGACTGAGCTCCACAGGGAAAATGCCCGAGTGAGTGACTGAGTGAGCTCCACAGGGAAAATGTCCGAGTGAGTGAGTGAGCTCCACAGGGAAAAATGTTCGAAAGTGAGTGACTGAGCTCTACAGGGAAAGTGCCCAAGTGAGTGATTGAGTGAGCTCCAAAGGGAAAATGTCCGAGTGAGTGACTGAGCTCCACAGGGAAAATGCCCGAGTGAGTGACTGAGTGAGCTCCACAGGGAAAATGTCCGAGTGAGTGAGTGAGCTCCACAGGGAAAAATGTTCGAAAGTGAGTGACTGAGCTCTACAGGGAAAGTGCCCAAGTGAGTGATTGAGTGAGCTCCAAAGGGAAAATGTCCGAGTGAGTGACTGGGTTCCACAAAGAAAATGTCCTAGTGAGTGACTGAGCTCCACAAGGAAAATGTCCGAGTGAGTGGCTGAGTTCCACAATGAAAATGCCCGAATGAGTGACTGAGTGAGATCCACAAGGAAAATGTCCTAGTGAGTGACTGAGTTCCACAAAGAAATGTCCGAGTGAGCGACTGAGTAAGCTCCACAAGGAAAATGTCCGAGTGAGTGACTGAGTTCCAGAAGGAAAATGCCCGAGTGAGTGACTGAGTTCCACAAGGAAAATGTCCGAGTGAGTGACTGAGTTCCACAAGGAAAATGTCCGAGTGAGTGGCTGAGTTTCATAAGGAAAATTTCCGAGTGAGTGACTGAGATCCACAAGGAAAATGTCCGAGTGAATGACTGAGTAAGTTCCACAGGGAAAATGTCCAAGTGAATGACTGACTGAGTGAGTTCCACAAGGAAAATGTCCAAGTGAGTGGCTGAGATCCACAAGGAAAATGTCCGAGTGAATGACTGAGTGAGTTCCAAAGAGAAAATGTCCGAGTGATTGATTGAGTGAGTTCCACAAGGAAAATGTCCGAGTGAGTGGCTGAGTTCCACAGGGAAAATGCCCGAGTGAGTGGCTGAGCTCCACAAGGAAAATGTCCGAGTGAGCGACTGAGTGAGCTCCACAAGGAAAATGTCCGAGTGAGTGGCTGAGTTCCACAAGGAAAATGTCCGAGTGAGTGGCTGAGTTCCACAAGGAAAATGCCCGTGTGGGTGACTGAGTTCCACAAGGAAAATGTCCGAGTGAATGACTGGGTGAGTTCCACAATGAAAATATCCGAGTGAGTGACTGAGCTCCACAGGGAAAATGTCCGAGTGAATGACTGAGTGAGCTCCACAGGGAAAATGCCCGAGTGAGTGGCTGAGCTCCACAAGGAAAATGTCCGAGTGAGTGACTGACTGAGTGCCAAAGGGAAAATGCCCCCGAGTGAGTGACTGAGTGAGTTCCCTGTGATATTGCCCAAGTGAGTGACTGAGTTTCAAAGGGAAAATGCCCGAGTGAGTGCCTCAGTGAGTGCCAAAGGGAAAATGCCCAAGTGAGTGACTGAGTGAGGTCCCTGTGATATTGCCCAAGTGACTGAGTGAGTTCCATAGGGAAAAAGTCCGAGTGAGTGACTGAGCTCCAAAGGGAAAATGCCCGAGTGAGTTACTGGGTTCCACAAGAAAAATGTCCGAGTGAGTGACTGAGCTCCACAGGGAAAATGTCCGAGTGAGTGACTGACCTCCACAGGGAAAATGCCCCCGAGTGAGTAAGTGACTGAGCTCCAAAGAAAAAATGCCCAAGTGACTGACTGAGCTCCGCAGAGAAAATGTCCGAGTGAGTGACTGAGTTCCACAAGGAAAATGCCGAGTGAGTGACTGGGTTCCACAAGGAAAATGTCCGATTAAGTGACTGAACTCAAATGGGAAAATATCCGAGTAAGTGACTGACCTCCACAGGGACAATGCCCGAGTGCGTGAGTGACTGAGCTCCAAAGAAAAAATGCCCAAGTTAGTGACTGAGCTCCACTGGGAAAATGTCCGAGTGAGTGACTGAGCTCCACAGGGAAAATGTCCGAGTGAGTGACTGAACACAACAGGGAAAATGCCCGAGTGAGTGACTGAGATCCACAGGGAAAATCCCTAAGTGATGGGAGCGAGCTCCACAGGGAAAATGCCCGAGTGAGTGACTGAGTGAGCTCCACAGGGAAAATGTCCGAGTGAGTGACTGAGCTCCACAGGGAAAATGCCCGAGTGAGTGACTGAGTGAGCTCCACAGGGAAAATGTCCGAGTGAGTGAGTGAGCTCCACAGGGAAAAATGTTCGAAAGTGAGTGACTGAGCTCTACAGGTAAAATGCCCAAGTGAGTGATTGAGTGAGCTCCAAAGGGAAAATGTCCGAGTGAGTGACTGGGTTCCACAAGGAAAATGTCCTAGTGAGTGACTGAGTTCCACAAGGAAAATGTCCGAGTGAGTGGCTGAGTTCCACATGGAAAATGCCCGAATGAGTGACTGAGTGAGATCCACAAGGAAAATGTCCGAGTGAATGACTGAGTGAGTTCCACAGGGAAAATGTCCAAGTGAATGACTGAGTTCCACAAGGAAAATGTCCAAGTGATGCGACTGAGTAAGCTCCACAAGGAAAATGTCCGAGTGAGTGACTGAGTTCCAGAAGGAAAATGCCCGAGTGAGTGACTGAGTTCCACAAGGAAAATTTTCGAGTGAGTGACTGAGTTCCACAAGGAAAATGTCCGAGTGAGTGGCTGAGTTCCATAGGGAAAATTTCCGAGTGAGTGACTGAGATCCACAAGGAAAATGTCCGAGTGAATGACTGAGTAAGTTCCACAGGGAAAATGTCCGAGTGAATGACTGACTGAGTGAGTTCCACAAGGAAAATGTCCGAGTGAGTGGCTGAGATCCACAAGGAAAATGTCCGAGTGAATGACTGAGTAAGTTCCACAGAGAAAATGTCCGAGTGAATGATTGACTGAGTGAGTTCCACAAGGAAAATGTCCGAGTGAGTGGCTGAGATCCACAAGGAAAATGTCCGAGTGAGCGACTGAGTGAGCTCCACAAGGAAAATGTCCGAGTGAGTGGCTGAGTTCCACAAGGAAAATGCTCGTGTGGGTGACTGAGTTCCACAAGGAAAATGTCCGAGTGAATGACTGGGTGAGTTCCACAATGAAAATATCCGAGTGAGTGACTGAGCTCCACAGGGAAAATGTCCGAGTGAGTGACTGAGTGAGCTCCACAGGGAAAATGCCCGAGTGAGTGACTGACCTCCACAGGGAAAATGCCCGTGTGAGTGACTGAGCTCCACAGGGAAAATGTCCAAGTGAGTGACTGACCTCCACAAGGATAATGCCCCCGAGTGAGTGACTGAGTGAGCTCCAAAGGGAAAATGCCCAAGTGAGTGACTGAGTGAGTTCCACAAGGAAAATGTCTGAGTGAGTGGCTGAGTTCCATACGGAAAATTTCCGAGTGAGTGACTGAGATCCACAAGGAAAATGTCCGAGTGAATGACTGAGTAAGTTCCACAGGGAAAATGTCCGAGTGAATGACTGACTGAGTGAGTTCCACAAGGAAAATGTCCGAGTGAGTGACTGAGATCCACAAGGAAAATGTCCGAGTGAATGACTGAGTAAGTTCCACAGGGAAAATGTCCGAGTGAATGACTGACTGAGTGAGTTCCACAAGGAAAATGTCCGAGTGAGTGGCTGAGATCCACAAGGAAAATGTCCGAGTGAATGACTGAGTAAGTTCCACAGGAAAAATGTCCGAGTGAATGATTGACTGAGTGAGTTCCACAAGGAAAATGTCCGAGTGAGTGGCTGAGTTCCACAGGGAAAATGCCCGAGTGAGTGGCTGAGCCCCACAAGGAAAATGTCCGAGTGAGCGACTGAGTGAGCTCCACAAGGAAAATGTCCGAGTGAGTGGCTGAGTTCCACAAGGAAAATGTCCGAGTGAGTGGCTGAGTTCCACAAGGAAAATGTCCGAGTGAATGACTGGGTGAGTTCCACAATGAAAATATCCGAGTGAGTGACTGAGCTCCACAGGGAAAATGTCCGAGTGAGTGACTGAGTGAGCTCCACAGGGAAAATGCCCGAGTGAGTGACTGACCTCCACAGGGAAAATGCCCGTGTGAGTGACTGAGCTCCACAGGGAAAATGTCCAAGTGAGTGACTGACCTCCACAAGGATAATGCCCCCGAGTGAGTGACTGAGTGAGCTCCAAAGGGAAAATGCCCAAGTGAGTGACTGAGTGAGTTTCACAAGGAAAATGTCCGAGTGAGTGACTGACCTCTACAAGGAAAATGCCCCCGAGTGAGTGAGTGACTGAGTTCCAAAGGGAAAATGCCCAAGTGAGTGACTCAGTGAGTTCCCTGTGATATTGCCCAAGTGAGTGACTGAGTGACCTCCAAAGGGAAAATGCCCGAGTGAGTGACTGAGTGAGTTCCAAAGGGAAAATGCCCAAGTGAGTGACTCAGTGCGTTCCAAAGGGAAATCGCCCAAGTGAGTGACTCAGTGAGTTCCCTGTGATATTGCCCAAGTGAGTGACTCAGTGAGTTCCCTGTGATATTGCCCAAGTGAGTGACTGAGTTCCCAAGGGAAAATGCCCGAGTGAGTGACTGAGTGAGTTCCAAAGGGAAAATGCCCAAGTGAGTGACTGAGTGGGCTGCATAGGGAAAATGTCCGAGTGAGTGACTGAGCTCTAAAGGGAAAATGCCCAAGTGAGTGACTGAGCTCCACAAGAAAAATACCCGAGTGAGTGAGTGACTGAGCTCCACAGGGAAAAGTCCCAAGTGAGTGACTGAGCTCCACAGGGAAAATGTCTGAGTGAGTGACTGACCTCCACAGGGAAAGTGTCCGACTGAGTGTCTGAGTGAATTCCACAAGGAAATTGCCCAAGTGAGTGACTGATTTGAGGTCCACAGCATTTTAGAAAATGGATGGAGTGTGTGGGTTTGTTTGGGAGTGCACTTAATGCTTAAATAAAAAGAAAGTAAAGAGTCCGTTCGGGAAACAATTAGTGTTTATTAACCAAGCATTAGTCAGTTTACTGTTATATTTGTTGAATATATTTCACCGCAAGATGTTTATATCAGCATGTCACTTGACTAGCGAGCTCCGAAAAAAAACGGGTGGCTGCTCACCCCCGAACCCCGCTCTGCGTCCTCCAATAAGCTGGTCTATGGTCTGAGAAACTGGATTGCTGAGAATTGCTCAATGTTCCAGGCAACACAATACACGCATTATTTATGTGACTTTTAAAGTGATTCACAATTGTGACACCAATGGCTTTTATTACCAAAGCTGAAATTTCATATCTTATTGTATCAGAAATATGTCAAGGAACATGAAAAAGGACACACTCACATACATTGATGTCATTCCTATCAGCCTACCGGGAAAGCGTGCTTATACAACAACTGTATATTCTCGGTTGGAGAATGAGATTGCGTGGGATAGACTTAACGCCGCATTGAACAATGTTTCAGCTACATCACGATGTGTCATTTTAATGTAGAAGGATATCACAGTGTCCCGGGAGATCTGCTCATACGGTTATATACGGCGCTGACAAACAGAGTATTGCAATCGGGGCGAATGTGGGATGCGAACTCACGATCTTGGGATCTTGGAATGCACGAACTATACAACTATACATTGTGGATACAATCATAATGACTTTTTTGTTTTGCAAATAATGTATTTAAATATAAGTTGGTGTTTAAACACGTTCTCATGCAGATATTTTATAAAAATTAATGTTTTAAAAAATCGATAAAATTAAATAGGTGAAACGCAAGATAAAATGGTGAAAGTTAGTGTGCATTTGAGCAAGTAGTGTATGCCAAAGACTGAGCAACCATCAATTTATGATTATGCAAAATATTTGAAGTTTGGCGGTTACATTTCAAGAAGACAAATGTGGAGTGGTAATGGAAGATATAACCTAGATAAGCTAAGTTTTATTGAATCTGGTCAAGTGGGATTTATTCATTATTTAATATATTTTATTTTCAGATACTTGCTTATTTGAAGCGGGTACAAAACTACATGGAAAAAGACGCCAGCTATTTAACTATTATTGTGTGGACCTTATCAATAGTCACGACGTAAGCGGATTCAGAGGTGGTAACAAAAATGAGCGATGTCGTATATTTCAATGACTTATGTCAAACGTACGAATAATTGGTGATGGTTCTGAAACTAAACTATCCTGACAGAGTAAAGTTAGGATTCAAGCCCCATCAAACCCAGGGACATACCCACATTGTCTGACATGATCCAGAGAGCTCTCGAGTGGGATCTGATATCTCAATGTCAACTTTCTTTGGTCAAGGACTTACTAAAGTAATGGAGCATTTGCAACAATTCCTTCGACTTATACCCTCTCGCATATCCCCCACAGAGTACGGCACGTGTGGACGTTTTCCTGACGCTGGCATGTTTGAATTCCATGAGAGGAGAGTCCAGGAAGAGCCGACTGAGTCATGTATCAGTACCGTCCACGTGCAGGTCCCTCTCGTCTTCATGACTTGGGATTTGCCAGTGGATCACCCCTCGCCATGGCAGTGTAGCGTGGAGAGAACTGAAGCTGTATGAAAGGGAGCATATTCTGCAAATAGACCACTAATTGACACAAGATGCGATGTGTGATCTTCTACCTTCTTCGTCAAGATCGCAATCATGATGTGATACATTATATACTCATAAGACATCTTTTCTAAATGCAGAGGCCATGGCACGGTTCGGACTATATCACAAGCATGTGTTTATGAATCACTTTCATACAGTTATGATACAAGGTATTCGCCAAAATGTGAGCGTATCCTTCCTCATCGGTGGTACCTGTCATGCAAAGGCAATATGATAAGAGAATAACCAGTCTGAACTATCCACCGAAACAGATTCCATTTGGCGTCATGGGCAAAATAACTGTGGAAACTATATGAATGGACCACTGAAAATCAGTGATGACACCAGGCGTTCGCGACAAGAGTAAGCATGTCCTGCCCTACCGGAAGCACCCGCCATTCAAGTCAAGTATGATCCTGAACAAACACGCTAACATATGCTACACGTCAAAATGTGGATGTTATGGTATGCGTGCCGGAAGTGATGCGGTTCTATGTTTACATTTTGCACATGTATTTATACGCACTTTCCTGAATATAACAACTCATAGACTTGACGTATTTTGTGTTGAAACGTGAATTACAAATCATCGTTGGTAATAAATATTATGCAAAAACCCGTTGCCATTTCATGTCAAGCTTATATCCCTAGTGAAATATTTTTCTCTTTCTCTCATTCAAGCTTGGTAAAGGTGAAACATTCCACTCGTGACATAGACTTACTGGATATAAAACGGGAAGCTCGTTTAATGTCATATCATTGTGTGCGTAGTCAACACATGCTTGCATCGTTATACACAAACATCTCACAGCATGTATGTTCCACTTTTTGTCACCTAAAAAAGACCCCCAAAAATATCACATTGACAACCTCTTGAAGAAATGTTTACACCATGTTTGTGCGAGAGAGAATTTGTTTTTGTAGAAAACAGACATTGTAAATAAATTATTTTTAGTCTTTCGGCTTTGTAGAGAACGTGTTTTGAGTGGCTACGCATTTGCATCTGTTTACCAATTCAATTCAACCGCCAACGCGTCTACGCTTTCAAGAAGTGCTACATGCGTGGAGTTATTTACGACCAAATTAACCCAACTATTTGCAATAGAGCTTACAGAAATGGAGTGTCACATGGTACTTGAAATCGATTTTCGGCCGTCAACAATACGACGTTCAAGCAATAGAAGTAAGGCCATACATACACGTTTACGAAGGCCACGACAACATTACATAACTCCATTCTATCAATGAAGGACCGTCTATAATAGAGTTCTTGTCTCATAATGGACTACTGTTTTGGTGATAAAGATAGGTCTAAAATAACGCCCTCTGTTGTTAATCTTTACGCTGCTTGACGTCACGTTTGTTTGGGAGACGCCGAGAGTTGTTGAAGGCTTAGCCTGCTGCTCCTTCAATACAGCCCTGATCAACAATTAGACATCGAGGTTTAACCGTTCAATTGCCGTGGGCAAGGCTACACAGAAGCCGTGTGGTTGAAGCCTACATACTCATGACACGTTGGTTATCAAAGACACTAGGCGGCCGTCAGGATGTAATCTCACCAGATCAGAACGTTAGCTCCTACACGCACACAGAAGCACATTTATATATGGTTCTTTAATAGCACTTGTCGATATATGTCAACACGAACTGGGTTTACCTCCACGTTAGAAAGTCTGTTATCGGTCGTGTTTGTATTTAGCTTTGTTTATGCAACATGTATATAGAGAAACAACCAACGCAAATGTACTGAATTTTTAATCAAGGGAAAGGGTTAAAAAGAATCTTTAAGTTTCATATTTTTGTGCTTTATGCATCTTTCTGTCTTAGGTTTAGTCTTGTTTTGTATGATTGTTACAATACATGCTGCTTGGTGACCTTTAACAACTGTGCCATCTGTATGATATAAACAGAAGTTCAAGTAAACATTTAACGACACTCCTTGGGCAGGTGAACACTTGACTTACCCTGGCACCGGCTTGGCATAATACGCTTACCTTTTCGCGAATACATGGTATCTCCATAGTGATTAAAACATTTTATGATAATCGACATGGTTATCTGGAAACTGCTTTCAGCAGAGATTTCTTATGATTATGGAGAGAGGTTCGAGATGCTTATATTAACTCCCGAAGACAGTTAGTTAGATCAAGTCATCATCAAGAGCCTGAATTAGCCTGCCACAAAGCCTATAAAGCAGCCTCAGGAATATCATGTTATTTCATTCATTCGCATTAGAACCGCCTCCGTGGTTTAGTCCGCCCGGAGAACGGAAGGACCGGCGTTCGATCCCCGGCCGGGGATAGAATTTGTTGTTACCCTGTCTTGGACTCGGCATTTAGTGGCTAAAGCAAGGACACACACACACACACACACACACACACACACACACACACACACACACACACACACACACACACACACACACACACACACACACACACACACACACACACACACACGGGGATGCACGTCGTTATGGGAACGCGATGTTAAACCCCATTTCACCTCACCTCGTTGTCATCAGGCATGTGAAAATCTGCTGAGGAAGTATAATAAAATAATAACTCCCTCCTCAGACGTTGCTCATATGACATATAATTTAGGTCAATAATTAATCTATCAAACGTGTTATGCTCATCCTTAAAGTACACGTACTTATACGATTTGGTGGATTGGTAAGGAATAAGAGTTAATACTTCAGACAACACCTTGTTTTCAAACTGCTCCAGTCAATATATCTTAGCTGAACATTAAGGGTTTCTGCGTTTCACTTGCTTACAGTGAAGTACGGGCACACAGTCTGACAAATACACATGGTCCTATACAGTCACGTTATCCATGAGGAAATTCGCCACAGCCTGGTGTCAATTACCCATGCTGATATATCAGCTGGTGGCGTGTTAAACCTTAAGCGGAATGCCCAACCCAACCTCTGAAAGCCTAGTGAATCTCCTCGTGGCACTAGTGCACATGTGACAGTCAGTGCTTGCATCCAGGTACAATCCATCAATTAATTTGTTGCTCTGTGCTGATGCAATTTTTAAACGATTGAGCGATGCTTATGTTTATCATTACATCAATGAATGTATGCGTGTGTTTGTGTGTGTGTGTGTGTGTGTGTGTGTGTGTGTGTGTGTGTGTGTGTGTGTGTGTGTGTGTGTGTGTGTGTGTGTGTGTGTGTGTGTCTCTGTGTGTCTGTGTGTGTGTGTGGCTGTGTGTGGGTGTGTCTGTCTGTCTGTCTGTGTGTATGCGTCATTGTGTCTGTGTCTGTGTGTGCGTCCAGATAACCAGGTATTTTTTATTCAAAACTGTAAGCCTGAATTTGTTTTAAAACACCTTGAAACAATGTAACTTTGTGGCAGGCAATTAATATGTTTGAAGCATAATAATTTTTATTAAGAATTTTCTGGGACAGTTTATTTTTTTCGATGTTTGTGTGTTCCCATTAGTTAGATTAAAACACGTTTACAAAAAGAAATACTGTTTATTGTCCGCACCTGTGATAGATTTCAGTAAACAATCATATTGATATAAACGTGGGTTGTTGAAAAACATTCTTTATTTCTTACACAGTAAAAGGCTAGATCGAGGTGAACGTACTTCGAAAATAAGAACTGTTTTTCCCAATAATAACACCCTTTACAAATGAGTCATGTGGATAATTCTCTTCGGTTGCTCAAAGAAAACATCAAACTTCATATCATCTGATACCAAACTAGGGGCACATGGATGTTCAGCGCAGAAAGCCCTTTTTGAGCTCACTCATTGTGTGTTTGAGTTATCAAACACATGTCGGATTAAATCAGCTGTTAACAAAACACAGTTAGTCCTCGTACACCTGCCACAACATTCAAATTAACGTGGGTGTGTTTACATCGAAACATATTTCAGCAATGCCTCATCGTATTCTTTAAAAAGGTCCAGTACACAGAGACTACAAATAAAGTAAACATCCTGTCAATATCTATTCCTGTCCTTTCCTTCCTAGGCATAGCTTATATTTAACGTAAACATATCAGAAATGGCGCATATAGGCGATCTATTTCTATTCGTGGTAGGATCCTTCTGGTCGCCCTTGTATGGTAGCTGATTGACTTTTAAGAAGGAAACCCTTTGGAACGAGTAAGTTGCGTTCCCTTGGCGTGTTAATCCAGTGGTTAATTTGCCATGACGTCACCGTGCCTCACACATATGGCTTACTGCAATAACATAAGCAGTGGAAGAAACGTTGCCATGGAGATTATTTTACCAGTTTCAACCCATTTTAGTGTCACCCATAGCAGAAAATGCTTCGTTGGAGAACGTAAATAATGAATCGTTGTACCCATATAAGGTGTTAACGTGTTATACGATCGTTAAATATACGTACGACGTTGATTTCAGTAAGTTTGTTTCGAGCCAAAAATGTTGAAACTTGTCTAAACTTGTCTAAACTGAAAGTTTTTTCATACCAAACTTACTTTGAATATGGAAACACGTCTTGTGCGTCAGACCTTGCTGTTTTGCAAAGAGTATAATGTCATCCTGATCTCGCTCAATACTAATGTTTCATATCTACATTGTAGCGGTTTAAGTGACCTACCAGATGAGGTCTTATTGGCGATTTGGGACAACGAATATGTCTGGAGTTTGACTTAAAGGCTAAAGTCGGGATAGTGATGATTCTGTCTGACCTGTTTATCACAATGTATTTTCTCACATTTGGAACTGTCATTAGATTTCGGTGGGAAGTTGACGTTTCACCAAAGAGATTGTTCTGGTTTGAATAACCTGCCAATGGTTGTTAATTGAGTGTTGCGGGACAGCGATCATGTCTGACACTGCTGATGAAGCTTCCTGACCATGCAACTGAAACAGATGACAGGTTGATGCCAATGAATCCGAGATGATATTATTGCACTTCAGTCACTGTCTTATTATAAACACTTCTTCTTTTAATGTCTAGACGGGGATTATATTAATACCTTTGGCATAGTTACCAGTGAAATATAAGCATGCTTGAGGATAACTGAATTTGTAGATTGGTTTCTGAATATTACATATGTCACATGTGCTATTAACACTGCATCCTGGCTCGTTGTGCCTTCCTAGATGGTTTCACCAAAGCGGTAAATGTCCCAAACCTCCATCACTTTGTGCTATCCTCCCGCTTTAAGCTTACGTGGAAAAACTGGAATACTGATCAAAGCGGCGTCAAACCCAACTCACTCACTCACTCCTTGAGATGATATGTTGATATATTTGAACGCCGATAAAGACGGAAAAAATCCATGTGGTAAACTGCTATAATGGTTTATTATGATTCGTTGTAGTTTGTCTTCTTCGTTCTAACCACCATCATTTTGACCATTTTCTTACCATAGTCTGTGTGTGTGTCAACAAATCCATGCCCAAACAACGTGCCTTCCCGTAAGTTGCTTAATATTCATTTCCATCTTAAATCACTTTGACAATTTCTATTGTATGAAAATGCCAAGGGTACTATGTTCCAATAGAGTGTGAAAGTTAGGCGTGCCCCTACTATGCAATGTTATCAGTCCCCGTAATCTTAGAAAGAGAGAGAGAGAGAGAGAGAGAGAGAGAGAGAGAGAGAGAGAGAGAGAGAGAGAGAGAGAGAGAGAGAGAGAGAGAGAGAGCAGCCTTACATTAGAGAAAAAAAAAGAGGAAAAAGAGGAGAATCTTTTTTTGCAGTAGTTCGGGTAACAATATCATAATGTTAGAAAGCAGTAGAGTAGGGCACGGTGACACTAACGGCGTCCCCTCTGAGATGGGGATAGAGCCAGGCAACAACGTAATTAGAAGATGAGGGACATAGCGGGCTGTGTGATTGGCGTTGCCTGGTGACGTAAGGTAGTGGGACGCTGCAGACAAGGTCCTGCGTCACTAGACGACCAGGTACAAGTAGCATATTGATTAGTATAGGCTATATGGTGCAGGTCAGAAGTTAGGGCATCTTGCAAATCCCATCACGTGGCACATGTCGTCTGCAATCAATGGTTCCATGTATTCCACAAACGGGTCTTTCATCGCAGATCCTCGCTCTAAAGCTGGTCATAGGCCAGACAAAGAGCGGTCTGATATTGTCCAATGACAATACACTGCAGTTGCTGACGATGGTTTTTATGCATGTAATCTGTCACGTCTATCTTCTGACCATGGAGATTCATTATTCCTACTGACACGTATACATGTTCAGGGCTCGCGGGGACAATATCCTTCAAACATAGGAAACTAAAAAGATATGAAGCCGTTGAAGACGTTAATCATATTCTTTCTATCTTTCTTTAAGGCCTATAGCACAGCCAACTTGTTCGGACCTCCCTGTCCCAAATGCCATATAGGACAACCAACTTGTCTGGAGCTCGCTATCCTCACCGCCATATAGGACAACCAACTTGTCTGGAGCTCGCTATCCTCACCGCCATATAGGACAACCAACTTGTCCGGGCCTCGCTATCCTCACCGCCATATAGGACAACCAACTTGTCTGGAGCTCGCTATCCTCACCGCCATATAGGACAACCAACTTGTCTGGAGCTCGCTATCCTAACCGCCATATAGGACAACCAACTTGTCTGGACCTCGCTATCCTAACCGCCATATAGGACAACCAACTTGTCTGGAGCTCGCTATCCTAACCGCCATATAGGACAACCAACTTGTCTGGACCTCGCTATCCTCACCGCCATATAGGACAACCAACTTGTCTGGACCTCGCTATCCTCACCGCCATATAGGACAACCAACTTGTCTGGAGCTTGCTATCCTCACCGCCATATAGGACAACCAACTTGTCTGGAGCTCGCTATCCTAACCGCCATATAGGACAACCAACTTGTCCGGGCCTCGCTATCCTAACCGCCATATAGGACAACCAACTTGTCTGGACCTCGCTATCCTAACCGCCATATTGGACAACCAACTTGTCTGGACCTCGCTATCCTAACCGCCATATTGGACAACCAACTTGTCCGGGCCTCGCTATCCTCACCGCCATATAGGACAACCAACTTGTCTGGACCTCGTTATCCTCCAAATACCAATATGTGCAGTTAATCATTCCATTTATAACACTCTGCTATTGCACATATTCTTGTAAAATCCACTTCTGATCTCTGGCTGCAGAGTTTGATTTGTCGGGAACACAGAAAATAATGTGAGTTTTGAAAAAAACAATGCTGATTCCGTGCACTGATGTTAGCTTCCACAAACGGATCAAACTGAATTCACGGACAATGAGTCATCGATCAATTTCCCCTTGAGCGAATAATGGGTGTTATTTAAGCGAATTAAGAATTGTTATAAGAACATCTTTTTTATGAGTATGCTACACGGATCAGAAGATTGGATGCATGTATGTGTGGCGGTTAAATACTCGTATATAAGGTGAAAACATAAACAATCGTCTCAGTGTATTAACGTTACCATCAAATCCTAGATGTTCGCGTTTATACAAAAAGATACAAACTGCTGTCCTGTTATCATGGATAATGATATATGTTTAGGGTCTGAAAGCTTTTTCCATCGAATGAAACATTTACATGAACGTTGAATATCACCGATGTTTATGATAATGCGTCTTTTAATCCTATGTCCCACCGGTTTCCGAGACACAGTTATTCGGGTTCTGCGGCTATTGTGACAACCGAATCTCCATCAGGGTCTCGTTCCACAAAGCGAGTTTAGGGCTATGTTAAAGTTATGGATCGCCTCGTGGAACGTGGTCTAGGGTGTCACCTACAGCACCGTTGACACTGTTGATTGTTTCTGGTACATTGCTAAAAACGGCGTAAAACCATACTCACTCACTCACTCACTCACTCACTCATTCACTAGTAATAGATCAGTAGCTGAAGAATACGAATCATCCATAAACATACATGGTAAGTCTGGAACTGTCTGGTAACGCAAGACGCGACGTCACATGGAAGACACCGCGTGGGGGGTTTACACTGCTAACAGTGCGGTCCTTAATGGATATTGACCATCTCGGTGTTTTCTGAGAACATCTTCAATCAATGGTTGTAAGCACTTTTGTGCTGCGTTTCTTTGAAACATGCTATTAATTTAACGTTTCTCGGTCAGTAGTGCGTCTTTTGAGACAGTGGCGTTCATTAGGGTCGGCAATTTCTCTCTGTTAAAAGGGTCATTTAATATAATCGAACTCGCCCACGCGTTCAATACACAGGTATGAGGTTATCGATCAAGATCTTTTACAATTTGTACGCCTTCGTATCTTTAATTTTTTTGAAAATTCTTTGAAAGTATTTATATAAAATACTTTGCTCAGCGGGTTTTCAGTGAATAATACTACCATTAAAGGCAGAAGGGACAACACCGGAATTCACAACGTAACGACCATTGCTCTGCAAAGAGAAGCGAAACATATGAAAAAAACTATATGTAATTGAACTATCGTGATGAGATGATTTGAGCAAGTCATATTTACGTCCAAATGTGTATTCATGACAATTTCGCCTATTAAATATGCTTGGAAAATGCATTTCTACCTTGAGAAATTTTTCCGCTTACATAGCTGGGAGAATTATTCATTTTTGTTACAGACACAGTAGCTTTTTCATATTATTAAACAATTCAGCGGGATATCAAACATGGTCTGCGTTAAATAATCTGACTCCCAGACAATATTATCATCGCATAGCAAGTCAATATTTTTTCTGTTATTCTTGGCAATTTGCCCCTCTAATTCCAAATATTGAAGTTGAAACTCTCCCAACAATATAAATGTTCAGATTAATTACAGATGTCATGATAACAGAAAAAAAGACAGTGTTTTAATTCACATTAACAATGTTTGGGGATGCCAAAAGATGGTCTTTTGTAGCTAGGTATATCTCTATACAGTGAAACCTTGGTAATCTGGACATCCGTCCTGGGTGAAATATTAACAAATACTGGTTATTGTTTGTATACATTCCCATGACGACGTTTCACTGTATTTCCGACACATGATGAATACGGGATAAATCCCAAGCTGTAGCAATTTTAGCAAATGACACTTGACCCTCCTAAATGTCTACACGTCCTGCCACGTCCTAGGTTATATACGTTATCAGATCCGAGGTGTGTGAGGGGAAGTGTAATGGAGCTTAACGTCAGTGTGTGTGTGTGCTTTTACAGGTAGGGACTAATGCTGAGATACCATGCTTCAGTTTAACATGAATACACCACTCAGAAACAGTATACTGACTCCGAGCCGACCAGTCCTTTTTCCTAACGTCGAGCGCAAGGCACGGTAACATCAAGTAGCATCTTTTAACGTCTTTTGGTATGGCCCGGCCGGGAATCGAACCGGGAATCAACAGCTCTCCGGATTGCAGACAACATGGGATGGGCATCTTCCCCATATAGCCTTTGTGACACCCCCCACCCCCCACCCCCCACCCTCTCTCTCTCTCTCTCTCTCTCTCATTAGCAGCATGAATATAGAAATGTACATTAGCAATGCCTGTGACCTTGACCAAGTTGCATTGACCAAAAGTAAGTACTTCTCGGGTTAGTCAGTATATAAACCTTTTTATTCTTCTTCTTGAACCTTGATATGACTAATCAATGCCTCAAATACATTCCCCGTGGCTATTAAGGATATACTCAATATAATTTTCCAGAGATATGCAAGCATGGTGTGTCTTTATAGAGGACGAGAGACTGCTATTATGAAAAACAGATGATCAGTGTATTGTGGCCATTGTGCATTTGGAAGGGTAAACCCAGGGGAATCTTAGCATTTCCTTAATGTAGGAGACTTTGCAGCTGTTGAAAAGTTCTGTGTCAGGTTGGATCGGTACTGCCCATTCTCTGTCGAGTTGCATCCCTTTGGCGTGCAACAAACTTACGATAATGGGTTCGAATCCAGGTTAGCACTGATTATGTGTATAGCTTGACAGCACCTTATCTGTTACCACAAAATGTCTTACACCTGCATCAATTCGGGCTTACCTCGGTCATCGTAGTCGTCAGTGTAACTGGAATCATGTCCTTTGCTTTGTTAAACCCACCTCACTCATTCTAGTCTACCCGTACAGCAGTCATAGAGTACGAGTTAAATATGTTGTCTGAAAGGAATGTAAGTTGCAGAAAGTAACTATTAATATATTCCATGTTAGTATGTAGTATGTAAATTGACTTTCCTTTGCATGTGTTTGTGACGGGTGCCACCGGTGGGGCAAGTTTCGCTCACCTTCGCATAGTGATTCATAAACAAATGTTCAGGATATAATCGCGATCGTACAGTCGAGTCTGTTTTGGCAGATATTTCATTTGAATATATATACTGGACAACAAGATTTAATGCAAAGTTTTGTTTTTAACCAAATCTGAAACAATTTCGGTTTGAAACAGATAAAAGACTCCTGCAAGTGTTCAAATGGTTTAATTTGCGTGATTTCAGAAAATGCGTGATTTCATTTTAAAAAAACATGAACATGCCAAAATGTCAATTTACAAATCAATAGCGCGTATGTCCACCTCTGGCTGCGATGCAAGCAACACATCTTCGTCTCTTGGAATGGACCAGGCGTCGAACAAAGTCCTTTGGCCTATCTGTCCATATTTGTTGGAGCATGTTTCGAAATTCCTGGAGTGTCTGTGGAGCACGTGGTTGATGTCGAAGGCGCCGATCCATCTCATTCAACATGTGCTCGATTGGTGTGAGATCAGGAGAGCGAGCCGACCAGGGGATGACATTCACGTTGTTTTGTTGAAGAGAATCCTGAACAAGTCGAGCAATATGAGGCCGGGGGTTGTCATGTTGAAAGGTGAGTGTGAGTGAGTGAGTTGGGTTGAACGTCGCTTTTAACAGTATTCCAGTTATTTCACGGCGTGTCAGCTTCATGTGGGAGGAAAGCCGGAAGTGATGCAGGTCTCAGACGTTTACCACTTCGGTGAAACCCACGGGCACGGGTATGGTGCTGACAAACCTAGAAACATAATCGGGGCGAACCGGGATTCGAACCCACAATCATAGGTTTCTGGCGTGCCCAAGGGACGCAACTCTGCACAGCGAATCGCGGCGCCTTAGATGACTGGGCCACCCGTGCCCCCTCATGTTGAAAGGTAAAGCCTGGGCCATGTCGACGCAAAAACGGTAGAACAACAGGGCCGATGATCTCGTCGCGGTAGCGCTGTCCATTGAGATTTACCTCTACCACTATCAAACGGGTCCTCTGTTTTGATGTAATCCCACCCGATACCATAACGCTGCCGCCGACGAACCGATCTTCTTCCCTGACACAATGATTGACGTAACGTTCACCTCGACGTCGGTACACTCGAATCTGTCCATCGCTGTGGCTGAGGTGAAAACGAGACTCGTCAGTGAATAGAACTGTCCCCACTGCATGGCCGTCCAGCGTAGACGCTGTCTGCACCACTATAGACGTGCTTGACGGTGGTTTCCTGTCAAAATGGGACGTCTGGCGGGTCTTCTTACGACAATCCCTGCACATCTGAGGTGACGACGTACGGTTTGTGAAGATATTCGTCGAAGGCCAGGGATGCTTCTTGCAGTCACTGTTGCTGGCTGGAATCGATTTCGTAGGTGTGTTGTTCGAATCCAGTTGTCTTGTCGATTATTGGTTACGCGTGGCCTGCCACTCCGAGGATGGTCTCTGACTGCATTCGTCTGTTGTCAACGTTGCCACAAACACCAAATGGTGTTTCTGTGGACGTTTAATTGTCGATCCTGCTTCAAGCATACCAATGGCTTGCAGACGCTCATTTTCGGACAGACGTGGCATTTCGTAATGTTGAATAATTGCGTAATTTTGCTGTTTTTCTGAGTGGTTGTTGTCAGTCCGATGCTAAACAATGCATATGGAATGGGTAGTGAAATGCAGGGGGCTTGCATAAAAGTCAACTTTTGCATGGAATGCATGCTTTTCTGTAGCAGTTGCGTTTTTGTGACTTGATTCAATACACGTACTGCAATATAGAAAACCAAACTTTACTTGTTTGAAAAATACACTAAAATATTGATGTCACAGGACCTTTTGTTGTTGAGGATATAAAATTATAAGTCATGTCAAAGTAAAGCTTTCATAATTGAGAATCCATATTTTATGACCAGTAGCCATCTCTGACAATGGTGCACGGTAAGTCACATGCTTGCCCCGAACACCTGGTGTCATCACTAAGTTCCAGTCATCCATTCATATTATTTTCACTTCTTTTTTGTCTTTCACGCTCAATTGTACTGATGATTCAATGGCTTTGGCGTTGTATATTTACATCAAGCTACATCCTCCCTGAGACCACGAGAAACAACGAATACTCCCGACAGACAGTTATTAACAACAATGTACCCCTTGTACTCGTGCTAGATCAATGGAAACGTCGATGCTTTTCATGTCATGAGCGTATAGTTCAAGGTCATTGTACAGATGACCCTAGAGAAATAGTACAATGACCTTTTTCCGCATAATAATCTCTATGTGTAGATCGTTGGTCGGATGCCGATGAAACACAATAGGTAGAAGTCAGGGTATTTAGTCTGCAGTACAACAAATACAAAGATGAGGTGACAGAACCGAACTTATTCAGTTTAAGACCTACATCCGCGATATAAGAGGTACACTGAAAACCTACAAGAATATATGTACAGACTAAAGGTATAAATGTGAAAACTGATAACTAGTAAGTTGATATACATGCTGATTTGGTATTTCGTGACTTATGTATTGCACTATTTATTTGCATAAATTAAGTTAGTTTTCTTATAGTGCCTTCGTATTTACTGTTAAAAAGAATGGGCATTCACAACCACTTGGGGTTTATGAAAATCTGAGTTAAGAGTGTAATCAAAGAGAGTTTATCAAATACGGGACATAGAAGCAAATAGTGAATTTCGTCATAATCCATAAATATATGTTCTTTCATCACGTGGGATACATTGGAATGTACCTACTTCAATGGGCATATTGTGATTCCTACATCTAAATTTAAGACGACAACATTACTACATAAAGAGGGCTTATCACTTCCCTATTTGTCAGTATGGCTTACTCGCAGTGACCTTGGGGAACACATCAAAGGGTAATCAAACACCGAGAACGATCAACAGTTATCCTTCAATAAGTCATCAGAACACGCCGTGACCGTAGCTATATCAAATTAATTACAAACCTCATGATTTTGAGTGATCCATGTATATAATTTTCACCGCTTTCTGCCTTTACGCGAATGGAATCAATGTCGTCGCCTGAAATGAGACCGGTTATTCTCTGGCGTTGGCGTTTTATATTTTAATACAACAATTTTGGAGCATGTTTTGATCTCTGGAAATATATTATCAGTCGGTGAAAATAGGAAAATAGGAAATATGAAGAAGTCAAAGGGTAACTTCTCTACTGTTACTTTGAATTTTTACTTATTCAGAACTTATATATTACAATAGCATGCCTTATATGGAAGACGACATATTTTTCATATTTTTATATTTTTGCGACCCCCATCTCTTTTGTTGTGTCATGTCATTTTCACATGACACCAGGCCCAGCCATCGCCCAATCTCCGCTATAAAGAAATTCCGAGTCCTTTAGGCCTTTGTTTGAAAGGATCGGATGTATTTTGATTTAAGTTTTGGAAAATATTTGTTTGTTTCTTGCATTTGGACTTTGAAGATTTGTATTTTACAACAGTTACAGTATTATTTCATCATTGCTTTTTAATGTAGATATTTTGAATATATGTGGTCGATCTATCTATAGAAACAAACCGTATCTACACTGATTACTTGTTGACGTCAGAGCGCTCGAAAGTATAAACTCAAGCGCGTAACCCTACAAAATCCTGTAATTTGATCTCGATCATTTCCTTCTTCTAATCCTTCTTGTAGCGAGGCCACACAAACTGGGTTCTTATAATTGGTCTGCCGTGCTGGTAATAGGGAACGGAAATATTGTAACTCAGCCGTATGTTTTATTTAACATTACCATATATCACCATGACCCAAACGCAGTTAGTTATGTAATCTTCTGATTGCACTGCAAGGGGGATAATATATCAAAACCCTCTGGAACAACCAGCAGCTGACGCGAAAGAAGTAAGTTTGTATTGTTTGAAAATAATTGTCTTCTATAACTGCATTTCACCCCGAAATGCATAGTCTTGTCTTGTAACTCATAGTCTTGTCTTGTAATGTAGTCTCATCTTGTAACCCGTAGCCTTGTCTTGTCAATCATAGTCTTGTCTTGTAACTCATAGCCTTGTCTTGTAACTCATAGTCTTGTCTTGTAATGCAGTCTCATCTTGTAACTCATAGTCTTGTCTTGTAACTCATAGTCTTGTCTTGTAACTCATAGCCTTGTCTTGTAACTCAGAGCCTTGTCTTGTAACTCATAGTCTTGTCTTGTAATGCAGTCTCATCTTGTAACTCATAGTCTTGTCTTGTAACTCATAGTCTTGTCTTGTAACTCATAGTCTTGTCTTGTAACTCATAGTCTTGTCTTGTAACTCATAGTCTTGTCTTGTCACTCAGAGCCTTGTCTTGTAACTCAGAGCCTTGTCTTGTAACTCAGAGCCTTGTCTTGTAACTCATAGCCTTGTCTTGTAACTCAGAGCCTTGTCTTGTCACTCAGAGCCTTGTCTTGTAACTCAGAGCCTTGTCTTGTAACTCAGAGCCTTGTCTTGTAACTCAGAGCCTTGTCTTGTCACTCAGAGCCTTGTCTTGTAACTCTTAGTCTTGTCTTGTAACTCTTAGTCTTGTCTTGTAATACAGTCTCATCTTGTAAACCCGTAGCCTTGTCTTGTAACTCATAGCCTTTTCTTGTCACTCATAGTCTTGTCTTGTAATGCAGTCTCATCTTGTAAACCCGTAGCCTTGTCTTGTAATTCATAGTCTTGTCTTGTAATACAGTCTCATCTTGTAACTCATAGTCTTGTCTTGTAACTCATAGCCTTGTCTTGTAACTCAGAGCCTTGTCTTGTAACTCAGAGCCTTGTCTTGTCACTCAGAGCCTTGTCTTGTAACTCTTAGTCTTGTCTTGTAACTCTTAGTCTTGTCTTGTAATACAGTCTCATCTTGTAAACCCGTAGCCTTGTCTTGTAACTCATAGTCTTGTCATGTCACTCATTGTCTTGTCTTGTAATGCAGTCTCATCTTGTAAACCCGTAGCCTTTTCTTGTCACTCATAGTCTTGTCATGTAATGTAGTCTTATCTTGTAACCCGTAGCCTTGTCTTGTAACCCGTAGCCTTGTCTTGTAACCCGTAGCCTTGTCTTGTAACCCGTAGCCTTGTCTTGTAACTCATAGCCTTGTCTTGTAATTCATTGTCTTGTCATGTAATTCAGTCTCATCTTGTAACCCGTAGCCTTGTCTTGTCACTCATAGCCTTGTCTTGTAATACAGTCTCATCTTGTAAACCCGTAGCCTTGTCTTGTCACTCATAGCCTTGTCTTGTAATACAGTCTCATCTTGTAAACCCGTAGCCTTGTCTTGTCACTCATAGCCTTGTCTTGTAATACAGTCTCATCTTGTAAACCCGTAGCCTTGTCTTGTCACTCATAGCCTTGTCTTGTAATACAGTCTCATCTTGTAACCCGTAGCCTTGTCTTGTAACTCATAGTCTTGTCATGTCACTCATTGTCTTGTCTTGTAATGCAGTCTCATCTTGTAACCCGTAGTCTTGTCTTGTAACTCAGAGCCTTGTCTTGTAATGCAGTCTCATCTTGTAAACTCATTGTCTTGTCTTGTAACTCATAGTCTTGTCATGTCACTCATTGTCTTGTCTTGTAATGCAGTCTCATCTTGTAACCCGTAGCCTTGTCTTGTAACTCATAGTCTTGTCTTGTAATGCAGTCTCATCTTGTAACCCGTAGTCTTGTCTTGTAACTCAGAGCCTTGTCTTGTAATACAGTCTCATCTTGTAACTCATAGTCTTGTCTTGTAACTCATAGCCTTGTCTTGTAACTCAGAGCATTGTCTTGTAATGCAGTCTCATCTTGTAAACTCATTGTCTTGTCTTGTAATACAGTCTCATCTTGTAAACTCATAGTCTTGTCATGTCACTCATTGTCTTGTCTTGTAATGCAGTCTCATCGTGTAACCCGTAGCCTTGTCTTGTAACTCATAGCCTTTTCTTGTCACTCATAGTCTTGTCATGTCACTCATTGTCTTGTCTTGTAATGCAGTCTCATCTTGTAACCCGTAGCCTTGTCTTGTAACTCATAGCCTTTTCTTGTCACTCATAGTCTTGTCATGTCACTCATTGTCTTGTCTTGTAATGCAGTCTCATCTTGTAAACCCGTAGCCTTGTCTTGTAACTCATAGCCTTGTCTTGTAATACAGTCTCATCTTGTAAACTCTTAGTCTTGTCACTCATTGTCTTGTCTTGTAATGCAATCTCATCTTGTAACTCATAGTCTTGTCTTGTGATACATAGTCTTGTCTTGTAAATCATAATCTCGTTTCGTGTGATGCATACTCTTGTCTTGTAACTTATAGTCTTGTTTCGTGTGATGCACAGGTTTTTTCTTGTAATTCACAGTTGTTTGTTGAAATGCGTTGTTGTTTTACATATACCCATGCGTGATATCGTGCATAGGGTGTTTGACTATTGTAGTAACACACTGAACGGATCAGAGTAACGTCCCTTGTCAACATAGTGCTCTGATACTCTGACATGTGACAATGTTGCTCTGTATCAGTACATAACGATGCATGCTTTCCATCCACTGATTTACTCATCTGAGCTCAGCCCGCCTGTCCAGTGAAACCGTCTCTGTATTATACTTAGATCTATGCATAAAGATTCAGAGTGACAAAATAACTTTCCATTGTATGACAATAGGGATGACTCCAACAATCAATAGTCAACTGTTCGTTTATGTCGAGCAATGGTCCAGAAGTTCAGCATGCATGCATTTCACAACCTGGGCAGCGCAATCGAACATGCTCTTTCTAAAGAAGATTTCAAAGAGCGTTATATGACTTTTGTGTGTTGTTTAAGGTCGCACTCAGCAATATTCCAGCTATATTACGTGGGTCTGTAAATAATCGAGTCTGGATAAGACAATCCAGTGATTGACAACATGAGCATCGATCAACGCAATTGGGATCGATGACATGCATCAACCAAGTCAGCGAGCCTGACCACCTGGTGCCGTTAGTCGCCTCTTACGACAATTATAGTCGCCTTTTACAGCAAGAATGGGTTGCTGAAGACCAATTCTACCCCGAGTCTTCACGGGCCCAAAAGTTGTTTAATCAGGATTTAAAGGCATCAGTAATGTAGGCTTTCAAAACGTGGACTCATGTGGAGGACATTTCCAATTTTCCAAGTTTAACATTTCCTGTGTCATTTGAAACTATTGACTTGCACATGGCTAGTTTTGTGACAGGTGCCGGCGGTGGGGCAGGATACGCTCACACTGGTGTCGTCACTTTTTGACAGTGATCCGTAAACACATGCTTATGATACAGTGGGAAACGTACAATGGGCTGCTTTTGACAGATGTTTTGTCGCTTTTATTAGTTTTAAGTTCGACCTTGTATATAGCATTTCCACAGATCTTATTATCGGGGTTAGTTTGCGATGGAATACACACCGTTTTCAAGGCGAACATTGCATTTTGATTTGCCGTTAATGCTGTGTCCTGAGGGTAAATTAGTTTATGGAAATATTAAGTTTCAGGGCATGTGTTATTTGTCGAGCCGTTTGAGAAAGATTTTTTTTATCATGATCGAACTTCTGATAAATCCGACAAATCTTAAACTATTATCAGCTAATGTTTCCCTACATGTGCATGTACGTGCCATACTCTTATACTATCGATATTTCATAACAATTTGATATTAAAATTCTGTAATTGTTATAACCCAAATTGCGAGGATATATGTTCATTTTATTCGTGTTTTTAAGAAATGTTCTCCGAAGCAGACACTTCAAATAATTATTAGAGTTGCATCTCAGTTTGTGTGACTAACTATGGTTACTATTTCCTTTTTTACTACGTTTTACAATACATTTATGGAAATTAAACGATTTATTAGGTGTTGCTATCACGTGAAGTTGCGATGCAAATGAAGTTATCTCAGTCACATGCATTAAACAGAGCTTTTGTCACCTATGTTTAAAACTTCCATGTAGATTATTTCCATTTTTAATTGTGAAACAGTTTCCTTATTTCGCTATAGATTATCCATATCTAACGAAGATAATGTGTTCTACAAGAAAGCATTTAAATACATAACACATCCTTTCACGATTTCAGTGCGATATTACTGGACTTGTCTTGCGATAACCCACATGCATGTTTCTGGGTTTACGACATGACAATAAATGGTATCAATTTGCTACTGTGTAATGTTGTCACTGCACAGCTATGTCTTGGTAAGTATCATGTACCACTTCCAGCACTGCAGTTTAAGTTACGTTTCCCAGCGAAGATACAACTATTATACTCATTAGACGTTTAATTCGCTATTCCTGAGTTAGTATCAACGTCTCCAATTGATATAAAAAGTTAAAAGTTTTATAGTTATCTTGTAGCCAAGTGCTTTATAAACAAACATGAAAATACACGATATAAGAATAATTAAGATGAAGAATTTATAACTTGCTCTTTGGGAAACCTCTTTCCTATTAAATAAATAATAATAAATCCGGCTTCTTGTTCCAGAAAAGCAACACTGACCCATGAAACAATAAATAGTGACAGTCTACTTGTCCCTGCAAAGCTAAATATATCGTCTGTTTAGCATCCAGTGGCAAGTGTACAGTGCTGACATGGCCCATGTCTGTGACCCTCACGAGCCATGTTTTGAAATCGACCTGAACAACTGTTTTGTGGGCTGTTTTCGATGGTATTGCGTACTGTAAATACTGTAAATAATTAATTCTGGGCTGGACAGACCGGAGTGGATAACCCGAGCGGCAATCATGAACCTTCCTACAAGATGGCACACTGAGCCAGAGCACTAAGCACCCAATCCTAATTGCAGAGGGCAAGCATAAGGTGCTCGGAACCTATTAACCCAGAAATCACGCGAGGAAGTATATTAAAAAACAACTGATTATAACATTGACCTTTATGGCATGGAACAGATCAAGTTTTGGTCTATTTCGGCAGCAGTGGAACCGCAGTATAATGACACACTATCCCCCGTAAGCTCACATTTTAACCTCAGGACATCCATATTCCACTACATCATCATCTCGAACAGGCCACTGCTTGAGTGGCATTGCTACATTCAAGAAGGTGTAGTCAAATTGCATTTGAGTTTCGCGATAGAACACTTTGTATCTTTATGACGTAAGTAGCATCTTCTCTGGTGTGTGTACGTGCCTTCCTGCAAAACAAAACATATTACAATATCAACAAGCTAGATATTACATGTTACAATGTGTTTTCTCTACACCCAAAACCTATTGATAATACCAGTGTGTTTAGTGCTGAATGTTGAATCAAAGCGTCATCGCATCGACCCGTGAGCCGAGGGCAACATAAATGTCTCAATGACAATAACTTCAATCAAAAGTAAATCGATCAGGTTATTTCCTCGATATGATATGACCAATGAAAGACTACCTGTCCGTCCGTGTAGACACAGATCACATATTCGTATTCGATGCAGCTCCCGTGCTTCATCCACATGGAGCAAAAGAGTATGGCGAGAAAACGCCTTAGTACAGAGGGAACGCCTTAGTACAGAGAAGGAACGCCTTACTACAGTAAGGGAACGCCTAAGTACAGAGAGGGAACGCCTTAGTACAGAGAAGGAACGCCTTAGTACAGAGAAGGAACGCCTTAGTACAGAGGGAACGCCTTAGTACAGAGGGAACGCCTTAGTACAGAGAAGGAACGCCTTAGTACAGAGAAGGAACGCCTTAGTACAGAGGGAACGCCTTAGTACAGAGAGGGAACGCCTTAGTACAGAAGGAACGCCTTAGTACAGAGAAGGAACGCCTTAGTACAGAGGGAACGCCTTAGTACAGAGGGAACGCCTAAGTACAGAGAGGGAACGCCTTAGTACAGCAAGTGAACGCCTTAGTACAGAGAGGGAACGCCTTAGTACAAAGAGGGAACGCCTTAATACAGAGAGGGAACGCCTTAGTACAGAGAGGGAACGCCTTACTACAGGGAAGGAACGCCTTACTACACTAAGGGAACGCCTTAGTACAGAGAGGGAACGCCTTAGAACAGAGAGGGAACGCCTTAGTACAGTGAAGGAATTCCTCAGTACAGTGGGGGAACGCCTTAGTACAGCTAGAGGACCCCTTAGTACAGCGAGGGAAAATTATAACGAAGGAACGCGGTACTACAGCCAGAGAACACTGTGGAATAGGGAGGGGTCGCTATGGATGTATTTCACTATGACAGATTGGAGTTACCCATGTGGATTACTGAAACGCTAGTATAACTAGGGCGCGCTCGGGTACAGCGACGGAGGGCCATGGTGCAGGAAGGGGAAGGTACAGCGCAGAGAGCGCACGCTTTAATACTGAGTGGTAATGCGAACTTTAGTGCGAAGGAAGGCGGTAAATTTGCGATAGATCGCTATAATAAGGGGAGGGACGCTATAGAATGTTTTGGTACCAGGGCAGATAAAAGCTTCCGTACCATGGAGACGAGTATGATTACCTTCAACGCACTGACATTTTAATCTACAGTAAAAGTGCAGAGGGTTGTGCCTATCAAACCAACATTTAATGACGTCTTCGACAATGGAAGGGCTTGTTTCAGAAAGTATATAAGGTGTTTGTTCCAGTGACTATTGAAATGAAAGAGATACAGATTTGTAAGATCATTATGGTATTGTCAGTTCAATGTAACTACCAATTTGAGATTGACAATACTTTCTGTATCAATTTTTAAACATTTGAAAAAATATAAAAGTGTATTCGATACTGGTAAGTATGATTTTAATTTGTTCTTCGAAAATTTAAAAACAACACTACTGCCACACAATATAACTTATTACCATTACTCCCCGCATGTAATGATCTGATGATCTCTAAATCCCCAATATAACACGTGATCGCGTGTTGTGAAGAGTAACACCTGCCGTCAGTGAAGACGTCTATAAAAATTCTAGGCGTGGGAGGCTGCCACTGACATCCCAGATCCTTGTAAGGGAAAAACTAGTACTTTAATTATCTTAGTCATTAGTGGAGACCGCAAAAAGCTTCGCTGGGAACAAAAGACAAACCTTCTTCTTCCAGTGATTGCTCCTTGTCTCCAAGAAGAAAGGAAACCTGAGTGCCGCAGTCATCCAGTTCCGAGAATTGCCATTTGACATTTTGTCGCCTTGACCTGGAAGGACAGAGCATTGAATGTCACATTATTAGATCCAAAATTGGAACTTCGATTAACGTCGTAAACACGTGGTCGTTTTGTAAAAGATTACCGACACTCAAAAAGGTACTGATACGACTAACCGGTAATTGGCCATGCTGACGTGTTCTTAGGCACTGGAAATGGATGGTTTTCTGACATGATCTAAATCTGTAGGGTTTACTGTTAAATAGTACATGCATTACCTGGAAGAACCATAACTAGTCGTGGTTGTGTGGCTCTGATGCTTGTATGAAACAATTGCACATTCGTGTAAGATACTATACTGTGAAGCATTTGATAATAACACTGAATGGAAATCGAATTTCGTTCAACCAAAATGTTTGGAACCATCAAACATATAGGAAGACTTATCAGGGTTTCGAGACATTGACATGGAACAATGAAACATAATTATGTGCAAGTATTGATTTCTTCACACAGACTATTGGCTGCAGTTTGAGCACACAATTAAACTTATATTAGTAATGCGCGCGTTGATCGCTTGACAACAGTCATGTTACTTAAAAGGGTACTTAATATCTGTAAACGTCATGTAGAATCTGCCGTACCAGAGATGAGAAGTGTGTCTGACGGATTGCGGCATCTGCTTCTGCGTGGCAGCCACTGTAGGATCTGCTGCCAAACGTCTCAATGAATTAATACAAAAGTGTAAAAGTTCATCCCGTATTAATATGTCTATCACTTTTCAATACTAAGTGCATGTGTTTAACTTAACCTTACAAAATGACTATCAAGATTAACTGAAGTGGTGATCTTTTTAAAAAGTGTGTTTTTCAGTGTTTTTGTTTGTGTGATTTTAAGACCGTGTTCAGCAATATTCCAACTATATGACGGTGGTTTGTAAATAATCGTGTCTGGACCAGGCATTCCAGTGATTGATATCATGAGCATCGATCCAAGTAATTGGGATACGATCAAATACAAGCAATTATGTCATCGAACCTGATCATCCGATGCATTCAGTCGCCACTGACTACAAGCACAGATTGCTGGGTATCTACAGTCACACCCGGAACCTGAACATGTAGGTTTCTAAGGAAGTCCATATCAACGCGGAAGTTGGGTATACAAAACATTAGTGTGTTTTCATCATCAAAGGATCAAAGTACATGTAACATATGTTCAATTTATTATTCACTTTTTAGAAACGAATACAAATATATTTAAAATTCAGTTTATATTTTTTTTTGTTTATCTTAAAACAACTTTACTCATATACATAGGCTGTAGCTCGTCAGTAAGTGTGTGGTTCACATGTAAAAGCCTTTCTGGACCAACGTGGTCCAATTGACTGGTTCCACGGTAGATATTCGCGAAGCTGTCCACATTAACGTTTGATTGACAGACGTTAGCTCTGCCTAACACGCATGGACTAAATTGAGAACGTAAAACCAATCAACGGTAAAAAATGCCGATCGATTGACCTCTTTGTTATAAATGAACTTTCTCGACTCAGAGGTTGCAGCTACCGTTTTCCGTGATTGGCATCTCGCTCTGATTTGTTAGGGGTTCCATATCACGTTTCTGATAGTCATTGACAAAACCCAACTAGTCTTTATTTGCGGCAATTACTTCTATTACTGTATGTCTGAAAGTCAAATAATTAGGACAGGGTAAATCTCATTCTGAATGCGAAACATCAATGGCGAGTATTCCTGATTGACGATAAGGAAAAATGGTGGGGTTGTTTCATTAAATTTGGAAGTCGTCGCGGTCTCTAAGTCAGATATGTTCATCGCGAAAGAAGAAAGGCGTTGTATTATTACATCTCAGTTAACATCACATAACAGAAGGTTTTTGAGAAAAGAAATTCAGAAGTGTTACCAGAGGGGGCGTTTGTTGTGGGTGGGCATGATCTACTGCCATGTGTTCTATATCCACAGGGTATGTATCGTGAGTGAGTGAGTTTGGTTGATCACGGCGTGTCAGCGTGATGTGGGAGGGAAGTCCGAAGTAATGCAGGTCTCAGACTAAGTAAGGACGTTTACCGCTTTGGTGAAACCCACAAGCAGAGGTATGATGCCGACCAACCTTGAAACATAATCGGGAACGAAGCGGGATTCGAAGCCAATTACAGGTGTTTGCACGCTTAAGGAACGCAACACTACGCAGCAAATTCCGGTGCCTTGGCCGACTGTTTCTAAATATAAAATATCAATGCAAGAGAGTACCCAGTCTTGATTATCCACCAAAACATACCACTTGGTGTAAAGGGCTAAATAACTGTGAACATTTTATTGTTAACGCTTCGTGCTTGTCTTAAGAGCCGACTAAAATAGGGATCAAGTGACCACTTATTGTGTCATCGCACCAGGCGTGTGTATGGTCCAGATTCGATTGTTTAAAGGACATCGCAAAGCTGGAATATTGCCAACTGCGTCGTTAAATAACATTCTCTCACTTACCTTGTTGAAATATGAGGAATTATGCCCATTATGCGTCATAACGACATATTTAATTATATGACGTTATATTATATTTATATATATATATTTATTAATTTCAAATGTTTTACATTCTGAAACAAAATCCTCGCATTGATTGATGTTTATATATCTTATACTAAAAGGTACTGTTTGCGAATGTAGTGACATGTGTTTTGCGAGGTAACTTACATCACAGATAAGATCCGGTTGGTATGAAAATACCACTGTCGAGTAATGCATTCGATACACTCTACGTAGGTTAATGGATTCGGAATTAATCAAATCTAGCTTTCATGTATATCAAGCAAACATACCGCTACGACTGTAAGATAAGATAAAACGACTCGGTCGCTTTTCAAAGATGATTCTGACAGTGTTGACATTACTGTCGTGATGTTTAATCAATCACTTATGACATTTTGACACGCCAACGACTCTGAATACATTTTAAAGAGCGACTGACCCATTCTGCCATTCCATTCAAGGCCACAGTTTATCCGACGTATTTTGTAAATAGGTTTCACAACAAAGTATGTTATCATTATTATGGTTGTTACTGGAAAAAGGAACAACGGAATAATCACCATCTACAAACTAACGATGATGCGCGGTTGAACATAAACCAACACCACTTCCATCATCATAAGTAAGCTCCACTTATAGTAGCGTCCAAGTTACCTCTTCGACTATATCATAATCATATGTTCATGAATCAGTAGTAGTGGTAGTAGAGGTAGTAGTAGTTGTTGTAGTAGTTGTAGTAGTAGTAATGGTAGTAGTAGTTGTAGTAGTAGTTGTAGTAGTAGTCATGGTAGTAGTAGTAGTAGTAGTAGTAGTTGTAGTAGTAGTAGTAGTTGTAGTAGTAGTAGTAATAGTAGCAGCAGTAGTAGTAGTAGTAGTTGTAGTAGTAGTAGTAGTTGTAGTAGTAGTAGTAGTAGTAGTAGTAGTAGTAGTAGTAGTAGCAGCAGTAGTAGTAGTAGTAGTAGTAGTAGTAGTAATAGTAGTAGTAGTAGTAGTTGTAGTAGTAAAATATTTGTTAAAGTGTCACACACACATATATACAATATAAAATGGATGCACATAGGACTAAAGGTTTATGGAGTGCGTCCAGCCAGACATTGCCTTATGAGACACTGTATACAATATAAACAAAATATATACATACATATATAGTGAGAGATGGGCAAGTGTACGACTTCAGAATAGTAATGATGCCAGGTGTTCGCGAAAAGGTGAGCACACTGGTAGCACACTCACAAACATAGGAAAAATATCTATCGCCACTTTGAATGCCTTATGAATAATGCAAAAATAAATCCGAAAATGAAAATATGCCCTAAAATCAATTCATGCAGATTTGTTTAATTTGTTGGATGATAATAACACAAATGCAAAGAAGTCCATGAATACTGACATTAACACACCAGACCGATAGCTCACATTACATATTTGTACATGAAGGGGACATTATCCCATCCTAAACTGGGGAAGTATAATCGACCTCTCAATCCACATTGCTATGTTCCTAGTGTCAACGTGCATGTTGACGGGGAATTAGCTCTTGGGGGAATAAAGGACAAAATCGACATCACTGTCCCGGAACGCTTTATGCACAACATGTAAACAATAAACAACAATTGCATAATGAGCGGAATACCTGCTCTGACAACACAAACACAGCAATGAGCAGACTTTCCAGCTCAGGCGTACAAGAGGTGAGCGGAGCTCCAGCTCACCCCAGGGCGTTTCCTACGAGCGGCATATCCTGCTCGAGGTCGTCACTATGCCAGCACTCGGAATACCAAGCCTGACTAACACCCCAGTAACTGAGTAATGGTAGCACATATATAGTAATGAACAACAATGGACAGACAAAGAGACAACGACGTTGCTTTGGACATATGGGCGTGATTAACAAACACAGTTCAGGGGATGATCAATTAGGGCAATAAATGCCATACTATAAAAAGCAGTAGTTAAAGGGAAGTGATATGGTAGTCCAGGCTGACTGACAGTCAAAATACAATAAAATGTTGGTGAGGATTAACAACGGGGATTAGCGCCTAAAACGTAATGGCAATTAAATTATGGAGACATGGCTACAGGGTAAATTGCCCTTGAAGTCAAATGTACTGCAGACAATGGTAGTCATAAATCAGTCGCTATGACACTAGTAACAACAAAATAGAATACCAAATAGATACACCAAAGAGCATACTCATAGTATATGGATGACTGTAAATAGAATTGCTCTCTAAGTAAGTGGGTATTATATCAAGAACCCCTGACAAACATTAAGTACATTTAACTATAGTAGAAATCAACTAAAAATGCTATCCGTTACTAAGAGCCATTGATGTCTGCTGGGTATTCAGTCCGTTACCACCATACAACACCATGTCGAAATCTCAGTGGCCTTTTACCACTGCCGTGCCATACAACATGCCATCTGTGCACGCACTACCTTCGGCTAAGAGCTCCAATTTTTCAAAGACTGGGCCTAACAAATCGGCTTCAAGGATTTGCTGCTTGAGGAAACATTTAATCTTTTGTCCATTAAAAGCTCATGATATGTGCCAGGTGAAAACGGATAGCACGGCGCACGAGGAAGCACTGTGTGGCAATTAACCATAGCTCAACCAACACTCGATGGAACAGCTATAGTTAGACAACACAGACATTGATTTATACAGAAACAAATCTAGATGAGTCTTAGTCGTTTTGTAAAAGGCAATCACGTTTCCAAATCCAATTTATGTGTTGGAAAAATAGTCTGAAAACGAATTTAATCAAACTATATCACGTATCGAGCACAATTAAGTATTTCCCCTTCTGGCGTCTCAGCACATAGTATGCTTTAACACAGCTGGGAAACAGTGATAGAACGACATCAGTGACAGTAAGTTGCAAGGTTTTAAATTTCCGTGCCTTAAGCTGGAAAAAGCGCTGGATTATAAACTTAGGACGTGTAATTTTCGGTGAATTCAAGTCTTTCGATGGAATTGTAACATTGTCAACTTTTAATGGATGTATTTTAGGAACGGAGAAGGTCTGTATATTTGCGTCAGAATATTCATTGGATGAAAGAACCTTTAGTCCTGGCAATGGAAATCGGATTGCATGGAGATTGATAGGTAGCGAGCTAGGTTTGACTGTAATGTATCACAGAACTGTCATGTATCACAGAACTGTAATGTGACTGGCACTCATTAGTCACCAGCACTACGATGTCGTAAAGATCTCTAGTTCGACCTTAGATCCACACACCTGTATTCGGGAAGGTGCGTGAGTGAGACGAGTGAGTGAGTAGGCCGAGTGGTTGAGTGAGCCGAGTGGTTGAGTGAGCCGAGTGAGTGAGTAGGCCGAGTGGTTGAGTGAGCCGAGTAGGTTAGTGGGACGAGTGGGTGAGTGAGCCGAGTGGGTGAGTGAGCCGAGTGAGTGAGTAGGCCGAGTGGTTGAGTGAGCCGTGTGGGTTAGTGAGACGAGTGGTTGAGTGAGCCGAGTGGGTGAGTGAGCCGAGTGGGTGAGTGAGCCGAGTAGGCTAGTGAGCCGAGTGGTTGAGTGAGCCGAGTGGGTGAGTGAGACGAGTGGGTGAGTGAGCCCAGTAGGTTAGTGGGACGAGTGGGTGAGTGAGACGAGTGAGTGAGTGAGCCGAGTGGGTGAGTGAGCCGAGTGGTTGAGTGAGCCGAGTGGGTGAGTGGGCCGAGTGGGTGAGTGAGACGAGTGTGTGAGTGAGACGAGTGGGTGAGAGGGCCGAGTGGGTGAGTGGGTGAGTGAGACGAGTGAGTGAGTGGGTGAGAGGGCCGAGTGGGTGAGTAAGCCGAGTGGGTGAGTGAGACGAGTGAGACGAGTGAGTGAGTGAGACGAGTGTGTGAGTGAGACGAGTGAGTGACTGAGACGAGTGGGTGAGAGGGCCGAGTGGGTGAGTAAGCCGAGTGGGTGAGTGAGACGAGTGGCTGAGTGAGACGAGTGAGTGATTGAAACGAGTGGACGAGTGAGTGAGTGAGACGAGTGTGCGAGTGAGACGAGTGGGTGAGTGAGACGAGTGCGTGAGAGGGCCGAGTGGGTGAGTAAGCCGAGTGGGTGAGTGAGACGAGTGTGTGATTGAAATGAGCGGACGAGTGAGTGAGTGAGACGACTGGGTGAGTGAGACGAGTGGGTGAGTGAGACGAGTGTGTGATTGAAACGAGTGGACGAGTGAGTGAGTGAGACGAGTGTGTGAGTGAGACGAGTGGGTGAGTGAGACGAGTGGTTGAGAGGGCCGAGTGGGTGAGTAAGCCGAGTGGGTGAGTGGGTGAGTGAGACGAGTGGTTGAGTGAGACGAGTGAGTGAGTGGGCCGAGAGGGTGAGAGGGCCGAGTGTGTGAGTGAGCCGAGTGGGTGAGTGAGACGAGTGTGTGAGTGAGACGAGTGGGTGAGAGGGCCGAGTGGGTGAGAGGGCCGAGTGAGTGAGTGAGCCGAGTGGGTGAGTGAGACGAGTGTGTGAGTGAGACGAGTGGGTGAGAGGGCCGAGTGTGTGAGTGAGCCGAGTGGGTGAGTGGGTGAGTGAGACGAGTGGTTGAGTGAGACGAGTGAGTGAGTGGGCCGAGAGGGTGAGAGGGCCGAGTGTGTGAGTGAGCCGAGTGGGTGAGTGAGACGAGTGTGTGAGTGAGACGAGTGTGTGAGTGAGACGAGTGGGTGAGAGGGCCGAGTGAGTGAGTGAGCCGAGTGGGTGAGTGAGACGAGTGTGTGAGTGAGACGAGTGGGTGAGAGGGCCGAGTGGGTGAGTGAGCCGAGTGGGTGAGTGAGACGAGTGTGTGAGTGAGACGAGTGTGTGAGTGAGACGAGTGAGTGAGAGGGCCGAGTGGGTGAGTGGGTGAGTGAGACGAGTGAGTGAGTGGGTGAGAGGGCCGAGTGTGTGAGTGAGACGAGTGTGTGAGTGAGACAAGTGGGACGAGTGGGTGAGTGAGACAAGTGGGACGAGTTGGTGAGTGAAACGAGTGGGATGAGTGGGTGAGTGAGACGAGTGAGTGAGTGGTTGAGTGGGCCGAGTGGGTGAGTAAGCCGCGTGTGTGAGTGAGACGAGTGAGTGAGAGGGCCGAGTGGGTGAGAGGGCCGAGTGGGTGAGTGGGTGAGTGAGACGAGTGTGTGATTGAAATGAGCGGACGAGTGAGTGAGTGAGACGAGTGGGTGAGAGGGCTGAGTGGTTGAGTGGGCCGAGTGGGTGAGTAAGCCGCGTGTGTGAGTGAGACGAGTGAGTGAGAGGGCCGAGTGGGTGAGAGGGCCGAGTGGGTGAGTGGGTGAGTGAGACGAGTGTGTGATTGAAATGAGCGGACGAGTGAGTGAGTGAGACGAGTGGGTGAGAGGGCTGAGTGGGTGAGTAAGCCGAGTGGGTGAGTGAGACGAGTGTGTGAGTGAGACGAGTGTGTGAGTGAGCCGAGTGTGTGAGTGAGACGAGTGGGTGAGTGAGACGAGTGAGTGAGTGAGACGAGTGAGTGAGTGAGACGAGTTTGTGAGTGAGACGAGTGAGTGACTGAGACGAGTGGGTGAGAGGGCCGAGTGGGTGAGTAAGCCGAGTGGGTGAGTGAGACGAGTGAGACGAGTGGCTGAGTGAGACGAGTGTGTGATTGAAACGAGTGGACGAGTGAGTGAGTGAGACGAGTGTGCGAGTGAGACGAGTGGGTGAGTGAGACGAGTGCGTGAGAGGGCCGAGTGGGTGAGTAAGCCGAGTGGGTGAGTGAGACGAGTGTGTGATTGAAATGAGCGGACGAGTGAGTGAGTGAGACGATTGGGTGAGTGAGACGAGTGGGTGAGTGAGACGAGTGTGTGATTGAAACGAGTGGACGAGTGAGTGAGTGAGACGAGTGTGTGAGTGAGACGAGTGGGTGAGTGAGACGAGTGGTTGAGAGGGCCGAGTGGGTGAGTAAGCCGAGTGGGTGAGTGGGTGAGTGAGACGAGTGGTTGAGTGAGACGAGTGAGTGAGTGGGCCGAGAGGGTGAGAGGGCCGAGTGTGTGAGTGAGCCGAGTGGGTGAGTGAGACGAGTGTGTGAGTGAGACGAGTGGGTGAGAGGGCCGAGTGGGTGAGTGAGCCGAGTGGGTGAGTGAGACGAGTGTGTGAGTGAGACGAGTGAGTGAGAGGGCCGAGTGGGTGAGTGGGTGAGTGAGACGAGTGAGTGAGTGGGTGAGAGGGCCGAGTGTGTGAGTGAGACGAGTGTGTGAGTGAGACAAGTGGGACGAGTGGGTGAGTGAGACAAGTGGGACGAGTTGGTGAGTGAAACGAGTGGGATGAGTGGGTGAGTGAGACGAGTGAGTGAGTGGTTGAGTGGGCCGAGTGGGTGAGTAAGCCGCGTGTGTGAGTGAGACGAGTGAGTGAGAGGGCCGAGTGGGTGAGAGGGCCGAGTGGGTGAGTGGGTGAGTGAGACGAGTGTGTGATTGAAATGAGCGGACGAGTGAGTGAGTGAGACGAGTGGGTGAGAGGGCTGAGTGGGTGAGTAAGCCGAGTGGGTGAGTGAGACGAGTGTGTGAGTGAGACGAGTGTGTGAGTGAGACTAGTGAGTGAGTGAGACGAGTGAGTGAGTGAGACGAGTGTGTGAGTGAGCCGAGTGTGTGAGTGAGCCGAGTGTGTGAGTGAGCCGAGTGGGTGAGTGAGACGAGTGTGTGAGTGAGACGAGTGTGTGAGTGAGACTAGTGAGTGAGTGAGACGAGTGAGTGAGTGAGACGAGTGTGTGAGTGAGACGAGTGTGTGAGTGAGCCGAGTGTGTGAGTGAGCCGAGTGTGTGAGTGAGACTAGTGAGTGAGTGAGACGAGTGAGTGAGTGAGACGAGTGTGTGAGTGAGCCGAGTGTGTGAGTGAGCCGAGTGTGTGAGTGAGCCGAGTGGGTGAGTGAGACGAGTGGGTGAGTGAGACTAGTGTATGAGTGAGACGAGTGAGTGAGTGAGTGAGACAAGTGTGTGAGTGAGACGAGTGTGTGAGTGAGACGCGTGTGTGAGTGAGACGAGTGAGTGAGTGAGACGAGTGGGACGAGTGGGTGAGTTGGAAACAGAATATATAGTTCACACAGAAGAACATGGTGGACGGCCTACACAATGGTTGTGAAATAAATACTCTCAATATGAAGGTAATAAGAGACGTTGTTGCCAGTGATTGTCAAAATTTATACTGTATATAAATATATATTCATTACCAGGAAAATTACCATCATCACCTTAGATTCGCATTATTCACCATCACCATTCATCCTAGCAATAATAGTAACCATCATCATTCATCATTATCATAGATATTATGGACATTCTTTTCAATGATTTTGTCATAATTGTGGGTAATTTCTAAGCCTTACCCCACAAGTCCCTTGTTATTGCTTTGTTGATGGGTAGTTTTTGCTTTATTTTCTCACTACCTCCTGGTTCATTTGGTTACGTTCCAACATAACGATAAGACCCAACGAAGAGATAATCCAAATCTCTCGATGCTATGTTTTACTGAACAGCATCACTGACCATGGCATGATGCCTATTTCAAGTACAGTGGCCCATGGTACTATATTGTCAGATCAGTACTCCCGTGTGACAAACATCATGTCTGTTGAAGATGGGGGTGTAATCTCGCGTTCAAGATTATTTCATTGTATGTCTTGCTGTACTAGTCCAAAGTTATGGTGGTTTTATTGTGCTATCCCAGTAAGATACCATGCCCCAGTTTAACATGGATATCCCTCTCAGACACAGTATACTGATTCCGAGCAAGCCAGTTCATTTGTTATCCCCTTAATGCCGAGCGCGAGGCAGGGTAGCAAGTACCATCTTTCAGCATATTTTGGTATGGTGTGGCTGGGGGATAGAACCATCTACCTGCCGATCTCTAGGCAGCGTTCTTTCCACTACACCACGTAGGCGGTCTACCAGGGGATAGAACCATCTACTTGCCGATCTCTAGGCAGCGTTCTTTCCACTACACCACGTAGGCGGTCTACCAGGGGATAGAACCATCTACCTGCCGATCTCTAGGCAGCGTTCTTTCCACTACACCACGTAGGCGGTCTACCAGGGGATAGAACCATCTACCTGCCGATCTCTAGGCAGCGCTCTTTCCACTACAACAGGTAGGCGGTCTGCCAGGGGATAGAACCATCTACCTGCCGATCTCTAGGCAGCGCTCTTTCCACTACACCACGTAGGCGGTCTACCAGGGGATAGAACCATCTACCTGCCGATCTCTAGGCAGCGCTCTTTCCACTACAACAGGTAGGCGGTCTGCCAGGGGATAGAACCATCTACCTGCCGATCTCTAGGCAGCGCTCTTTCCACTACACCACGTAGGCGGTCTACCAGGGGATAGAACCATCTACCTGCCGATCTCTAGGCAGCGCATTTTCCACTACAACAGGTAGGCGGTCTGCCAGGGGATAGAACCATCTACCTGCCGATCTCTAGGCAGCGTTCTTTCCACTACACCACGTAGGCGATCTACCAGGGGATAGAACCATCTACCTGCCGATCTCTACGCAGCGCTCTTTCCACTACACCACGTAGGCGATCTACCAGGGGATAGAACCATCTACCTGCCGATCTCTAGGCAGCGCTCTTTCCACTACACCACGTAGGCGATCTACCAGGGGATAGAACCATGTACCTGCCGATCTCTAGGCAGCGCTCTTTCCACTACACCACGTAGGCGATCTACCAGGGGATAGAACCATCTACCTGCCGATCTCTAGGCAGCGCTCTTCCCACTACACCACGTAGGCGATCTACCAGGGGATAGAACCATCTACCTGCCGATCTCTAGGCAGCGCTCTTTCCACTACACCACGTAGGCGGTCTACCAGGGGATAGAACCATCTACCTGCCGATCTCTAGGCAGCGCTCTTTCCACTACACCACGGAGGCGGTCTACCAGGGGATAGAACCATCTACCTGCCAATCTCTAGGCAGCGCTCTTTCCACTACACCACGGAGGCGGTCTACCAGGGGATAGAACCATCTACCTGCCAATCTCTAGGCAGCGCTCTTTCCACTACACCACGGAGGCGGTCTACCAGGGGATAGAACCATATGCCTGCCGCTCTGTAGGCAGAGCTCTATCCACTGCACCACGGAGTAGGTCTACCAGGGGATAGAACCATATGCCTTCCGCTCTGTAGGCAGAGCTCTATCCACTACACCATGGAGTCGGTCTACCAGGGGATAGAAACATATGCCTGCCGCTCTCGGGGCAGAGCTCTATCCACTACACCACGGAGTCGGTCTACCAGGGGATAGAACCATATGCCTTCCGCTCTGTAAGCAGAGCTCTATCCACTGCACCACGGAGTCGGTCTACCAGTGGATAGAACCATGTGCCTGTCGCTCTGTAGGCAGAGCTCTATCCACTACACCACGGAGTCGGTCTACCAGGGGATAGAACCATATGCCTTCCGCTCTGTAAGCAGAGCTCTATCCACTGCACCACGGAGTCGGTCTACCAGTGGATAGAACCATGTGCCTGTCGATTTGTAGGCAGAGCTCTATCCACTACACCACGGAGTCGGTCTACCAGGGGATAGAACCATATGCCTTCCGCTCTGTAGGCAGAGCTCTATCCACTACACCATGGAGTCGGTCTACCAGGGTATAGAACCATCTACCTGCCGCTCTGTAGGCAGAGCTGTATCCACTACACCATGGAGTCGGTCTACCAGGGGATAGAACCATATGCCTGCCGCTCTCGGGGCAGAGCTCTATCCACTGCACCACGGAGTCGGTCTACCAGGGGATAGAACCATGTGCCTGCCGCTCTGTAGGCAGAGCTCTATCCACTACACCATGGAGTCGGTCTACCAGGGGATAGAACCATATGCCTGCCGCTCTCAGGGTAGAGCTCTATCCACTGCACCACGGAGTCGGTCTACCAGTGGATAGAACCATGTGCCTGTCGCTCTGTAGGCAGAGCTCTATCCACTACACCACGGAGTCGGTCTACCAGGGGATAGAACCATATGCCTTCCTCTCTGTAGGCAGAGCTCTATCCACTACACCATGGAGTCGGTCTACCAGGGTATAGAACCATCTACCTGCCGCTCTGTAGGCAGAGCTGTATCCACTACACCATGGAGTCGGTCTACCAGGGGATAGAACCATATGCCTGCCGCTCTCAGGGCAGAGCTCTATCCACTGCACCACGGAGTCGGTCTACCAGGGGATAGAACCATGTGCCTGCCGCTCTGTAGGCAGAGCTCTATCCACTACACCATGGAGTCGGTCTACCAGGGGATAGAACCATATGCCTGCCGCTCTCGGGGTAGAGCTCTATCCACTGCACCACGGAGTCGGTCTACCAGGGGATAGAACCATGTGCCTGCCGCTCTGTAGGCAGAGCTCTATCCACTACACCACGGAGTCGGTCTACCAGGGGATAGAACCATATGCCTTCCGCTCTGTAGGCAGAGCTCTATCCACTACACCACGGAGTCGGTCTACCAGGGGATAGAACCATGTGCCTGCCACTCTGTAGGCAGAGCTCTATCCACTACACCACGGAGTCGGTCTACCAGGGGATAGAACCATATGCCTTCCGCTCTGTAGGCAGAGCTCTATCCACTACACCATGGAGTCGGTCTACCAGGGGATAGAACCATATGCCTGCCGCTGTCGGGGCAACACCCCATCCACTGCACCACGGAGTCGGTTGAGTCATGGTCGATACCAGCGCCTTTTACATAGGGACATTGCCATTGAGATAGGGACGTTTGGCCCAAAGTGCCAGCACGCGTGAAACACGGTCGTGTTGTGAAGCTGGGGACATTACTTTAATATCTGTTTCCTAAATCAAGGAGTACGCAGTGAAGAAAACGTCCAAAACAGTGTGAAATTGTCTGCTATCACACGGAAAACAGGAAGCAACCGTGTTGCCATTGACACTTTTGGAGTTGCACTGCAGTATTACTGGTTCTGCCTGCAGTATTTCCAACCAGTTCATCGCTTCAGTGGACTGACGGGACGACGACGTCTAGGCACTAGCATCATAACAGTTACATGCGTAGTGAAAATGAAGAATTATTAGGATAATAGCTAAAGTGTCAACGCCCTGTAAAGATATTCGTTATTCCGGTCATTTGAAGCGAACCAACATGAATGTGCACGTCAGCCGTTAACCAATATTTTGCCCAAGGCTGTGATTTGTCATTCAAAAATTATTTTGATTTGTTTATTGAAAACAGAAATATGTTCTCCCAGTGGTTCTTCTTCCTTCTTGTTTTTAAAATAGCATATAAATATATATTAGCAGAGTTAACAATTACAGTGCACCCATTGACTGTGGACGCATGACCCTCTCTGCTACGTCTTGCGATAAACAAAGTATGACAATAAAGTTAAAACAAGCTAGACATACACTGACGGACAAAAGAAAGTATACACCCATGTGTGATGGTGGCTAAAAATGTAACAAACAAGAAAGGTTTTTTGATGGTAGTGTATTTCATACGGGTATTATAGTTGTGTTTTGGACCTTACGTTAGCAGTTTTTCGCCGATTGTTTTCAGCCTACTAATGTTTTCATAACGTCTGTATGTTTTTAGTCCAATCCAATTTTTAAATGTATACTTTCTTTTGCGTGGCAGTATATTTCTGACACTGGTATCTCCTACAAGTTAATGTTTGCTTTGAGAATTATGTTTTCCATGACTTCTTATGGTTTTGTACAAATAACTATGTATTTCTTCCATATGTTAAATTGTTTAGACCGCATACACATTCCCTAAGCACAACACATTTTGTTCACCTTTATCTGCTGAGAACGATGTGCCACGATGTCTTTTATGGAGGCTCTGCTCACGAATACATGTTTCCGGTTGTCTGTGCGCTGCCGCCAGTATGCTATAATATTTAGAAACGAACTCATTATACAAATTAATTCCATTGTCTCACTGCCTCACTGTACAAATGTATCTAAATTTACGCAATACCAAGAATCTAATGTCGTTATTTTCGAGATCGTATTGAATATCTCCCAGAGCACAAAGTGAGCATTTCCAAGACAATCTTGGAACCATCAGCTACAACTTTAACCTACGGACGTGGTCAATGTACTTGCGAAAGTGGCGGTGTTCGGTATTATTTGAACATGTTTGATTTGTTTGCTTGTTTGTTGTTTAACGCCGCACTATTCCAGCTATATGACGGCGGTCTGTAAATACTCGAGTCTGGACCAGACAATCCAGTGATTGACAACATGAGCATCGATCCATGCAATTGGGACACGATGACATGCATCAACCAAGTCAGCGAACCTGACCACCCGATCCCGTTAGTCGCCTCTTGCGACAAGCCTTTGACGGTAAGGATGGGTTGCTGAAAACCTATTCTACCCCGGATCTTGACGGGTCGAACATGTTTAAGGCTGCCAAGGACGGTAAAGACTACTATAGTCATATTACAGATGACTCTCTAATATGCCTCTGTTCACACAGCAATGATTGGGTACCTGGCAGGATGAGAGGGTAACGTGACTTTTCACGTGTGATTCTCCCCAGGAAGCTGAGAATGCAGATCCAATGTAAACAGATCTACTGACCCGGGAAATAATGGGGCACTTTGAGCATGATGTCGACCATGAAAAAGCGCAATTCAAATGGACTATTTATTTAAATGTTAATATTCTGTCTCCATTAAAACGCCCACAAGACGTTGATTATATCTGCAAATTATTCAAACGTCAAGCAACAATGGTGAACTGGACTGACTGACTGGAATGAACAATAAGAACAGGGGATTTACATATTTTATTTCATTAGTTGAAATTCCATAGCTTTTTCACTCGATCATCTTGGGATTTCGCTCTTCAGTTCAGAATAACAGATATTAAACTTACTTTCCAGATATCTGAATTTGTTTCAGGCGGGCGGGCGGGCGGCTTCATGTCGAATATGCATGTTTCGTATAACATGACACTGAACCCGGGGAAGGGGAATTCTGTAGCTAATGCTTGAAACCAAATATGTTACATTTCATTTTAAGGATGTTTGCTACAGTCCAGATCGCTTGAAGCCGGTGTTTGTGGGCCTACTTGTCTGTGACAAGATGTCTTTCTTAAAATCTGCCCTGTCAGAGATACTCAGTTGATCAATTCCCACCCTAGACAGCGAACGTCTCTAAATATGCCTGTCAACCACTACACACATGACAGGCACCTGCTCCAGCCTGAAGCCCATGCGCGTCACCTGTCCTAGATCTCGGAACTTGCCCTTAAAACCCACATTCATATAAAGCTTTTGCCAACGACTAAAAGTCGGACTCAATGGCTCGCCACAAGGTATTTTCAACCTAATTTTGAACAAAAACACTTTGGCTCCTGATATCTAAGTCCCTGAAGGATGCAGTCTCTGCTATCGACTCGACCCCCCCCCCCCCCCCCCCCCCCCCAACCCCCCGGGCATCCAGACATACCCAGAGGCATAATGTACTTGACAAGTGAGATCTTGTTGCCAGCACTGTGTGTCCCGTAAGTCAGCATCGAGAAGGAGTCTTTTGGAACAATAGCTACCCATGGGCGACTTAGCACGCCCTCAGCGAAATGTTCCTTAACTTGATCCTGGAAGGCCTGTCTCGATCACAGTTTACCCCAGTGGCCCAGTGAACTCGCTCCATTAGCTTGGATGGGCTCGATAATGCGTAATCTCCATTGTAATATGTCCAGGATTCGCGACCCAGATAAGGGAATGGAAAGACGTTAGGTGTTGGTTGGAAGGTGAGTATCAGGGAAGGAGATATTGTCTCTTGTGGTTTCATTTTTGCGTCTCCTGATACAGTTTTACAGTTGATTTCAGTTGGTTCAAATATCTTCACGTGGTGAATAGCGGACAGTTCACAAATCATGTGCAGTTAAGCACCGCGATGCCTGAGGGTAGACGACCGTGCAGTGCTTGACCCCTGACTGTTTAAGTTTTAAGAGATTAGTATAGGTCCCTGTCAACCTATGCGACGAAATGGATTGATCACAATCGGTGAATGTTTATTGCGTCTTATCGTAACACGACATCGTTGGTCTTAATATCAATCACGGGTTTGTCTTGTCCAAGCTCGATTATTTACAGGCCGCCGTCATATGGCTTGAATGTTGCGATGTGCGGCGTTAAAACATACTTAAACATAGACTTAAGATAGTCGTAGCGCTGAGATGATCGTAGCTCCCATACTTAAACATAGACTTAAGATAGTCGTAGCGCTGAGATGATCCTAACTCCCATAATTAAGCATAGACTTAAGATAGTCGTAGCGCTGAGATGATCGTAGCTCCCATACTTAAACATAGACTTAAGATAGTCGTAGCGCTGAGATGATCGTAGCTCCCATACTTAAACATAGACTTAAGATAGGCGTAGCGCTATGATGGCTTTGTTGAGCGGGACCCTGGGTCCAATGTACTGCTTGAATACGTGTATCATATACAGTACCGTTAGAGTAACATGCTGAAGTTGAAGAATGGGTGTATCGCATTCAACTTGGAGTACACACGTAGGCCATTGCGAGACTCTGTGAGAAATACAAGATGGCAAGGCATCACCTATTGTCTCTAAGTTGATGGTTAGGCCCAGGTTTATCCCATTCTATAAGTACATGTACCTGCATTGTCTTACAATTAATTTTATTTATTATGACTCTTACATATCCACAAACAGGGCCGTTCAGCTGATGTATGCCAAACAGGAAGTAAGTGTAATTCAATAATGTACTGAATACATCAGTCCGTGCAGGCTTTATCAAGTGTAATTTGTATTGTCTTGTCCAGACTCGATTATTTACAGACCGTCGTCATATAGGTGGAAAACATATTGCTGAGTGCCGCGTTAAACAGCAAACAATTCCTCAATTATTGTTTGACGATCCATAGTTCTTCGAGTTTTCAAGGTTTTCTTTGTTATTTTATTACACGTAGTCATGAGTGAAATGTTTTCAATCATCCGTTTAAACAAAATGGCCTTTATTCCAGCGGTATCTTTGTTTCGGTACAAAACAACGCAGTTCAGACTGTCGAAGAAAGCTTAGTATGCAGTTTTCTATGCTCAGTAAGAAACTGGCATGAAAGGTTATAGTTCAGTAGCATGTCATAAATCGATAAGTATGCCGCTTCGCTATGCAATGAAGGCTTAGAGGAACGTACAGATAATGCCTTGCTCATACGTATCGCAACTGGTATCATCTCAAAACTGATTACGAATAGACTTGCGCTAACACAAGAGCTTACAAAGAGCGCAAACATTAGTATTCATGAATAACATGAACTCGTATATAATGTAAAGGTGACATGATCTTTATCAACATTTGTCAGAAGACATGCTGCTTAATAGCGTGTGCGACTGAATGGAATCCATTATGTCCGCGGTAGCAGTTATATTGAACAGGATGAACCGAGATTAATACAAAAAATCATTTATATCGACCGAAAATTGCGTCAAAGAGTTCGGTCATTATCAGCTGATGGGGGCTACAATTTCGAACTCTTTTGTCGTGCCATCATTGTGCCGTCAGTTGTAACTACATGTAGTTAGTTGTCTGACAGTGTTTGGTGTACATCCGTTTGAAACGTCCCTGATGGGATTCGTCGACAGATTGGCTCCCAGAGTTTAATGCCTGCATTGTTGGGTGGTGGCGTTTCTTTGTTGTTGAAACCTACGCTCGTCACCCCCGCGTAACATTTCCAACATGGTTACAATGCGGGAAGATTATTTCTTAACTTCACATGACCTGTGCGCTGCGCTCAGGATCACGTGCTACCACGTGCGTGATCGAGAGTCTTCAATCACACTGATTTCGAATCATATAGTTATTTGACTCGGTCATTCTTTTAGTGTTTTATGCAGGAGACAGATTAAAAGAAAGGGAGTGGTTTGCTTGACTGACTCACCTGTCAGATTCCCCAGCCCGTGGAGAGTCCGGGGCCAGCTAGAGGTCGCCAGCAACCTATGCTTGTCGTAAGAGCTGACCAATTGGATTGGGTGAGACTCGTTTGCGTGACTGATTGCATGCCATCATAACCAAATTTATGGACCTTCTGGAGACCTGGCAATGTTCACGGAGGCTGCTTTCTCTGTGGTCTACACTACGACGACCTTCTAACACACGTCCTGGGTGAGACTTTACGAATGTCTCGAGACATGGTGTGACATCATCAACATTGGTCCTGTGGAACTCAATGTCCATCTACAAGATAGATCCGACACTGATCTTGTCTGCAGTCTCCTGTCCTGTCAGCCTCCTGTTTCCCTGTCCGATGAGGATAAAAAACTGTTCCAAATATCTGTGATAACCAGACTAATGATATGTGCAACTTCTAAAGTGACTCTTAGTCCATGTAAAATCTCCCCTTTTCCCTGTTAACTTATAACAAGTATATATATGAAAATGAAATTTAAGTCGGCGGCATCTGAAAAAATAATAATTGGCGATCAGCGTATCTGCTGACAAATCAGACAAGAGATGACTTCTCTATTAAATGCAGCCCCAAGAGCATTTTATTTCTAACACTGATTTCTGATCTAACAACACAGATGTGGTGATTGTTTGACTGAGACGAGGATAAAGTGGAAATCAAATAAATGCGTCAAAACCCTTTCCGTGATCATACAAATCTGTGTTTATGAATCACTATCTGTGTTTATGAATTACTATTTGTGTTTATGAATCACTATGTGTGTTTATGAATCACTATCTGTGTTTATGAATCACTATCTGTGTTTATGAATCACTATCTGTGTTTATGAATCACTATCTGTGTTTATCAGGAGTTCGCGAAAATGTGAGCGTGTCCAGCCTCACTGATGGCAACCGTCACAAACACATGCAAAGGCAAGCAATTCTAAATAGTGATTTACGAGTATCATTTTCCTAAATGTCACTACTATTTTGTAATGATTCTTGAATCATTTTTATAACTATATCTAGTGATTAGAATGTTGAGTCACTCTATGAGATGGCCCTGTACATGTAAACTTGATCTCGTTTCAGTAATTATTGTTTTTGGTCACCGATGCGTCAAATTTGTAAATGTCTTCCACATATGTACCATCAAACTTTTTGAAAGCTTTAGTAAATGTTATAAACCTGATCAAATAACTTTTGAGCAAGAGTCGTATGCCGCTCTTTGTATCCTTCATAGAGAGAGAGCATTCTCGGTTGTACCTCAAACGATGTGAAATGGGGACACCATCCGCTGGAGCTGCTGGAATAATTGTACGAAACAGAAACAAGCTGGAGTCATCCCTTCTCGTTATACAGTTGACTGGTTTCTTTTTACTCTAAAATTTTATGCATAGATCTAAATATGACAGTTGAGGCGGTTTCATGGAACTATTATGTTTCTATTTTGGGAGGGTAAATCAGTAGAAGGGAATTGCGTTCCATGACCATAATTGAGTGGTATCAGATCATCGCTATACTAATAACAAGAAAAGGTTAAACGCATACACAGTGACATCAATTATATTTTATTATTAATAATTCAGAGGCTGAATGACATTTCACCACACCTGCAAGGGCTCTGACACAAAGTGATTGACTATTTACAAGGAATGCTTCAATCGTCCTTAAACTCAAGTTATCTGATCTTGTCAAAGTTCTTAAAGACTTGAAGAAAAAAAACTGAATTTAGCTACAGAGATTCTACTTGAAAAGTCTTGAATGTTTAAATCCCCTCAACATTTAATGACAACGAAATGCCCTTGAATATTTCATTACCAGCGATGTCAGGATAACTACCCAACAGTTCATGGGAGCATTTGCTTTGCTTCTTGCATGTGACTCTAGCAAAACCTAGCATAAAATCAATATCTCTCTTGCTGTCGTGTATCTGTCAGATAATAAAGTTACTCCTTCCGCAAGAAATATCCGCGAATCTTCAGATTTTGTGTTAATGGTTCTGTTATTGCAAGGCAACGGTCATTTCATCAACACAGTGTCTGTAAATGGTCAACGGAGTCGTTAAACAGGTGGACAAACTGTTTGGAGTTGGTGCACTTTGAAAGCCCCCATCGTGAAAATTTGAGCAAGTTTCGTTTTACGGCGCCCTTAACACTAACACAGCATTATTATGGGATTCGAGCAGAGTTCCCACGCGGTGACCCGAACCTATGTTTCGGCTCCACCACCCATAGTATACTGAACCGCAAAAGAAACGTCACCCCAAGTATGTAAAGTTGTCATTTAAATATCTGAGTAATTTTGTCAAAGTTTCTCAAATTAAACATTACCTTGTCCGGAAAAATGAAATTTGATGATAAAAAAAAACAAGGCAGATGTCAATAAAACCGATCGCTAAAACGCATCACGGCAACGGCCATCGTAACCCGATGCACGTGAGTTCCGTGCAAATTGAAATGCACATGCGTTCCCCTATTTCTTGCCCTATGAAAATCCACCCAGATCGGAAAACAGTCATTCGTTATTGAATTGCTACCATATGCCAAGCTTTACAAGAAATCAGCGACACCAAGCCCTTGGACGATTGCAAGCTGGACAAACCGCCCGACAAGTAGCCAATGCATTTGGAAGACCAAGGGTCACCACCCGACGTCAGGATCGTCAGATTGTGCGAAAGCATCTTCAAGATTGCATTGTTACTGCTGCGGAAACTGCTCGACAGACCATGGGGACACACCAGCGAAACTTTAGTGCGGACACCGTGCGTCGACGATTGACGAGCAGACACCTCCACTGTCACAGGCCACACCGAGGATCCATTCTGACACCACGTCATCACCACATCATTTGGCACGTCGCCGCAACCACGAGTTTCAGCATGATAACGCCAGTGCCTACACTGCGAGAGCAACACGAGACTTCCTCCAGCAGTATGGCATCAGAACCATGCAGTGGCCTGCCCTCAGTCCCGATTTATATCCCATTGAGTACCTGTGGGACGAGATTCAAAGACGACTGTATGACGTCCGACCAAGGCCGACAACTGCAGCTGAACTGCGTCAGGCGTTCCTCAGAGTGTGGGCTCAAGTCCTATGGCCTTCATCAACCGCCTCATCAATTCCATGTATCGACGTTGCACGGCAGTCATCAATGCACATGGCGGACACACGAGATAATGACTTGTGATGCCATTTTCTCAGAGACTAGTGTTGTGTTTCACTATAAGGAAATTGACACTTTAATTTCAACCTTGATGATCAGTTTTGCTAAGTCTTTTTAATATGTCTACAGTGTTTCGACAAATAAGGTTTCTCATATATCTATCCATTGTAACGTTTATTTTGCGGTTCAGTATATATAAACCTTCACTGCACTGTCTGCATTTAGTTACTCAAATATTGGTTATTCTGTCATCAGAGAGTCCCCCCCCCCCCCCCCACCCCACACACACACACACACCTCCCCGGGTCTTAGAAAGGCAAACGGGCGTAACTGTGCACACCGAAATGAGACAAGCACGGTCCACCCGGGGAAGAAAGTAATCGATGACTACCATATAACTGTAAAGCTTCTTTAAAACCGCCGAAACTAAAGTCGTGTCCGCAATCTCTTCCCTTATTATAAGCTTGTCAGTTGTGCCTCTCAGTTGATAAGAGGGTCAGTAGATTACCGACATGGGAGGCCAAAGTGTTAATCGGAGAAAATGACCGGATCTAATAATAAGACCTCCAAGGTAATCACTGATGCCCATTCAATTGAATTAGAGGAAAGCCTATCACTCATGTCTGTGAAAATTAACAATGTCAGCGAAGGATCATGAGTATGTGTCGGATATACATGCTTACAGTTAGCTGCTGATATAGGTTCGTTATCGTTACAGAAATAGCAGTGCCATAGATGTACGTGCGAGGTATTACACGGGGTGCGAGTGTACGCTGGCATACTACGGCATGGGCTGGTTGGTTGCTCACTGGTTACTGTGCTATGCATCTTTAGGAGGATAGACTTCGAGTTCTACCCATGGAACAATATCCATTATCTTTGTCACTAATCTCTTTAGGGTTTTCATAGATTTCTTGAGAGTTGACAAATTTTGCATTTCTCAGAAAAAGTTGTTCAGCTTAAAGGGTCGTTTAATGGAAGAGATTTGTTATGGTTTAAGTAGTGATTTCCTGTGATTATAGAAATGTATTTTAGCACTTAGTATTTATTCAGAGATCCTAGAAACAAATGTGTTATTGACCCTGGCTTGGATGTGGACGCTACACTACGAATGTATAGTGCGTGATTCGGTACTGCAACAGTGACAGCTCTTCACCGACTCTTATAGTACTATGCAGTGCATAAGTACATAATCCTGGTAAATAATAATATCATTATTATTATTATTATTATTATTATTATTATTATTATTATTATTATTATGCAATGAATTAAATGAGACTGTCCAACACAGTGTCAGTGGATGCCCAGCTTTGGCACAAACACAGTAACTTACGCGACATAATGGAGTGGCTCGATCCTTTTATTACCGTCTTAGCCATGCTTGTGGTTTCGAAGCACTAATTTCATTCTCAGCCCCCCGAGGAGTATACAAACCAAGCTACCAGTATGAGGCGTTAGACCATTTAAGAACATATTATCGTCACGCTGAAAATAGCTCAGTCAGAAGCAGGTGTAGCGTTTAACGTATTCTAAACAAGAATTCAGGTATTGCTTTGCTGCAAAAGAACAAGTTAAAAGAACACCAGTTTAATAAAATACACCCTAAAATGCAACCTAATATTTATGTCTACATGCTTGCAAAAAAATCAAATTTGTGTCTGACAAACCCATACTTGTCCACGCAACATCGATCGTTGGACACACTCTATACCTCTTTGACTTTATTCACCACGATACCTCACTAATCCCTGTGTTGTGTGCAATTTGTCCGGGTTTCATAGGTCTGACGTCATGAAGCTGTGGGTACGTCAAGATTGCGTGCACATGTTCCTGTACTGTCGGTATTACAGATCATGACACAGGCATCAGAGATCAGAGATGTATATAATAAGACTAAATTTCGCACCTATGTTTTAATATGGACCAATTTATGGGACCAGGGTGCATCCTGGTATTGCTACTAGGGTTTTTCTGGCCAACTTAAACCGAGCCCTGTCCATCTTAAATTGTATATTACCATTATAACGATAATGACAATAACTATCTCTGAGTAAAGACTTGGCAGAGATGATGAAGATCACAACGTTGACGGATGTGGAACTTGGGATTTAAGACTCTTATAATAGCATCAATGTCCTCGACATTCAAACAGTTAACGCTTCCATAGCAGTATGAGGCAAAGCTGTGACATATGGGAGGTAACTCCATTGAGGTATTTTAATGCCACTTCATCGTCTGTTCATGAGATGTGCAGACATTTATGGAAGCGCCAATTCTGCTGATTTGACAAGTTCAAGAATATTTTCAGTTACCTGTAGACATGATGGGGTCCGTCTTCAAGACGTCACGCTTAAAGTTTGCTTCCCACCTCTTTACGGTGGCATTGGGAGGGGCATCCTTCCCTAGTGTTGCACTCCTGTCTTCATGGGTGGCTATTGGCGCAAAGCCCTTGTTCTGCGAGTACTTGATCACTGCACATTCCTCAAGTGTGTCCATTTTTCAAAGGTCACAGACCCTTGCTTATTTCACTGACTTTTCACAGTTAAACAATTTCCTCAAGGTCCGTTGTATTGTATGGATAATAATTAGTTAAGTCTAGTCACGTAGTTCATTTAGTCCAGGCCATCGGTCAATATACTTGCATAGTATATACAATTCCACAATGGTTATAGAGCGCTTCGCGTAGCACAATTTATATCGAAACTTAATCAGTGCAGAAGAGCTTCATTTTTAGTGTTCGCCAGAGAGGAAAATAGTTGGATAGAAGGATAAACACAAAAAAACCCAGATGGAATGTATTATTTTCTTCAGTCGTCATAAAAGGGTCAAATAAAGAGAAAATAATAGTCATTTCAGTTCAGTTGTTACATAATGTCACAGGTGGTTTCTTAGTTTGTTTGTTTGTTTGTTTGTTGTTTACCGCCGCAATAGTCAAGGTATACTACGGCAGTCTGTAGATAATCGAGGCTGGACCAGACAAGCCAGTGTTTGACATCATGAGCATCGATCTACACAATTGGGATACGATGACATGCATCAACCAAGTCAGCGAACCTGACCACCCGATCCTGTTAGCCGCCAAGCATAGTCGCCTTTTACGACAAGCATAGTCGCCTTTTACGGCAAGCATGGGTTACTGAATGCCTATTCTACCCAAGAACGTAAAGGATATCACGGGGGTAGACATTTACCTCTCAAGTGAAGTCTACGCGCATAGGAATGATGCTGGTCGATCTCACGGATTCGCAGCTATTCATTAGCGACCAGAGCATATAGCAATAATGGCGAAGGCTATTCCTGCGATTGGGGTGTTCATTAAAGATTTCCCCTGACCCACTTCCGATAGACCTAGTGGAATGAAACTTGGCATAGGTATTAGTCTTTCTCCACATAGGAATCACCAAGAGTTACATCTCCCATCGTTTTATGCAACTATGGAGACCTCGCTTGTAAAAGCCTCATTTTGCGTCTCAAACCAGGACTTGACTTCAGAAATCAGTGTTTCATCATCTTGGAAACGTTTTCCCTTCAAAAATGACTTCATGGTTGGAAGGAGGTGGAACTCAGATGGTGCAAGGTCAGGAGAGTAAGGAGGATGTGGAAGGATTTCATAGCCACAGGACCGCGCTTCTGTCTGGGCAACATGAGAGTTGTGTACTGGAGCATTGTCTTGCAGGAGACGGACACCCTTGGTCAGCATGCCACGCCTCTTAATCTTGATAGCGTCCCGCAATGTCCGCAGCAGTGAAGCATAATAAGCTCTTGTAATTGTGGTACCCTTTGCCAAGAAATCCATCATCACTACTCCGTGTTTGTCCCAAAACACCGTTAGCATGACCTTGCCTGCAGAGGGTTGGACACGTGCCTTCTTTGGGGGTGGTGACTCCACGTGCTTCCATTGCATTGACTGAACTTTAGTCTCAGGATCAAAGTGATGGACCCATGTTTCATCCTGTGTGATAAGTCTGTCAAAAAGGTTTGCCTGTTTTCTTTGGCACATGTCCAAAAGATCCTTTGAGCAATTGACTCGTTCCTGCTTTTGGAAAGGTGTGAGCAACCTGGGAATCCATCGTGCAGAAACCTTATGCATGTTCAAATTGTCATGGATGATTTTTTTCCACAGACCCTACACTGATCTTGACATCTTGTGCTAACTGGCGAACAGTTATACGTCGGTCTGCCAAAATGGCTGTCTCCACTTGATGGCTGAATGGGGGCGACCAGGAATGGCAGCTGTTTCCACAGATGTCCGACCACACTTGAACTGGCGATGCCAGTGTTTAACAACGTCATATGATGGGGCATCTTCCCCATAAGTTGCTTTCATTTCATCGAAAGTTTCTTTTGGTGTGCGACCTTTCAAATATAAAAAACCTAATCACTGCTCTGTTATCTACTGGCTCCATTGTCAAACCCTACTCGATCATAACACCTGTAAAAGTGGTAAGATTAATTGTTCGGTGCTGCAAATTCAGACATAATGCATAGATACATGTATCATTACACATGCGAAATGTTAACCAAATATGATAACCCTAAGTGGTTTAGGAGAAATCTTTAATGAACACCCTTCGTACTTGATCCAACATGAACTGAATCGCTACACATACTTGCATTGGGAAGCATATATACAATTCAAGATTTCAACCGTTCTTTTGGTTGCATATTGATAATTTTATGAACATTTTCTGACTTAACAGAACTTTTGTTTCCAGGAAAATCTAGGTCGTATTTTTTTCATGTGTTTTAACAGTTCTGGAGATTACAAATATCATTTCACTAATATTTTTAATAATTTTTTGCGACTTTATAGACTCATGATAAGAGGCATCCTTGTACATGTTAATGTTGGGTGTTGGGATTCAACAGATATTACCTGGTCTTGGAATGGTTTCAACATTAAGATATTCAACATGGTTCTCTTTTCCCATACATGAATGTATTTTGGCGTTATGTTTACGGTGTTGTTGACTTAATGTTGATGTGGTCCAGTAGTTTATGTTTTTGGCATGCTTCATGACTGCGACACAGTTTTAGATAAGACTGCCAGTGCTAGATGACAGTCTGTCTGGTCTTTGAATGTCTTATAATGCAAACCATTTCAATACGTTTCTTAAAAACTTTATTTATTCAAAATACGTATGAATACGTATTCAATATGTTTCCAGCATGCACCGACTATCCCCTTTGTCTTCTTAATGTATTCAGCACACATTCGGCGTATCTCCTCTATATAAGACCCCGCAAATGGCATGCAAATTATGACAAACACGTGTCTGCAAACTGTTGTCCTCAATCAGTAGCCACGGTAAAGACCTACTCACCATGACCTATCTGCATTCTGCCAGACACCACATTTGAATGACTAATCATTAAGATGGCGAGATGAAATAAGGATTAACGTGGCGTTCAAGAGTATTTCACTCATGCATGCGTGTGTCTGTGTGTGTGTGTGTAATGATGATGATGATGATGATGATGATAATGATGATGATGATGATACACTTCACATATGCATGTGATCAAATACACTTCACACCTAAACATGCCCACACCCACGCTCCGAAACCTACCACCATCGAGGCCCTCCACAATCACGTCCCCTTCCGCAATGTCATATCCCCACTAATACCCAAACTACCTCCGTAATATTTCTACACTACCCCCAATACCACACCTCTTCACATCACCACGTCCTCAGTGACTTCCCTCCATGTACAAAATACTCACACCCTAATTCCTCAAACGCATTACTAATTCCACAAACATTCACTTCTACCATCCGTAACTTTCTAACAAGTGTTTTCTAACATTTGGGTCTGTATTTCACTTATCTACTGATATGTCATAAATCTAATTGCGCTGCATGTACACATAGGCACTTTCAAGCATTACATAGACATTAACTATATTCATTTTACATATTTATGCTTATGCATGATATTATTACAGTAGACATGTACTTTCATTCAGGTATTATACATCAGCTTCAAACGGGACAGGTCATGGTTAACCTACAGCCTAGCCTCATGCCTGAGGTCTATATTTCTGGATGGACCCGGGTGGCCCAATTGTCTGTGGCGCTGTAACTCGCTGTGCTGAGTTGCCTTTCTTAGGCGTGCGAAACATCTGTGATCGTGGGTTCGAATCTCAGTTTGTACGTCAGTCAGTCGGCACCCTACCCGTGGTCGTGAGTTTCACCCAAGACAGGCATCGCCCCAGGCTCCCCTCACACACAAACTGACATGGCGTGGTCGTGAGTTTCACCCAAGACAGGCATCGCCCCAGGCTCCCCTCACACACAAACTGACATGGCGTGGTCGAGAGTTTCACCCAAGACAGGCATCGCCCCAGGCTCCCCTCACACACAAACTGACATGGCGTGGTCGAGAGTTTCACCCAAGACAGGCATCGCCCCATGCTCCCCTCACACACAAACTGACATGGCGTGGTCGAGAGTTTCACCCAAGACAGGCATCGCCCCAGGCTCCCCTCACACACAAACTGACATGGCGTGGTCGAGAGTTTCACTCAAGACAGGCATCGCCCCAGGCTCCCCTCACACACAAACTGACATGGCGTGGTCGAGAGTTTCACTCAAGACATGCATCGCCCCAGGCTCCCCTCACACACAAACTGACATGGCGTGGTCGAGAGTTTCACCCAAGACAGGCATCGCCCCAGGCTCCCCTCACACACAAACTGACATGGCGTGGTATAACGGAAATAGTCTTGACACAACTGCTGTGTCACTTCGACAATGAATAAAATGAACATGGTTTGGTTTGAGTGAATGTTAATCAGACACTGATGAAGAGTCGATGAAGCATAGGTATTTTTTTTCAAGCGTTTTCTGGCACAGTTCATTTTATTATGATAACAATCCATCCCAAATGGTCGGTCCCTAATGGGCAAACAACTGACAGACGTGGCGCTTGACATGTGACTTGTGGACGGGATTACCGACATAGTTGCACAGCTCATTCAAGCTGGCTGAAGTCAATGGCTACAATACAATGGGGATTAACAATTGGGATTACCATCTTATAAGTAATAGCAATTAAGTGATTTAAGACCGATACATGTCATGGCTGCATGGTAATTAGCTTTTGGAATTAAATGTTAATTCAGACAAAGGTTGTCCCAAATCGGTCGCTATGACAATACGAATAACAAAGTCTAGCTACAGCAACAGTTGCTAATGTACCAATAGCTGCTTCGTCGCCAAAAGTGGGTTTTCAAAATTTGGCGGCAGTGGTGGCCACATTCATGAATCTCATCTTATCCAGTTTGCATCCTGAATGAACATTGTCTACAGTCACGTAGTCAAGCAAATTATCCACAGGCTGTAAATAATCTATCTGGACAAACTAGGCCATCAATCTGCTCTTACCACACCGCCTGGTTCGATGAAACACAATGTGCAACACGCACTATACACGCGGTCTGTCTGCGGCATGACAAGCATGGGCATCTGAGGTGGGACGAGGGCACACGGTCAAAGCACAAATTGAGGTTATTTGTTCGGGGGAACACAAAACATATGATAAACTTAAGAATTGCAAGAACAGCTGTATTGTGGTCAAAACTGAATTATCTTGTATGACTTCACAGGGGATCTACAACTTAGGAATAGTTTGGCATCCAGGATTTCTAGCGGTGTTTCTGATAAAGCAACAAGGCTTTGCAACTCGGCCAACTGTTCTAGAATATTAAGGATCAAAGGTCTTAACATCGGGATTAAATTATGATCAAACACTTCATTTCAACTCACTGCATATTGATTTGCGCATTGTTACATGAATAAATGGCTCAGTAATTGACCAATTCTGCATTGCTTAATGTCAGTTGGCAAATGGAAGTTGAGTCGGCTATGAGGGGACACTCCTGCTTGTTCTCACGTGTACGAAACATCAGCTTTATTAACCTATGCTTTCAGGAGGTACCGTGCAATGGTTCAAACCAGATGAACGATCATACATGAAGGTCAAAGGACAGAGCATGATCAAACACACTAATGCACATGAACAAACATAACACATGTCCCAACACAAACCACAATCTCCATGCCATACAGAACGTCAACCACAGGGAACAATGAGTTTCACTTGCACGTACATACAGTTCGAATTTCACAATTATTGCAGAACTGGTTGATTAATTGTCCCAGTGAACTACTAGTATCTCTTTGTTGCATGCTGTGGTCATGGAGTATTGCCCTAGGAGTGATAGCAAACATAGGTGATGACCACTAGTTCTGTGGTATAACACAGACATAACTGTTGTCCTGTTTTTTGTGGCTTGCATTATTAATTGGTTGCGTTTGTCAATACTCGACATACATGTATATCCATAAATGGGCATTATATCTCCATATTTATTAAGTAGCTACGTGTACATATTTTCTTCTTTAACCATCATCGTAAAGTATCCAAGGTTATATACTTACAGTGTACTAGCTGGGACCAAATATATAATATCTAACACAGCTCGTTTACAACAAGATGCATACATGCTAAGTTGAAAACCTCCTCGCTGAAGACGATTTGCTGTTGTTGGTTTTTTTTGCTTTTTTGGGGGGGTGGGGGTGGGGGTGGGGGGGGGGGGTCAAGTTTCACCAAGCTTGAAGACGCATACGTGGATATGGTATTTTATGCTTCTTCGCCCCAAACAGTCGCAGTTTCGGAAGATACAACAAATACAACACCCGAAGGGTCGTGCTGTAAACACTGATAGTCCTCGGAGATACATTACTATATTCCCAGAACAGAACGTTATCGATAACACAAATGTCAAAGCTGAACGTTAACTGGTATTGCCTGAACAGTTTACGTGTGCTTTACATCTTTGTCACTCAATTACTTTTACACATGACGCATGCTGCGTTAGACAACACACACTTGCCTTCGTATGGGAGACTGTGTGTGGCGGATGCTAACAGCTAGCGCAGGACGTGCTTATCCTTGTCGCGAACGCCTGGTGTCATCAGTGATCCATACATACCATTGTCACCACTGTTATCCCTTTTACGCCCGATGGAAATAGTTTCGGCAGATATTCGAGACTGGTCAGTCTAACTCTCAGGCGCTAACGTTTGACTTTACTATGCAGTAACATATTGAAAAAAAAGAAAGTCATTTGTCATTTTACTACATAGTTTCTTTCGATTAAATTCATTACATCTTTACTATTCACTTTTTTAACGTATTGTGATGAAAAAAGCAAAAGCATTTGTTTTTCAATCAAGTGACCGAGTCTGACACAAATATGAGATAAATTGTTGAATAGGCATTACTTAGAAGTTGACGGATGACAAGGTAGACTCAATTTTATGGATAACAACTTCTTTAAATGTTTTTTTTTTTATGATGATGAATTTGATACGGGTATCTTTGGTTTTTGCCCATTTGTGGTGTTTCGGCGACTGTTTTCAGCCTAGTAACGTTTTGTAAATGTTTGTAATTTTTGGCTCAAATCTAATTTCAAGTCTATACTTTCTTTCGCCCGCCAGTGTATTTTACAGGCCGCCGTGATACAGCTGAATAGTGCTTACTGTGGAGTTAAACAACATTCACTCACTCATTTAAATGTTTCCATTTATGAACTATTATATGGTGTATTTAATGTGTGCGTGGGTCTGTGCAACGAAGTCGTGTTATGCTAAACATTTTGATCTGCGTTCTGGTTTCACAATCTCAAAACATAAATATTCGTTCAAACGCAGCCAAGTTCTTCGGCAATTGTCGGGAATTTCCGTCATAATATCACATGCGCAATAGTGCTTTGTTCTTGTGGGCCTTCTCGTGCTGGAAAAAGCAAGGCAGACGCTGAAAATGTCACGCTACTCGAGACCACCGAATACATCACTTTACGTGAGAAATGTTTCAGATGGAACTAGGTTAGTATAGTATTATTCTACTAGGAGATAAAACAGGTTTGTTTGCTTGAAAAATTCAACTGCCCTACGCATGAAAAGAAGCCGGTAACTGGATCGGAAAGGCACAAGGAATGTGAGAAAAAATGTCGGCAGTTCCACTAGCCAACATCGCATTGTAGCCTAATTTGTAACTTATCATACAAGTCGGGAAGATGTACATGCCGTGTGGTTCACAAATTGCAGCATTTTTTAGTGAGATCTTGTAATTTTTTCAACACAAGTGCGTTGGTAGAACATTTCATGCCCTTCGGCCTGAGGCTAATTGCCAATGTCTGCCACATTACTAATTCTGGTTATGGCAGCGAGGAAGTTGCCGGAAGTTGTGTAAATTTGCGTTTAGTTTAAATCGTGTGGGTTGAAATAGATCAATGGTCGTTTAATTTGTTGCCAGGAATAAGACTTAGGCAGTCGACTGTGACTGGCTTCACTTATCTGGCGTGCCTTTCGATCCTGAGGGTAAGAGAGTTTGGGGTAGGTTAGGTTGGAACTTCCTGATGAAGTATCCCTTTATGATCGTAAGGTTTAGGTGCCCATTTTCGACCAAACACCCTTCACGATTCTAAAGGGTTTGGCTCAATTTACCAAGGAAACACTGTACGATATTTAGGGTTAGTCACCCCTTCGTGAGACACTCTCCACCCCCACACCCATCCACCCATCCACCCCACTTACATAATGTAACGTATTGAGGGGCAATGCAAACATATATACCTTTAGAAGAGGGATACAGGGGAAAGTCTTTGCTGTGTTGGCTAATTCAAATTCTAAACACAGCAAAATCTCTGTAGTCTTCAGACTGGCAACGTAAGTTCGATCCTACATGCGATGCTAGCCTGATTGAAATGTGAAGAAGTGTGCCCCGTAAAATGCACAAGGCTACTCCCATTGTATCAACTGATCGAAAATGAGATACTCATTTCTTACCATTCTTTGTGGCAAATATGTTGAATCTTGTTAGTCTTGCTGTAGATATCTGTATGTTTATAACTTAGTTTGCCCCATGGGGAGTATTTGTTACCTGTTGTCGGTTATTCTGCTGCTTATCACAAAGTGTCATGCATATATACCTCTCATCACTTGGTTGTTGTCACTCACTTCAGCTTGATAACAGTGTAAGGATCTACATCGAAACATACCCGTGAAGATCCAGGTTAGAATAGGTCTTCAGCAACCCATGCTTGCCATAAGAGGGTGGTCAGGCTTGCTGACTTAGTTGATGCATGTCATTGTATCCCAATTGTGTAGATCAATGCTCATGTCAGTCACTGGATTATCTGGTCCAGACTTGATTATTTTCAGACCGCCATCATTAGCTGGAATATTGCTGAGTGCGGTGTTGAACAACAAACATTGAAACGTCGCAATATGCAATTAACCAGAAACGGCCAGGACAATGTGTGTATTATATGTATAGCCTGTCTTGTTTTATGTCCCTTCTAAAGAAACCAGTACAGCCTATTGTATGTTTGTATTAACATTGGTTTGCATAAAAGCACTTTTCACATTTGTCATGAGCAAGCTTACACAAGCACTTGAGTATAGATTAATATTGAAGTTCATCATTTATGATTGAACAAATGTTTGTGCTAATGCCTGATTAAATTGAAGAATTAATCCGGAAAATGAAACAGAACTAGATGACAAAGCTGAAACAAAAATTTGTGTCACGTCTTCTTTGCATGAAACACGAACAAATGAAACCATGTTGATGTTGAAAAGTTTATGCAGCATGCAATGCATAAATTGTCCACCCCGTCCCTGATTCAATATCTTGTATGTTGATGCGGTTAAGTTTCTATGAATGACTTTGTCCATTGTATTGGCTACATTTCCATCAGATTTATGTATGATCTCAGCATTAATCATTTTAATTGGTTTACCATTTCTAGACAAGATGAGTTGCGAAGTTTGTTTGGCAAATATGGACCCATAAGTGATGTTTATGTCCCTGTGGATTATTACACAAGAAGACCCCGAGGATTCGCATACATACAATATCCTTGGAGAAAGAGCTAGAATGTTTGGATGATGCAGTCTGTGACTTCAGCCACTAGTCTGCAGCCTGAGTCTAGTAAAATGTCTTTTGGTCTCAGAAGTCCCTTAAGCTCTACTCATAAAGTCAAGAGATGGGTTCGGGCTGGTAGACTCAAATATTTTTGGCACAGGCTGTATACATCTCTTTACATGTTTATAGTCTGTGTTGCTGAATTGCTTTTATTACCATTTGAAAGAACACATGGATGATTAATTGCTTCATCAATGAGGATATCAGTAGAATGTTACATGGCAGTAGTTTTTCATCTATGATCTAGAATGTGCATAATTTACAATAAATGACGATGTTGGCACATAGTGTTTTTAATTTAATATAATTTACTTTTGCCTTGATTTTCTGAACAAGTGTGACTTTTGACCCAAGCAGTGGCCCATTCTTTGTCATGGGTCATATGACCCATTTTTGGCACGTCCTAGATCTAGCATCACTTCTGGGAGAAATCTAGGATGGACCATTGGCATGATTGGTCATTTCTCCAGTTTGTTCGTTTCATGTGGTCTCTACATTAGAAATGTTCTACTGTTGGATATTTGTAGGCTGTTAGACTCTGTATCTCAAGTTCGTCTTGTGCAAAAGAAAACAGTGATATAATAACAGCTCGGCTGCTGATTGGGCATCATCATAATACAGTACCTTGACAACATGAATTGTGTTTCACTCTTTTTAATCATTCTTGGTCAAACAGTCTACTTAAAACTGATGTAGCTGTAATATTGCTGACTAATGACATTTCATTTATAATACTTAATACATGTATATCCTGCCAATGTGACATTTTTACTTTTATCATGATTGCTAACCAAACGATTTTGACTGTTATTTGGAATTGTTTTCAATCATTTTTGTTATAGATCTTTAGGACATGTTTTTGAAATAATTATGATCATTTTCACAGTTCTTTCAAATGAACCATTGAATGTCAGCCAAATTAGCACAGTTTAATCGTTTATTGCAACTTAACATGGAGTTTGGTTAATTTTGTTAGTTATTTGGCTCAATACCATAATCATTAACTAACCTTTATTTGTTTCAGAGTTCAAATGTTAGTTGCCAAAGTTTAAAATGATTTGTGACACAATGTTGTAAATTAGTATGTGACTGGGAAATCAAGTAACAGATTGTCATAAAAGGGACGAAAATTTTCATTTGTCTGACATCCAACTTGATTAAACTTGTTATTTCATTTCTTTTATCAGAATACAAAGACAAGTTAAAGTTAAACAAGTACAACCTATAAAGGACAAAGTTATAGCCAGGCAAAGAGCAAGCACAGGCTGACACCATGGGTCAATTGCTACGGTTTTCCATGCAAATCGCAAGCGAGTCCCTTGCATGTCCAGGCTGTTCAAAGTAACTGGGCTTCCCTTGCTTTCCTTAGTCCCATTGCTTGAGGCAGTACAAGTTCAAGTCTTTTCCAGTACCAAGCCCACTTAGTCATTCCAATGCAGTTCAAGCATTCAAAGCAATTTCGAGCCATTTCAAGTCCATATGTCTTTTACAAGCCAAGCAAGGGTTAGTCAAGCAGGGCAATCTAAGACCAGGTTTCAAGGCACTAAAAGCATTTCACAAGGCATAGTAGTCAAGGTCAAGACATAACAAGTTCCAAGTTCAAGCTGTTTCAAGGCAAGCCAACAACGGCCATTTGTCACTTGTTGGCTGTTGGTCGGTTTCTTGGTGTCTATTTGGCTACTTTGTTGACTTATATCCAGCAAATTGAGTTTTCATATTTTACTGTAACTTGGTACTTTCACAGTAATAAGGTGCAAGGTGCATGCTGATCATTTTGTTCACCTGTTGTAAGTTCTTAAATTATTTTGTTAAAGAAAACATTTTTTGTTCAACAGTTATTTCTTTTTTAAAACGTGTTAAACGTTTTGAGTGCATATTTGTAACATCAATACACCTTTTCAGTTCAGCATTCTTGTCTTCTTTGATAAAGAAAAATGTTTGCCAAAGCTGTGTGTTAAGCCCTTAACCAGATCACATTTGAGGATCCCAGAGATGCTGATGATGCATTGTACCATCTGGACAGAACACGCTTCTATGGCAGAGAGCTTGAGATCGAGTTTGCCAGAGGTGACAGAAAAAGTGAGTGGAAAGATTGCAATTGGGGATGCAGGATAATTAAGCAAGAAGGAGCCTTGTCATTTTAACATTCCTATTAATGGCTGAATGTTTAAGTTTGTGGCATTTACAAGAAAATACATGGACATTGCTGTTTACTGCCATTCACACAAAACTAATTTGGTAGCAAATATCAGTGAAAATACCCAAGTTATTGCCCCAAATATATTTTATGTGCCAACCAGAACATTTGCAAATTGCAATCATATGACCACATGACTGTAAAACATGAAGGACTGAATTTCAAACATCCCATGTCAAATGATAGCTCTGTTCCTTCTGAATGTCATAATAGTGTTGCTTCAACCCTCCAAAGTTGTGAGATTGATACTGTATGGTGATGAGCTAGACTGTTCCTTTCTGTATTTACAAAGTTAGACTAATTAATGAATTGGTTTGTAAATTGTCACCCTTCATTTTAAGACATATCCCCTTATTGCAATACCAATTTTGTAGCTGCTGGACAGATGAGAGGCAAAGAAAGAACACGCCGTTCACCATTTGGAGGTCATGGGTATGATGAATACGACCGTGGAGATCGTGGTGGCCGTCGCCGCAGGTCCCGATCACGGAGTCCAAGGTTTGTATACAGGCTTGCCTAGAAGTGGTAGAAGTATTTTCTTTCAATTGATGATCGGCCAGTACAGTACATCAAAGCTGCCCTGTAGAATATATGTACCTGCTTTTAATAGAAGTCAAATCTGTAAATTATTTACTTCCATGGAGATATAATGCTACATGAAATTGGGCTCCTAATCCTAATCTTTGATTTCTTGCAACAGGAGATCCCGAACAAGATCACCAAGGCGAAGGTGAGATAGATATAATGTAATGCTTGTAGCTTGTCTTTCAGGCATAATGTGTTATCTGTTCATAATCAATGTTTAAAATTCAAATTCAGAACGAAAAACCAAGGGTCTCCTTATCATAAGCATATTGTTTAAAGTTGAGATTTACGGCTTTCCTAGATTAAAGTACCATAGGAGGAAATATTAACGACATCTGGTGTCTAGGTTACACAAAACCAAATGTTTTCCCATAGACTTCTATAGTAACGTTTTTGTTTTTTTTAAAATAACTAAGCATTCAACAGCTATTACCTGTACCTGTGTGCACAGTTTGGCCTTAGAGCAGCAATAAAAACATAAAAAATGACTAGCTTAGCGAGCTCCTTTTCCGAGTACAGGAAGCTAAATACACCATCCCCAGTTTCGCACCAAATGTCACCTACTTGAAAATAGCTGTTGCCACATTCAGCATAAGTCATCATGTTGAAAAAGACAGTACTAAATATAGAAAAACATGGTCAGTTTTAATAACTGGATGGATGTACATTTGAAAGACATAAAAATCTTACAGAATATTCTCCAATCACAGCCTGCAGATATCTCTCGATCTGCACTGAAGGCTCCCTACAAAAAACGCACTGTCCAAACTGGTTCTGATTTGATGTAGTAGAACCTGTATGCTCCATTTTTGGGGGGATGCATCAATTCAGTACATCATATGGTTCTGTTTGTTTTTTTGATGTTCATGTGTGTTCAATGCAATAAACATGGTGGATATGAAAATCAATGATTGTAGTATTCATGGACACTCCTGTTTTAGGAGATCCTACAGCAGATCAAGGAGCAGGTCATATGACAGAAAAAGAAGCATGTCTCCCAAGCGACGGTGAGCATTATTCCAGGTGTATATGACTATTCTTACCTTTAATCTTGTTCATATTACCAAGTCCACTCAGTAAATATTGGCGTTAAGCAACAAACTGTCAGGGGGCGTATCACTTATTCAGGTCAATATTTTACAAATGGACTATTATTGGCTTATGTAAGCAAGATAACAAGGTAATGAAATATATTTTTCCTGTATGTTCAGCTTTAGAAATTGGCACCAGTCCTGTAGTCTTTGCCTAACTGCCCAATAGTAAACTGTTAGTTTCTACCGCTGATGTTAATGGCAAGAAATTCTTATTAAGTTTGTAAAATATTGTTTTGTTGTATTCATCAGATTCGTTCAATGTCGTCATATACAGTCAAGTCTTGTTAATCCGACAGTCTGCTTTATCAGACACTAATGATGGTAACTGATTACAGCTAATTTGCAACAAATTACCGAAATCACTCATTAATCAGTCTTGTTAATCTGACAGTGATCAGCGTACTCCGTGGTCATCTGCCCTTGAGTACACAGCCCACTGTTTTGATGCAAGATGAGTCGGCTAGGAGCTGCATATTACAACAGCTGCAGAGAAAAACTTGCTTAACAATAAACAATTAATGCTTTCAATAATCAAAACAGGATTAATCAAATGGTTAGATTGCCTCAATCTCATTAAAATCAAATACAAGTTCTCGCTATTGTTGAGGACATTCCTTTCGCAAACAGGAATTCGACATTTGCCACTAAGATAGTGGCTTTCTTTAGCTTTGTGGCATTCTTTAGCTTTGTGGCACTAGTTTCAAACTGGTGACTTCCATTCCAGACAGCTTTTTAAAATAATTTGAATCGGTCATACAGCCTGTAACAGTAGTTTTGTGTTAAGTTTTAGAGGCTGCATGATTAGAAAACATTCCAGAAACAATGTAACATAACAATATTAATATTACGTGAATTTTGTTTTTGAATTGTTATCAGTTGTGTAGGTGTCCGATTATCGTTGATACTACTTAATTTTATTTATCTGACGTGATCATATGCAACCAACCATCTCAGATTGACTGTTTAAAGGTATTTTGTCAGTTTATTTGTTTCATCACTTAAGATTAAAAAAGCGCTCATAATCACTCACAATTTAAATTGTCTTGAATATTGGCAGTTCTTAAGATGGTATCGTTTTTCAGATCCCGATCCTTCAGTCGCTCCCCATCAAGAGGCAAGTCGCCCGGTGGTCGCAGTCGAAGCAGATCGGGGGATAAGTGATTCCCTTGTCCTGGATCAACGTATCATATCTGATAATTATGTGAAGAGTGAGCTCGAACATGTCAGCAGCATCTTGTGACAGTGTTGTCTCATTTCATCTGTATATATCTCAGTGTCCAATCATGTGTTCGTCTCGCTACATCACCACAGCTGTTGAACTGAACAAGGAGACTGTCACCCGAAAGCGGTTTTCTACTTGAACAATGCAAGCAGTGCACAACTGTTGCCATTTTATGTTCTTAAAAGTATTTTAATCCTGTAATAAATGATAATGTTGCTAGTAGATCCTGGTCTGTTGTTCTTCTGCAGGACAACTTGTAAAGTGCACTGTTTTTCATGGGACTGATAGAAACTTTTGAAGTAGTCCTATTGTTATATGTATTATCGATAAATGAGAATGATGTTTACTGCAGTGTATTCTATGTTCAGTGAATGTTGAAGGAGTTAGAATGTCGAAACGAAGCCCCAGACAATTGAGAACCCAAACAGTTAACAGGATTTCATTCAGAACATGACATCTTTGTAGGCCGTACCTTCCACTGAACATAGAAATCAAATATTCACTTCTATTATATGCCAAGAGTAGGCAGTATCATAAACCACTAAGACATTTAATTAGTGATTTGTTGAAACGGGGAAGGAAATTTATGAGCATTTATCTGGACTGCCGTAACACGTGATATTCAATGTTAAGTCAGAAACAATCTAATTAAAATCAATCTTTGTTTAGCGGTAGCGAGATCTAAGATCTGAGGACATTCCATTACGGGTCGCGTCAGAACGACCTTTCATCCAACCAATCGGACCATGGCTTACCAGATCCTGAAAGTGACAGTAGGAATGTGTTTTCTAATCATGCAACCTCAAAATGTTTAACGGTATTCCGAACGACAGTTACAGGTTTTATGATTATATCCATACAATCTAGGCCATCTATAAGCCATTCCAGAATGTTGCTTTGGTCAGTTTTGACTTTTGTAATCGAGAATTCTTCAATGTTTCAAAGCGTAGTGGCCAGTTTCAAACTAGTGCCGTAAAGCTCGAGAAAGCTGCCTTCTGATTGGCTTATGCCTATTTCATTGGTCCATCAAGCCTCGACCTGTAATGGTATGTCCTCCGATCTTTGTTTAGCAGTAGCGAAAACTGAGATTGAGTCAGAAAACACTTCTCAGTCTTAGTAGCCTGAGACACTGTATAGCTTATGACGTCTATGCAGACTCCTCACCAGGCAAAGTAACAATCCATCAAGTGCCATCTTGCAACACTCTCATGAGTGACGCGGAGAGGGGATGGAACCTTTAACCTTCCCCTCTCTGGGCAGGCCCCCTTAACTAGTAGATCCGGATGTAAGAGTATTCAAGAAACTGACATGGAAAATATCTTTATTCCATTACAGTAATATACACCAGCTACATTTAGAAATTCACATGTAGCTGAAAACAGTAATACCATCAAAGAAGCATCTCTAACTTAACAAGTGGAGAATGTTGTCCAACATAAGTCCTAACATATATTTACAAGGAGCATATCAAGCTCTGTTCATCAGATGTACCACCACTAGAGATTTAAATACAAAATACAACCTTTGGACATTATGTACAAAGAACATACAAGTACATGTACAGAAGAGATTCTGAAAATTTGCATGAAGCTTTTAAGAGAAAGGATAACAATGACATGGCAGACTCAGTTGTCAGTTGAGGGACTACTGTGGCCACCGGGGGACTTTCCTCGTGACACAGAGCGACTGAAGGATCGAGACCTGAAAAACAGAGGGTAAACGTTTGGAAATGGTCATGATTTTTTTCATAAGCTCAGAACGATTTATTTGATATTTGGATCACCAAACTTATAACTCGTGATATAATTCTGTTTAATACTAAAATTTGAAAATGTCAAAAAGGCACAAGACCATCTGATTACATGTCCAAAGTTTCAGGAAAATATCTAATCGTTTGTATATAGTTTTGGCCTTGAAATGAGGTCAATGCTGCTTTCACATGTGTTTGAAAAAATATTGGTAAAGTTTTCTGAATTATGAACCTGGAAACAGAACATGCATGGACTGACACACACACATTCACTTATTCAACTTATTTAAAGTGGTTTTCCGCTTGAGAGTTATGTAATGCAGTATGCTGATAGTGATACTAACCGTCTAGATGAATATCGGGATGAAAATCCTCTCCTGTCATAGGATCTGCTACGAGACCTGAAGACCAGAGAAAACTTGTAATTAAGTTTCCCCACTTACATTAGGGCTCTAAATCAGTGACAGTCTGTCAGGAATAGGGTAGCAAATGTCTGCCACAGAAAAATTAATTCCAAGTAATTTACTGCCAGGAAACAACCACAACATAATTTCAACTCAAACATATTCACAGCTACATGTACTTAGGGACTATCGGTAGTATTTTATAAAAGGGCCGGGAAGGGGGGGTTACAAATTTGAATTGAATTCTTCAGAATGTTGTTTAATATGCCACGACCAGCAATATTCCAGCTACACCACAGGACCTGCATGTTGAGCAGTCAACATGACAGTCAGCCAGATCACATCACTTTAATCGACATGATAGCTTAATACCTTCTTCTTGGACTCCTGCTCCGTGACCTCCTGCAAAGGAAACACAAGGAAATGAAAGTGTGTGCTGGTTGGTTAGTTGCAAATCCTTTGGTCACCTCATGTTGGCAGACACAATAAGCAATCACACCCCTAAAAGCTTGGTAGAGCTAAAAGAATACATTTCTTATTCCTCACCACTTAATAAACATCACTTTAGTACGAAGATATATTTGTCTTTTTATTCTATTATTGCAAAATTTCTATGACAATCTAATTTCACCGTTACATACGACACTATAATATGCTTTTATTGGCCAGGTGAGCTAAAATTGGTGCTGCTTTTTTAATCAATTTTATCTTCTTCCACCTCCACTACTAACCTGGGACTGCGGCTTCTGGACCTGTAGCGACTGCCTCGGTCATAGTCGTCATAATAGCTTCGACCATATGGGGAGCGACGCACACGCTCCTTGTTCCTCATCTGATTAGGAGCTGGTGATAGAAGATAACAGTCAACAACGTCTCTGTGGAAACATGTCTGAGGGCAGAAATTTGGGAAAGTTATTTTTTAATGCTCAAAAACAGACTGGAAAAGTATGATGATACACATTCACACAATGGTACTGATGGTTTGCGTCAATGAATCTATCTTGGAGAGAATGTGCTACAGATGCTGCATGCTAAGTAAACTGTTATCTACAATGAACATAATTGTAGTCATTTAGCAATATAACTGTTGAGATGTGACTTCAAGTCACTGTTGCTTGCAGTCGGCAATATTCTAGCTACATCATGGCAGTATGGCAATAGTAACTGGGCTTGCCAAACTAGAGGTCAGTCAGTCCCTGCTGTATCCGCGATTGCGGAATATTTAGCACAAATCCCCACTCGGTACAGAAATGTACCCATATTGCAGAAAATCAAATTTTGTGCAGAACTCATGCAGAATTTTGCATTTATCTGTCTTAAGATTTCATCAAATACACTGCAGAATTTTATAACTGGACTGAAATGCTTACTAAAAGTGCATGTCTGTCCGTTGACACTAGTGATCTCCTGATTCATTAACTATTCTAGATAAGTTATACAAGAGTCATCAGCATGATCAGAAAATGACAAATCCCCCCCTCACCACCAAATTTGAAAGAACAAATCATCTGACTGTTACTTGGTAAGTCTGACTTGAGAGAATTTCTATCTAATCTGTCTGTCCATATATAAGAGTAGTGAGTAGTTATTGAGCTATCAAAACTATACCATGGAATGGGGATTAGGTACTTTGTATTTCTATGTCTGGTACACACCACTGTGAACAGAGTCATGTTGCCATGGACACAGAAAAAACAAACTCAAAACACCCCTACCTAGCAAAAGATACCATTTGACAAGCTGGGTGCTGTTGTACAAAACAACCTTAGCGCTACAACTGTCGTAAGTCTATGTTTAAGGTACCGGAGTTATGATCACCTTAGTGCTAAGATTGCTTTGTACAACAGACCCTAGGTCACACCAAAACAAAGTCAAACTTGTTGCCTTGGAAACAGAAAAAAAATATATAAATAAATCACCAAGTTTGGACGGAAAATGTGGAATGGTGTTTTAGTTCTGCTCTGCAAATGATAACTGCCTCCGTTTCAGCTAAGTCTATATAACTTGTTAGCATGGAAACAGGGAAAAATAAAATTTTGAAAAATTCCTTAATAGCGAAAGGCACCACTTCAGCCCTTGGTGAAAACATGTACCAAGTTTGGATGAAGTGTCTTTCACAGTTTTTATGTTGCGCTCCGGAAACAACACCTACCCCCCACCTTTTGAGAGTAAGTCCGAATTGTTTCCATGGAAATCGAAAAAAATCAATACTGCCAAAAATCCGCAAAAGGCACCACTTCAGGATCTATTTGATATATCTAAGTTTTATTGATGAATATTGAACAGATTTCGAGTTGCACTCCAAAGCAAAATGATTATGGACTAACAGACGGGGCATCAATTTTATCCCCCTGCATTAATATATGCAGAGTAACCTGTGCCCCTCATGGTTTATTCTCCCTGCAGTGTTTTATTGCTTGTTAAACAACTCCTACTCGTTTATTTCTTAAATAAACCTGCAGTGTTATGGATGCTACTTGATATCTTTACAGACCAAACAGCTTTGCCTTTCCTGTATACATGTAATACTCACTTTTTCTGTCACCTCTGGCAAACTCGATCTCAAGCTCTCTGCCATAGAAGCGTGTTCTGTCCAGATGGTACAACGCATCATCAGCATCTCGTGCATCCTCAAATGTGATCTGGTTAAGGGCGCAACTCACATACTTGGCAAAATGAAATCCAACAAATGCTAAACACAGTAACTTTGCCACTAAAACACATGATGTATTACTATAGTATAGCATTTCATATACACAATATACCTAATACAAAAATACCAGTACTTGCAATGATCAGGTTAAGTGTTACAAATTGGTTCAAGACATAGGATTGATCACTGGTTCCAAAAATCAACATATGATTGATTACAGATCAATAATGACAGAGAATACAACAAATTCGAATTTAGATCATTCTTCAGCCCCCTGGTATCCTGCTGTTAATAACAATAAATAAGAGAGCACAACTCTTAAAGGAAATTGTATTTTATACATTTACTCTGCATATAGTCTCCTAGCAAAGTTTACAATAACAGTACCTGAAACCTTGCCTGTTATCCGACTTACTTGTTTTGTTTTGTGTTATACACAAAATTATTATCCCATAAAAACATTAAAACATAATTGATCACAGAATTCATGCTCGTTCCTTGCTTCGGAAACGAAATCAATCAAACATTTATTAATTGGAACATTTCGGTAAAGTTTTCAGCAGCATCCTATTCTTGCAATGACTGTGCCCCAAGCTGACTCTATGCAAACAGGTGCCTGATTACCACCATTAATCATGTTAATGTATGTTTAACACATTTTGCCAATACATTTCACAGCTGAAGAAACTTTTAAATACCCGCATAAAATTGACTCAGTAAAAACCAGAACCTTTACTAGATGTGTAAACAATAAATAGAGGCATGCAGAAAGACAAATAGTTCTGTTTGATTGGATATTCTAACTTGGCTGACTTGACAAAATTGACTGCTAAACCATCTTGCTAGAATGTACCCACTGTATCTCTAAGTGGAGCCCTCATCTAGAGATGGTAAATCACTGTATTTGAAGCCTTGAGTAAGATGACTTGTCTTTAATTATCTTGGTCTGGGTTTGACTTAGTTATATACTTGAGTCTTAACTTTTTTCTGCTTGAGAAAAACTTGTGTAAACTTGTTTATGCCAAAGTTCACTTGATTGCGCCAAAATGTCAACTTCAGAGATTCAGCAGAAAGTTGACATGGAAATGCCAAATTTGTCGACTTGCTTGACTTGTGGGTCAAACCTGTCAACTTGCTTTTGCGCTGTTTGATGACTTGATCATGCCAAATGTTATCTGTACATCGGCTCTGACTGATCAGTTCATCAGAAATCTGTATGACAGCATTGACTGATCTGTGATGTATCTTTATCTAATGGTCTCTTGGTATTAGCCAGCGTGCACACAAGGGGCTTGTGCATAGAACTGTACTTGATCCTTACTTTTCCACGTACTCTAACTTGACTTTGATTTCTGATGAAAAAGTGAAAAATGATTATCATCGGCAAACATAACATATCGTTCATACAAATACTGTTATGATGAGCACAGCATGACCTAGGTGTGCGCTGAAATAAATTGATCGTGATGCATCTTGATATAAGATCTGTGGCCACTAGTATATCTAGTAAATGTCCCTACAATGAAAAATAAGACTCCGTGTTAACTTAAGCATATATACGAGACAGTAAACTAAACATTTCAACAGACTTGTTTTTCAATATTTCCAGTGTTTTCCCCTTTAATGTTATTTTCAGCAAAACGCTTTATCAATCTCATTAAATTCAGATCTTAGTTCTCCTATCACTAAACAAAGATCTGAGGACATCCCATCATGGGTCTTGCAGAACTACCTTTCATCCGACCAATCAAAGCATCGCTTATCAGATCATGAAAGTGACAGTCGGAATGTGTTTTCTTATCATGCAACCTCGAAAACATTAACACAGGGTATTCCGAAAAACAGCTACAGCTCGTACGACTGATTCCGTCAAAATTATCTTCCATCTCTCGCTTCCCTGGGATAAACATTTGAACGGAGGAGGTGTTGCACAGTACCTGGAAAGCACTGCCATACAATCCCAAGCATGTATCAGACATTCCTGAATGTTCATTTGTTCAGTTTTACAAAATTTTAATCGAGATCTGTGTAAACATATTTTTCAAGCATAGGCTGAAATTGAAGTCGCCAGGTAAAAACGAGTGTCGTAAAGCTTGAGAAAGCTGCTCTCTAATTGGCTTATGTCGACTTCTTGTTAGTCATTTCAGTGGTTGGTCAAAGTTTGTGAAAGGTCATTCTGCCGTGACCCGTAATGGGATGTCCTCAGATCTTTAACGGCAAAGAGAACTTAGATCTGATTTTAATGAGATTCAAGGCTTTTTCAAACATCATCAGACTCCGAACATCTTTTTGAGCGGCATCTTTTCGTCAAACTGTCCATGGTCCATCTTAGAATTCTTCCAGGAGTACCGCTACATCTATGAGCTGCATAAAATGGACAATCAAGTCAAAATATAAAACACCTTTGTGCCAATCTCATTACATTATTGTGAATTATGCACATTCTTGATGATGGATGAAAAACTGCTGCCATGTAACATTCTGATACAATGTATCTTAATTAATAAAGCAATCTGTCATCCTTGTGTTCTTTCAAATTGTAACAATAGCAATTCAGAAACATCACAGCCTATAAACATATACATGTCAAGAGGATTTATCCAGCCTTTGCCCAAAACATTCAGTCTACAACTACTAGCTCGAACCTGTCACTTGACATTTTCAGTAGAGCTTAGCATTAATGTATAGCCTTTTACTGGACCAAGAGACATTTTACTAGACTCTTTCTGCAGTCTAGTGGCTAAAGTCACAGGCTATCATCACACCATTTTAGCTCTTTCTTCAAGGATATTGTATGTATGCGAATCCTCGGGATCTTCTTGTGTGATAATCCACAGGGACATAAACATCACTTATAGGTCCATATTTGCCAAATAAACTTCGCAACTCATCTGGTCTAGAATAACAAATATTGAAATAATAAAATGCATGAAAACATTTTCTCAGTGTTTTTGTCTGAAATATAGGAAAATTCAATTTTGCTCTAGCACTTAGGTTGTAATTCATGAAACTGACCAAATGCATGTATTTCAGTCTGTTGAAAAAGTTTGAATCAATGTCTGTTACATCACATGAACTAGTCACTTGACACCTCAGGGTAGCTTTTCTAAAGTCATAATGGAGCAAGGTAGCTAATCTGGTCCATTTTTAATGTCTCCAAACAGTGTACATTACTCATCATTTTCAGATTGATATTTCTTTTATCTAATAAAAATCAACCAAAAAAATACAAAAAGTTTACTATGCATTCACATGAAAAGCATCTTAGGTGTGTAAATAAAGTATGTAAATTGTAAAAGGCACACATAATCGTCAGTCTGTTCACGACTTTCAACAAAAAACAGTTTTTTCCAATCATAATTGAATGAGCAGACTGAGTGAGTATGGTTTTACGCCGCTCTTAGCAATAACACCGTGGGGGACACCAGAAATGGGCCTAACACAATGTACCCATGTCTGGGATCGAACCTGGGTCTTCCGCGTGACAAGCGAACGCTTGAACCACTTTCTACCCGACCGCCGCGAATGAGTAGAGTGTTACTTCACCGAAAACTTTCTGTTTGATTTAATTTGTACACAACGATTTGACTCCTTGAAACCAAAAGAAAACACCGTCTGCTCAACTGTTGACAATTTGTTTGGTGTTGGCAAAAGAACAGATATTAATTAGCCTAGATCATCCTCTGACGTTGAGACAAACGTTCACATTGCAACATATACACACAGTGCAAATTTACATTTGCACCTGCTCCAGACATGATGCAAATCTGCTTACACACATGACAAGTATACTCACGTATGTATTTCTACACACGTATGCTAACACGGTCGAGTCAGTATACGTCCCTTTCCCAGACCAGGCCACAGCGCTACGTTTATCGAGTGGTATACATCTTGCAAGGGACGCGACTCTTCCCTTTAATTACTTGCGCTCAGTGCTACTGTCATGGCGGATCTGTTTACGCATTTGTTTTCTGTCGAAGGTCGGCTTGTTGTTATATTAACGTACAGATCGCTTACTATAACTGCCAGGAAGTCTCTTAGGTGGGTTATGGTCGGTTTTATTGTGGTTGTGTCAACAGTGCGAATGCTAAAATTTGTTTGCCACCAAGTATGATTAAAATCGATATGGCTCAAGACATATCTTTTAGCATATTATGTTATCCACGCGTGCCTCTTAGATCCTTTGGGTTAGTTGTGTCAGATTTGTTTATTTGTTGTTGTTTAACGAAGCACTCACCAATATTTCAACTAAATGACGGCGGTCTGTAAATAATCGAGTTTGCTCATGTATTGTCATTTAAGCCATTAACAATAAGCGGTACTGAACATTTCAACCAAACCTTGTGAAATCATTTCATACCACACGTTATTATTTTTTGTGTATCATGCACAATTTTAGACAAAGGGATGTGTTGAAAGTCTCTATGTTCTAACAATCATATGTTGAGTTTGTGTTCTGTTTCCAAAATAGAAAACACTACCATTTAACACTGCAATTAAATCCAGTCTGACATTTTGTTACCTACTCTTGAGACTTGCAGTGGGTACCCGGGTAATAGGGGATCGGCTAACCGGGTAGTAAATTTGAACTCGTCCCAGCCCTACTGCAACTATATCACAAAATAAATGCCTCATTAACTGCAAACTGTGAAAAGTTTTATTGTGGCATGGTACTTAGTTTTAAGGCTTAATTTCATTTCATCTGTGCTTTAAACTTAAATTTATAAATAAAGCGTGTGTGACAGTATTAATGCACTTTTTACACTTCCAAATACAAGGAATAAAATCTGGTATTCAAGTTTCAGTGAATGTTACTTTTGTTTGAAATACAGTCAAACTCAATTGGGTTTCTGTCACTTGCAGAACTTCAACAATGGATCATAACAAGCATGACAAATATTACAGAACATCCTTAATATCAGAACTCGGGTATTTATCATATCTAGCTTGTGACAATTTTAACATGATATTCTCGTTTCATATTTGTCAACTGAATAATGTGTTATAGTTCACAAGAAAATTAAGTTAGCCAGTCAGGCAACCTTAATGTTATTTTCATGAGCCCTACTTGAAATTAATGGTTTCTTAACCATAAAAGGTCGGGGATTTAATCTTTCCGAGGACATTTTCTAGTGTGACTTGAAAACTACAGCATAGATTCTTCTCAAACTTTGTGTATCAATAGGACAGGTGCTGTGTGAGGTTCGATTTCAATTTTTGGATTTTCTGAAAAAATACAACTGTTTTTCATTGGGTTACTTATATTTTTTCTACTTAAACATTTTAAGCACTGCATGCATTCTTTTGAATTTTAGGGAACAGTTACCATACTAAAATAGAGGAGGTGCAGTGCAAAGTTTGATAAGTGGAATATCTCAGAAAATATAACGGTATCTTGTTTCATGTTTTGAACTTAGAAATATTTTTATACCCCTGACCTAAAACCTTCAAAAGGGCAGCGCATCATATTTAGGACATAAACATACTGTGTTTTCAATGTAGAGCTAGGTTACCTGTAGATTTAACCATGCTAAATTGAATTTGGAACCAAAAGCGCAGCATGAGGTTTCAAATATTAAATCTCCATTCTACCACGACTAAATGAAATGCCAACTCTTTTGTATTACAAAAATATATTGAGTGAAGTGGCATGGGTTGAGTCCAGTATTTTGAGTGGGTTGTTGATCTGAATTTACGGAATCCCTGACAACAGCCTGTAAACACAATATGGTGCTCTATATGTCCAGCAGTTCCTTTACACTGTAATACTTCACACAAACTTATCATACCCGTGAAGACCCCCCGGGGTAGATTAGGTCTTCAACAACCTATTCTTGTCATTGATATCATGAGCATCAATCCACACAATTGGTATCGATGACATGCTTCAACCAAGTCAGCGAGCCTAACCACCCGATCCCATTGGTCGCCTCTTATGACAAGCATAGTCATCTTTTAGGGCAAGAATGGGTTGCCCAAGACCTATTCTGCCCTGGATAATCACGGGTCAACTGTTATCATGTCATATTGCTCACTGTGCTGTGAAACATATGCAACGTCGTACAAAAGTGCCAAAATAGCAAGCTCTCTGTTGACCTTTAAAGTTTGAAATATATTCTCTTTGCAGATTTCTGTCATGTTCTCTGCATGAAAATATTTCCCACACATCCTTTGAATCATCGTACAACCGCATCGTTTATGACTCCTACTAGAACGTCTACAAATTATTATATAAAAGAAACATCGCTGTGTGTTTTCCAATATCAATTAAACAGGAAAAAGGGACAACTACAGACTTTTCATATTGCTTGGATATAGCATTTGGGTAAATAATCGTCGCTAACCCCACAACTGTCGTAAGATATTTATTATTCTTACTATGTATGACTCCTACTGGACCTTCCACACATTATTATATAAAAGAAACATCCCTGTGCGTTTTCCAATAACAATTAAATGGGAGACGAACACTGGTCGGGGAAAGGGACAACTACACACTTTTCATATTGCTTGCATATAGCGCGTGGGTAAATAGTGGTTACTACCTCCACAGATGTTGTAATATATATATTAGTTTTACTATGCATGACCCCTGCTGGTCACTTTACACATTATTATATAAAAGAAACATCCCTGTGCGTTTTCCAATAACAATTAAATGGGAGACGAACACTGGTCGCGGAAAGGGACATCTACAGACTTTTCATATTGCTTGGATATAGCGCGTGGGTAAATAGTGGTCACTACCTCTACAGATGTTGAAATATAATGATAATTTCTACTATTTATCACTCCTACTGGTCTCTCTTCACATTATTATATAAAAGAAACATCCCTGTTAGTTTTCCAATATCAATTAAACGGGAGACGAACACTGGTCGCGGTAAGGGACATCTACAGACTTTTCATATTGCTTGGATATAGCGCGTGGGTAAATAGTGGTCACTACCTGCACAACTCTTGTAATATATCTATTAGTTTTACTATGCATGACCCCTACTGGTCACTCTACACATTATTATATCAAAGAAACATCCGTATGTGTTTTCCAATATCAATTAAATGGGAGACGAACACTGGTCGCTGAAAGGGACATCTACAGACTTTTCATGTTCCTTGCATATAGCGCGTGGGTAAATAGCGGTCACTACCTCCACAGATGTTGTAATATATATATATTATTTTTCACTATCCATGACCCCTACTGGTCACTCTTCACATTATTATATCAAAGAAACATCCCTACGCGTTTTCCAATATCAATTAAACGGGAGACGAAGACTGGTCGCGGAAAGGGACATCTACAGACTTTTCATATTGCTTGCATATAGCGCGTGGGTAAATAGTGGTCACTACCTGCACTACTGTTGAAATATAATGATTATTTTTACTATTTATGACTCCTACTGGTCACTCTTCACATTATTATATAAAAGAAACATCCCTGTGTGTTTTCCAATATCAATTAAACGGGAGACGAACACTGGTCGCGGAAAGGGACATCTACAGACTTTTCATATTGCTTGCATATAGCGTGTGTAAATAGTGGTCACTACCTCCACAGATGTTGTAATATATATACATTATTTTTCATTATCCATGACCCCTACTGGTCACTCTTCACATTATTATATAAAAGAAACATCTCTACGCGTTTTCCAATATCAATTAAACGGGAGACGAAGACTGGTCGCAGAAAGGGACATCTACAGACTTTTCATATTGCTTGGATATAGCGCGTGGGTAAATAGTGGTCACTACCTCCACAGATGTTGTAATATATATATATTAGTTTTACTATGCATGACCCCTACTGGTCAATCTACACATTATTATATCAAAGAAACATCCCTGTGTGTTTTCCAATATCAATTAAATGGGAGACAAACACTGGTCGCGGAAAGGGACATCTACAGACTTTTCATATTGCTTGTATATAGCGCGTGGGTAAATAGTGGTCACTACCTGCACAACTGTTGAAATATAATGATTATTTTTACTGTTTATGACTCCTAGTTGTCAGTATACACATTATCATATCAAAGAAACATCCCTGTGTGTTTTCCAATATCAATTAAACGGGAGACGAACACTGGTCGCGGAAAGGGACATCAACAGACCATTAATATTGCTTGGATATAGTGCGTGGGTAAATAGTGGTCACTACCTCTACAGCTGTTGAAATATAATGATTATTATTACTATTTATGACTCCTACTGGTCACACTTCACATTATTATATCAAAGAAACATCCCTGTGTGTTTTACAATATCAATTAAACGGGAGACGAACACTGGTCGCGGAAAGGGACATCTACAGACTCTTCATATTGCTTGTATATAGCGCGTGGGTAAATAGTGGTCACTACCTGCACAACTGTTGAAATATAATGATTATTTTTACTGTTTATGACTCCTAGTTGTCAGTATACACATTTTTATATAAAAAAACATCTCTTTGTGTTTTCCAATATCAATTAAACGGGAGACGAAGACTGGTCGCGGAAAGGGACATCTACAGACTTTTCATATTGCTTGCATATAGCGCGTGGGTAAATAGTGGTCACTACCTGCACAACCGTTGAAATATAATGATTATTTTTACTATTTATGACTCCTACTGGTCACACGTCACATTATTATATAACAAAAACATCCCTGCGCGTTTTCCAATATCAATTAAACGGGAGACGAAGACTGGTCGCGGAAAGGGACATCTACAGACTTTTCATATTGCTTGCATATAGCGCGTGGGTAAATAGTGGTCACTCCCTGCACAACTGTTGAAATATAATGATTATTTTTACTATTTATGACTCCTACTGGTCAGTAGACACATTATTATATAACAAAAACATCCCTGCGCCTTTTCCAATATCAATTAAACGGGAGACGAACACTGGTCGCGGAAAGGGACATCTACAGACTTTTCATATTGCTTGGATATAGCGCGTGGGTAAATAGTGGTCACTACCTCTACAGCTGTTGAAATATAATGATAATTTCTACAATTTATCACTCCTACTGGTCACTCTTCACATTATTATTTTAAAGAAACATCCCTGCGCGTTTTCCAATATCAATTAAACGGGAGACGAAGACTGGTCGCGGAAAGGGACATCTACAGACTTTTCATATTGCTTGGATATAGCGCGTGGGTAAATAGTGGTCACTATCTGCACAACTGTTGAAATATAATGATTATTTTTACTATTTATGACTCCTACTGGTCACTCTACACATTATTATATAAAAAAACATCCCTGTGCGTTTTCCAATATCAATTAAATGGCAGATGAACACTGGTCGCGGAAAGGGACGTCTACAGACTTTTCATATTGCTTGGATATAGTGCGTTGGTAAATAATGGTCACTACCTGCACAACTGTTGAAATATAATGATTATTTTTACTATTTATGACTCCTACTTGTCAGTATACACATTATCATATCAAAGAAACATCCCAGTGTGTTTTCAAATATCAATTAAACGGGAGACGAAGACTGGTCGCGGAAAGGGACATCTACAGACTTTTCTTATTGCTTGGATATAGCGCGTGGGTAAATAGTGGTCACTACCTCCACAGATGTTGTAATATATCTATTAGTTTTACAATGCATGACCCCTACTGGTCACTCTTCACATTATTATATAAAAGAAACATCTCTACGCGTTTTCCAATATCAATTAAACGGGAGACGAAGACTGGTCGCGGAAAGGGACATCTACAGACTTTTCATATTGCTTGGATATAGCGCGTGGGTAAATAGTGGTCACTATCTGCACAACTGTTTAAATATAATGATTATTTTTACTGTTTAGGACTCCTACTGGTCGGTATACACATTTTTATATAAAAGAAATATCGCTTTGTGTTTTCCAATATCAATTAAACGGGAGACGAAGACTGGTCGCGGAAAGGGACATCTACAGACTTTTCATATTGCTTGGATATAGCGCGTGGGTAAATAGTGGTCACTACCTGCACTACTGTTGAAATATAATGATTATTTTTACTATTTATGACTCCTACTGGTCACTCTTCACATTATTATATAAAAGAAACATCCCTGTGTGTTTTCCAATATCAATTAAACGGGAGACGAACACTGGTCGCGGAAAGGGACATCTACAGACTTTTCATATTGCTTGCATATAGCGTGTGTAAATAGTGGTCACTACCTCCACAGATGTTCTAATATATATACATTATTTTTCATTATCCATGACCCCTACTGGTCACTCTTCACATTATTATATAAAAGAAACATCCCTACGCGTTTTCCAATATCAATTAAACGGGAGACGAAGACTGGTCGCGGAAAGGGACGTCTACAGACTTTTCATATTGCTTGGATATAGCGCGTGGGTAAATAGTGGTCACTACCTCCACAGATGTTGTAATATATATATATTAGTTTTACTATGCATGACCCCTACTGGTCAATCTACACATTATTATATCAAAGAAACATCCCTGTGTGTTTTCCAATATCAATTAAATGGGAGACAAACACTGGTCGCGGAAAGGGACATCTACAGACTTTTCATATTGCTTGTATATAGCGCGTGGGTAAATAGTGGTCACTACCTGCACAACTGTTGAAATATAATGATTATTTTTACTATTTATGACTCCTACTTGTCAGTATACACATTATCATATCAAAGAAACATCCCTGTGTGTTTTCCAATATCAATTAAATGGGAGACGAACACTGGTCGCGGAAAGGGACATCTACAGACTTTTCATATTGCTTGGATATAGCGCGTGGGTAAATAGTGGTCACTACCTGCACAGCTGTTGTAATATATCTATTAGTTTTACTATGCATGACCCCTACTGGTCACACTACACATTATTATATAAAAGAAACATCCCTGTGTGTTTTCCAATATCAATTAAACGGGAGACGAACACTGGTCGCGGAAAGGGACATCTACAGACTTTTCATATTGCTTGCATATAGCGCGTGGGTAAATAGTGGTCACTACCTGCACAACTGTTGAAATATAATAATTATTTTTACTATGCATGACTCCCACTGGTCAGTATACACATTATCATATCAAAGAAACATCCCTGTGTGTTTTCCAATATCAATTAAATGGGAGACGAACACTGGTCGCGGAAAGGGAACTCTACAGACTTTTCATATTGCTTGGATATAGCGCGTGGGTAAATAGTGGTCACTACCTCTACAGCTGTTGTAATATATACATTACTTTTTACTATGCATGACCCCTACTGGTCACTATACACATTATTATATAACAAAAACATCCCTGTGCGTTTTCCAATATCAATTAAACCGGAGACGAACACTGGTCGCGGAAAGGGACATCTACAGACTTTTCATATTGCTTGGATATAGCGCGTGGGTAAATAGTGGTCACTACCTCTACAACTGTTGAAATATAATGATAATTTTTACTATTTATGACTCCTACTGGTCACTCTTCACATTATTATATCAAAGAAACATCCCTGCGCGTTTTCCAATATCAATTAAACGGGAGACGAGCACTGGTCGCGGAAAGGGACATCTACAGACTTTTCATATTGCTTGGATATAGCGCGTGGGTAAATAGTGGTCACTACCTCAACAGCTGTTGTAATATATATATTATTTTTTACTCTTTATGACCCCTACTGGTCACTCTTCACATTATTATATAAAAGAAACATCCCTGTGTGTTTTCCAATATCAATTAAACGGGAGACGAACACTGGTCGCGGAAAGGGACATCTACAGACTTTTCATATTGCTTGCATATAGCGTGTGTAAATAGTGGTCACTACCTCCACAGATGTTCTAATATATATACATTATTTTTCATTATCCATGACCCCTACTGGTCACTCTTCACATTATTATATAAAAGAAACATCCCTACGCGTTTTCCAATATCAATTAAACGGGAGACGAAGACTGGTCGCGGAAAGGGACGTCTACAGACTTTTCATATTGCTTGGATATAGCGCGTGGGTAAATAGTGGTCACTACCTCCACAGATGTTGTAATATATATATATTAGTTTTACTATGCATGACCCCTACTGGTCAATCTACACATTATTATATCAAAGAAACATCCCTGTGTGTTTTCCAATATCAATTAAATGGGAGACAAACACTGGTCGCGGAAAGGGACATCTACAGACTTTTCATATTGCTTGTATATAGCGCGTGGGTAAATAGTGGTCACTACCTGCACAACTGTTGAAATATAATGATTATTTTTACTATTTATGACTCCTACTTGTCAGTATACACATTATCATATCAAAGAAACATCCCTGTGTGTTTTCCAATATCAATTAAATGGGAGACGAACACTGGTCGCGGAAAGGGACATCTACAGACTTTTCATATTGCTTGGATATAGCGCGTGGGTAAATAGTGGTCACTACCTGCACAGCTGTTGTAATATATCTATTAGTTTTACTATGCATGACCCCTACTGGTCACTATACACATTATTATATAAAAGAAACATCCCTGTGTGTTTTCCAATATCAATTAAACGGGAGACGAACACTGGTCGCGGAAAGGGACATCTACAGACTTTTCATATTGCTTGCATATAGCGCGTGGGTAAATAGTGGTCACTACCTGCACAACTGTTGAAATATAATAATTATTTTTACTATGCATGACTCCCACTGGTCAGTATACACATTATCATATCAAAGAAACATCCCTGTGTGTTTTCCAATATCAATTAAATGGGAGACGAACACTGGTCGCGGAAAGGGAACTCTACAGACTTTTCATATTGCTTGGATATAGCGCGTGGGTAAATAGTGGTCACTACCTCTACAGCTGTTGTAATATATACATTACTTTTTACTATGCATGACCCCTACTGGTCACTATACACATTATTATATAACAAAAACATCCCTGTGCGTTTTCCAATATCAATTAAACGGGAGACGAACACTGGTCGCGGAAAGGGACATCTACAGACTTTTCATATTGCTTGGATATAGCGCGTGGGTAAATAGTGGTCACTACCTCTACAACTGTTGAAATATAATGATAATTTTTACTATTTATGACTCCTACTGGTCACTCTTCACATTATTATATCAAAGAAACATCCCTGCGCGTTTTCCAATATCAATTAAACGGGAGACGAGCACTGGTCGCGGAAAGGGACATCTACAGACTTTTCATATTGCTTGGATATAGCGCGTGGGTAAATAGTGGTCACTACCTCAACAGCTGTTGTAATATATATATTATTTTTTACTCTTTATGACCCCTACTGGTCACTCTTCACATTATTATATAAAAGAAACATCCCTGTGTGTTTTCCAATATCAATTAAACGGGAGACGAACACTGGTCGCGGAAAGGGACATCTACAGACTTTTCATATTGCTTGCATATAGCGTGTGTAAATAGTGGTCACTACCTCCACAGATGTTCTAATATATATACATTATTTTTTATTATCCATGACCCCTACTGGTCACTCTTCACATTATTATATAAAAGAAACATCCCTACGCGTTTTCCAATATCAATTAAACGGGAGACGAAGACTGGTCGCGGAAAGGGACACCTACAGACTTTTCATATTGCTTGGATATAGCGCGTGGGTATACTCGGACCCCATGGTACCGCGGCATTCATCGTATCGCGGCATTTGTGATTTCCGTTAGTTCACGCTGGACACGCCTCTAAGCGGCTGTCTATTAATGCAAATCAGTAACCAGGAAGTGCTCACTTCGTAAACAATTTCAATTTCCTCGGAATGTTCCGTCTGCTGTAAGTAAGGAGTTATTAATCCGTTGATACCTATTTCTGGCATCTGTTGTAATATTGCCTTACCCCCATCTATTAATGGCCAACGATATAACACGCAGTTCCCCAAGTAAACTTTCTCAATCGACCTGAACTAGATCATCTGCATATTCATGGCGACTAATGAGGTAACGGAAGTTACGTAGTCCGCACATTTTTTCCAGCTCTGTGCCAAGAATCTATTGGGAGATCATAAGGACCATAATGCCAAACTTAGAAATACGTTCTTCACTAGTAACCAAAAGATAAATACATACTTTGGGCATACTAGGAGTGTTTTTTATATATTTATTGTTGACTTTTAACATTTTTCCATTTTGTGACAAATTATTGTCATCCAATTTTTTTTAAACAATCTTAAAATATCATTTCTGATGTTTTGATGTTGACTTATAAAAAATATTTTTCTCTTACTTTTCGGTAAATATGCATTGAATACCTATTGCTGATAACACATTTAGAATTTTACTTGTGCTGTCTTTGCACTTGTCTGGACAAATCACTGATGTCTGGCATGATCACACCAAGTGGTTGGTAGAATTATGTCTTCTTTTTGTCCAATTCGGACCTCCATACACAACTTTTCTCTGTACCGCGATACGATGGAGTTCGCTCCCTTGTCAAACAGAGCGCGAGGCACGGTTTTACTCGGAGCTACTAATGTAAATAATGAACTTTTATCAGTAAAATATGCATTGTTTGATATCATGAATGATATCTGATACAGAGAACACGAATAAACATAAAGGTTAGTGAGTGCATTTTGTTCCGTTTAGCGTACATGACAAGTACCGCGATACCCCGAGGTTGCAGGCTAAATAGTGGTCACTACCTCCACAGATGTTGTAATATATATATATTAGTTTTACTATGCATGACCCCTACTGGTCAATCTACACATTATTATATAAAAGAAACATCCCTGTGTGTTTTCCAATATCAATTAAACGGGAGACGAACACTGGTCGCGGAAAGGGACATCTACAGACTTTTCATATTGCTTGCATATAGCGCGTGGGTAAATAGTGTTCACTACCTGCACAACTGTTGAAATATAATAATTATTTTTACTATGCATGACTCCTACTGGTCAGAATACACATTATCATATCAAAGAAACATCCCTGTGTGTTTTCCAATATCAATTAAATGGGAGACGAACACTGGTCGCGGAAAGGGAACTCTACAGACTTTTCATATTGCTTGGATATAGCGCGTGGGTAAATAGTGGTCACTACCTCTACAGCTGTTGAAATATAATGATTATTTTTACTATGTATGACTCCTACTGGACCATCTACACATTATTATATAAAAGAAACATCCTTGTGTGATTTCCAATATCAATTAAACGGGAGACCAGCATTGGTCGCGGAAAGGGACATCTACAGACTTTTCATATTGCTTGGATATAGCGCGTGGGTAAATAGTGGTCACTACCTGCACAGCTGTTGAAATATAATGATTATTTTTACTATGTATGACTCCTACTGGACCATCTACACATTATTATATAAAAGAAACATCCTCGTGTGATTTCCAATATCAATTAAACGGGAGACCAGCATTGGTCGCGGAAAGGGACATCTACAGACTTTTCATATTGCTTGGATATAGCGCGTGGGTAAATAGTGGTCACTACCTCTACAGCTGTTGAAATATAATGATTATTTTTACTATGTATGACTCCTACTGGACCATCTACACATTATTATATAAAAGAAACATCCTTGTGTGATTTCCAATACAATTTAAACGGGAGACAAACACTGGTCGCGGAAAGGGACATCTACAGACTTTTCATATTGCTTGTATATAGCGCGTGGGTAAATAGTGGTCACTACCTGCACAACTGCTGAAATATAATGATTATTTTTACTGTTTATTACTCCTACTGGTCAGTATACACATTATTATATAAAAGAAACATCGCTGTGCGTTTTCCAATATCAATTAAACGGAAGACGAACACTGGTCGCGGAAAGGGACATCTACAGACTTTTCATATTGCTTGGATATAGCGCGTGGGTAAATAGTGGTCACTACTTCCACAGATGTTGTAATATATATGTTAGTTTTACTATGCATGACCCCTACTGGTCACACTACACATTATTATATCAAAGAAACATCCCTGTGCGTTTTCCAATATCAATTAAATGGGAGACGAACACTGGTCGCGGAAAGGGACATCTACAGACTTTTCATATTGCCTGCATATAGCGCGTGGGTAAATAGTGGTCACTCCCTGCACAACTGTTGAAATATAATGATTATTTTTACTGTTTATGACTCCTTCTGGTCACTCTACACATCATTATATAAAAGAAACATCGCTTTGTGTTTTCCAATATCAATTAAACGGGAGACGAGCACTGGTCGCGGAAAGGGACATCTACAGACTTTTCATATTGCTTGGATATAGCGCGTGGGTAAATAGTGGTCACTACCTCAACAGCTGTTGTAATATATATATTATTTTTTACTCTTTATGACCCCTACTGGTCACTCTTCACATTATTGTATCAAAGAAACATCCCAGTGTGTTTTCCAATATCAATTAAACGGGAGACGAACACTGGTCGCGGAAAGGGACATCTACAGACTGTTCATATTGCTTGGATATAGCGCGTGGGTAAATAGTGGTCACTACCTCTACAGATGTTGAAATATAATGATTATTTCTACTATTTATGACTCCTACTGGTCACACTTCACATTATTATATCAAAGAAACATCCCTATGTGTTTTCCAATATCAATTAAACAGGAGACGAACACTGGTCGCGGAAAGGGACATCTACAGACTTTTCATATTGCTTGGATATAGCGTGTGGGTAAATAGTGGTCACTACCTCTACAGCTGTTGAAATATAATGATTATTTTTATTATGGATGACTCCTACTGGACCATCTACACATTATTATATAAAAGAAACATCCTCGTGTGATTTCCAATATCAATTAAACGGGAGACCAGCATTGGTCGCGGAAAGGGACATCTACAGACTTTTCATATTGCTTGGATATAGCGCGTGGGTAAATAGTGGTCACTACCTCTACAGCTGTTGAAATATAATGATTATTTTTACTATGTATGACTCCTACTGGACCATCTACACATTATTATATAAAAGAAACATCCTCGTGTGATTTCCAATATCAATTAAACGGGAGACCAGAATTGGTCGCGGAAAGGGACATCTACAGACTTTTCATATTGCTTGGATATAGCGCGTGGGTAAATAGTGGTCACTACCTCTACAGCTGTTGAAATATAATGATTATTTTTACTATGTATGACTCCTACTGGACAATCTACACATTATTATATAAAAGAAACATCCTTGTGTGATTTCCAATACAATTTAAACGGGAGACAAACACTGGTCGCGGAAAGGGACATCTACAGACTTTTCATATTGCTTGTATATAGCGCGTGGGTAAATAGTGGTCACTACCTGCACAACTGCTGAAATATAATGATTATTTTTACTGTTTATTACTCCTACTGGTCAGTATACACATTATTATATAAAAGAAACATCGCTGTGCGTTTTCCAATATCAATTAAACGGAAGACGAACACTGGTCGCGGAAAGGGACATCTACAGACTTTTCATATTGCTTGGATATAGCGCGTGGGTAAATAGTGGTCACTACTTCCACGGATGTTGTAATATATATATTAGTTTTACTATGCATGACCCCTACTGGTCACACTACACATTATTATATCAAAGAAACATCCCTGTGCGTTTTCCAATATCAATTAAATGGGAGACGAACACTGGTCGCGGAAAGGGACATCTACAGACTTTTCATATTGCTTGCATATAGCGCGTGGGTAAATAGTGGTCACTACCTCAACAGCTGTTGTAATATATATATTATTTTTTACTCTTTATGACCCCTACTGGTCACTCTTCACATTATTGTATCAAAGAAACATCCCTGTGTGTTTTCCAATATCAATTAAATGGGAGACGAACACTGGTCGCGGAAAGGGACATCTACAGACTTTTCATATTGCTTGGATATAGCGCGTGGGTAAATAGTGGTCACTACCTCTACAGATGTTGAAATATAATGATTATTTCTACTATTTATGACTCCTACTGGTCACACTTCACATTATTATATCAAAGAAACATCCTTATGTGTTTTCCAATATCAATTAAACAGGAGACGAACACTGGTCGCGGAAAGGGACATCTACAGACTTTTCATATTGCTTGCATATAGCGCGTGGGTAAATAGTGGTCACTACCTCTACAGCTGTTGAAATATAATGATTATTTTTACTATGTATGACTCCTACTGGTCACTCTTCACATTGTTACATAGAAGAAACATCGCTATGTGTTTTCCAATAAAATTTAACCAGGAGACGAACACTGGTCGCGGAAAGGACAACTACAGACTTTTCATATTGCTTGCATATAGCGCGTGGGTAAATAGTGGTCACTACCTGCACAACTGTTGAAATATAATGATTATTTTTACTATGTATGACTCCTACTGGACCATCTACACATTATTATATAAAAGAAACATCCTCGTGTGATTTCCAATATCAATTAAACGGGAGACCAGCATTGGTCGCGGAAAGGGACATCTACAGACTTTTCATATTGCTTGGATATAGCGCGTGGGTAAATAGTGGTCACTACCTCTACAGCTGTTGAAATATAATGATTATTTTTACTATGTATGACTCCTACTGGACCATCTACACATTATTATATAAAAGAAACATCCTTGTGTGATTTCCAATACAATTTAAACGGGAGACAAACACTGGTCGCGGAAAGGGACATCTACAGACTTTTCATATTGCTTGGATATAGCGCGTGGGTAAATAGTGGTCACTACTTCCACAGATGTTGTAATATATATATTAGTTTTACTATGCATGACCCCTACTGGTCACACTACACATTATTATATCAAAGAAACATCCCTGTGCGTTTTCCAATATCAATTAAATGGGAGACGAACACTGGTCGCGGAAAGGGACATCTACAGACTTTTCATATTGCTTGCATATAGCGCGTGGGTAAATAGTGGTCACTCCCTGCACAACTGTTGAAATATAATGATTATTTTTACTGTTTATGACTCCTTCTGGTCACTCTACACATTTTTATATAAAAGAAACATCGCTTTGTGTTTTCCAATATCAATGAAACGGGAGACGAGCACTGGTCGCGGAAAGGGACATCTACAGACTTTTCATATTGCTTGGATATAGCGCGTGGGTAAATAGTGGTCACTACTTCCACAGATGTTGTAATATATATATTAGTTTTACTATGCATGACCGCTACTGGTCACTCTACACATTATTATATCAAAGAAACATCCTTGTGTGATTTCCAATACAATTTAAAAGGGAGACGAACACTGGTCGCGGAAAGGGACAACTACAGACTTTTCATATTGCTTGGATATAGCGTGTGGGTAAATAGTGGTCACTACCTCCACAGATGTTGTCATATATATATTAGTTTTACTATGCATGACCCCTACTGGTCACTCTATACATTATTATATCAAAGAAACATCCCTGTGCGTTTTCCAATATCAATTAAATGGTCGCGGAAAGGGACATCTAGAGACTTTTCATATTGCTTGGATATAGCCCGTGGGTAAATAGTGGTCACTACCTGCACAACTGTTGAAATATAATGATTATTTTTACTGTTAATGACTCCTACTGGTCACTCTACACATAATTATATAACAGAAACATTCCTGTGCGTTTTCCAATATCAATTAAACGGGAGACGAACACTGGTCGCGGAAAGGGACATCTACAGACTTTTCATATTGCTTGCATATAGCGCGTGGGTAAATAGTGGTCAATACCTCCACAGATTTTGTAATATATATATTATTTTTACTATGCATGACCCCTACTGGTCACTCTACACATTATTATATCAAAGAAACATCCCTGTGCGTTTTCCAATATCAATTAAATGGGAGACGAACACTGGTCGCGGAAAGGGACATCTACAGACTCTTCATGTTGCTTGGATATAGCGCGTGGGTAAATAGTGGTCACTACCTGCACAACTGTTGAAATATAATGATTATTTTTTCTATTTATGACTCCTACTGGTCACACTTCACATTATTATATCAAAGAAACATCCCTATGTGTTTTCCAATATCAATTAAACGGGAGACGAACACTGGTCGCGGAAAGGGACATCTACAGACTTTTCATATTTTTTGGATATAGCGCGTGGGTAAATAGTGGTCACTACCTGCACAACTGTTGAAATATAATGATTATTTTTACTGTTTATGACTCCTACTGGTCGGTATACACATTTTTATATAAAAGAAACATCGCTTTGTGTTTTCAAATATCAATTAAACGGGAGACGAGCACTGGTCGCGGAAAGGGACATCTACAGACTTTTCATATTGCTTGCATATAGCGCGTGGGTAAATAGTGGTCACTACCTGCACAACTGTTGAAATATAACGATTATTTTTACTATTTATGACTCCTACTGGTCACACTTCACATTATTATATCAAAGAAACATCCCTATGTGTTTTCCAATATCAATTAAACAGGAGACGAACACTGGTCGCGGAAAGGGACAACTGCAGACTTTTCATATTGCTTGGATATAGCGTGTGGGTAAATAGTGGTCACTACCTCTACAGATGTTGTCATATATATATTAGTTTTACTATGCATGACCCTTACTGGTCACTCTACACATTATTATATCAAAGAAACATCCTTGTGCGTTTTCCAATATCAATTAAATGGGAGACGAACACTGGTCGCGGAAAGGGACATCTACAGACTTTTCATATTTTTTGGATATAGCGCGTGGGTAAATAGTGGTCACTACCTCTACAGCTGTTGAAATATAATGATTATTTTTACTATGTATGACTCCTACTGGACCATCTACACATTATTATATAAAAGAAACATCCTTGTGTGATTTCCAATATCAATTAAACGGGAGACCAGCATTGGTCGCGGAAAGGGACATCTACAGACTTTTCATATTTTTTGGATATAGCGCGTGGGTAAATAGTGGTCACTACCTCTATAGCTGTTGAAATATAATGATTATTTTTACTATGCATGACCCCTACTGGTCACTCTACACATTATTATATCAAAGAAACATCCCTGTGCGTTTTCCAATATCAATTAAACGGGAGACGAACACTGGTCGCGGAAAGGGACATCTACAGACTTTTCATGTTGCTTGGATATAGCGCGTGGGTAAATAGTGGTAACTACCTCAACACCTGTTGAAATATAATGATTATTTTTACTATGCATGACTCCTACTGGTCAGTATTCACATTATCATATAAAAGAAACATCCCTGTGCGTTTTCCAATATCAATTAAACGGGAGACGAACACTGGTCGCGGAAAGGGACATCTACAGACTTGGATATAGCGCTTGTATATAGCTTGGATATAGCGCGTGGGTAAATAGTGGACGCTACCTCAACAGCTGTTGTAATATATTTATTATTTTTACTATGTATGACTCCTACTGGTCATTCTACACATTATTATATAAAAAAACAACATCCCTGAGTGTTTTCCAATATCAATTAAACGGGAGACGAACACTGGTCGCTGAAAGGGGCAACTACAGACTTTTCATATTGCTTGCATATAGCGCGTGGGTAAATAGTGGTCACTACCTCAACAGCTGTTGTAATATATATATATTATTTTTTACTATGCATGACCCCTACTGGTCACTTTACACATTATTATATCACAGAAACATCCCTGAGTGTTTTCCAATGTCAGTAACATGTGAGACGAACATTTTTCATATTACTTGTATATAGCGAGACGGTAAATAAATGTCATTACCTCCACATGCAACTGTTGTAATCTATTTATTATTTTTGATGTGTATATCTGATGGGAATCTACACAGTATTATGTGTTATTGTGACATGCCAGTAGACTAAATATATATGAAAGATCATTTTATTATTCTGATTGTGTGGGTAGCGATGAGGATTTTCACACTTCTAGCTTGGTTATTCTTGTCTATTATGCTGTGAAGAATGATCTTTCCGTGGCTTAACTATGTAAAAAAATATATTATGCCATGTGTGGGAGTAGCGGCGATAATTTTCCTACACCTTATAGTAGACTAGACAATCAGTCCGTACTTGTCCCTTTCCCAGACCCAGGGAGCCGTCATTACAACGTCCGTGTCTACACTAGTATTTAGACACAGGACCGTGTGCAGTCTGCAATTGTCCCTTTCCTAGACCAGTGTTCGCCTCCCATTTAATTGTGTAGAAATAAGCCAGGTTATTCTTGCATATGATACTCTGTAGAATGGCCTGTCCGTGGCTTAAAGATGTAAAAATAATTTATCATACCACTTGTGGGGGTCGCTACACTATCAGTCTGTAACTGTCCCTTTCCCAGACCAATGTTCGCCTCCCATTTAATTGTGTAGAAATAAGCCAGGCTATTCTTGTGTATTATACTGTGTAGAATGGCCTGTCCGTGGCTTAAAAATGTAAAAATAATTTATTATACCACTTGTGGGGGTCGCTACACTATCAATCTGTACTTGTCCCTTTCCCAGACCCAGCCAGCCTTAATCACTGCGTCCGTGTCTATATTTAGACACAGGACCGTGTGCAGTCTGCAGTTGTCCCTTTCCCAGACCAGTGTTCGCCTCTCGTTTTGTTAATATGGAAACACACACAAGGAGGCTACTTTTATATAATAATATGTAGAGAGACCATTCAGTGTCGTAAATATAAAAATAATAATTGTATTATTCTAGTTGTGGGGTATCGGCGATGATTTCCCCACACCCCATACAAAGCAATATGAACAGTCTGTACTTGTCCCTTTCCCAGACCAATGTTCGCCTCCCGTTTAATTGATATGGAAATAAGCCAGGTTATTTTTGTGTATTATACTGTGTAGAACCGCATGTCTGTGGCGTAAAGATGTCAAAATAATAGTATTATACCACTTGTACGGGTCGCTACACGATCAGTCTGAACTTGTCCCTTTCTCAGACCCAGCCAGCCTTCATCACTGCGTCTGTGTCTATATTTAGACACAGGACCGTGTGCAGTCTGCAATTGTCCCTTTCCCAGACCAGTGTTCGCCTCCCATTTAGTGAATATGGAAAACACATTTCCTCTTATATAATGTGAACTGTGACATGCCATTGGACTAACTATATAATAAATCATTGAAATATACCACTTGTGGGGGTAGCGATGAGGATTTTCAAACCACCTTATCAAGGCAATATGAAAAGTCTGTTGTTGTCCCTTTCCGCGACCAGTGTCCGTCTCCCATTTAAATGATATTGGAAAACACACAGGGATGTTTCTTTTATATAATAATGTGTAGACGGTCCAGTAGAAGTCATACATAGTAAAACTAATACATATATTACAACAGCTGTAGAGGTAGTGACCACTATTACCCAAACACTATATCCAAGCAATATGAAAAGTCTGTAGTTGTCCCTTTCCGCGACCAGTATTCGTCTCCTGTTAAAATTATATTGGAAAACACATAGGGAAGTTTCTTTGATATAATAATGTATAGATGGTCCAGTAGGAGTCATATATAGTAAAAATAATCAATATATTAAAACAGCTGTGGGGACAGCAACGATTATTTACCCACACGCTATATACAAGTAATATGAAAAGTCTGTAGTTGTCCCTTTCCGCGACCAGTGTTCGTCTTCCGTTTAATTGATATTGGAAAACGCACAGGGATGTTTCTTTGATATAATAACGTGTAGATGGTCCAGTAGGAGTCATACATAGTAAAAATAATAGATATATTACAACAGCTGTGGAGGTAGTGACCACTATTTACCAACATGCTATATCCAAGCAATATGAAAAGTCTGTAGTTGTCCCTTTCCGCGACCAGTGTTCGTCCCCCATTTAATTGATATTGGAAAACACACACGGATGTTTCTTTTATATAATAATGTAAAGACGGTGAAATAGGTGTCATATATAGTAAAAATAATATATATATTACGACAGCTGTGGAGGTAGTGACCACTATTACACAAACGCTATATCCAAGCAATATGAAAAGTCTGTTGTTGTCCCTTTCCGCGACCAGTGTTCGTCTCCTGGTTAAATTATATTGGAAAACACATAGGGAAGTTTCTTTGATATAAAAATGTATAGATGGTCCAGTAGGATCCATATATAGTAAAAATAATCAATATATTATAACAGCTGTGGGGATAGCAACGATTATTTACCCACACGCTATATACAAGTAATATGAAAAGTCTGTAGTTGTCCCTTTCCGCGACCAGTATTCGTCTCCTGTTAAAATTATATTGGAAAACACATAGGGATGTTTCTTTTATATAATAATGTATAGATGGTCCAGTAGGAGTCATACATCGTAAAAATAATAGATATATTACAATAGCTGTAGAGGTAGTGACCACTATTACCCAAACGCTATATCCAAGCAATATGAAAAGTCTGTAGATGTCCCTTTCCGCGACCAGTGTTCGTCTCCAGGTTAAATTATATTGGAAAACACATAGGGAAGTTTCTTTGATATAATAATGTATAGATGGTCCAGTAGGAGTCATATATAATAAAAATAATCAATATATTACAACAGCTGTGGGGACAGCAACGATTATTTACCCACAGGCTATATACAAGTAATATGAAAAGTCTGTAGTTGTCCCTTTCCGCGACCAGTGTTCGTCTCCCGTTTAATTGATATTGGAAAACGCACAGGGATGTTTCTTTGATATAATAACGTGTAGATGGTCCAGTAGGAGTCATACATAGTAAAAATAATAGATATATTACAACAGCTGTGGAGGTAGTGATCACTATTTACCAACATGCTATATCCAAGCAATATGAAAAGTCTGTAGTTGTCCCTTTCCGCGACCAGTGTTTGTCCCCCATTTAATTGATATTGGAAAACACACAGGGATGTTTCTTTTATAAAATAATGTGTAGACGGTCCAGTAGGAGTCATACATAGTAAAAATAATCATTATATTTCAACAGTTGTTGAGGTAGTGACCACTATTTACCCACGCGCTATATCCAAGCAATATGAAAAGTCTGTAGATGTCCCTTTCCGCGACCAGTGTTCGTCTCCCGTTTAATTGATATTGGAAATCACACAGGGATGTTTCTTTTATATAATAATGTGTAGACGGTCCAGTAGGAGTCATAAATAGTAAAAATAATATATATATTACAACAGTTGTGCAGGTAGTGACCACTATTTACCCACACGCTATATCCAAGCAATATGAAAAGTGTGTAGTTGTCCCTTTCGGCGACCAGTGTTCGTCCCTCATTTAATTGATATTGGAAAACACATAGCGATGTTTCTTCTATGTAACAATGTGAAGAGTGACCAGTAGGAGTCATACATAGTAAAAATAATCAATATATTCCAACAGTTGTGGAGGTAGTGACCACTATTTACCCACACCGTATATCCAAGCAATATGAAAAGTCTGTAGTTGTCCCTTTCCGCGACCAGTGTTCGTCTCCCCTTTAATTGATATTGGAAATCACACAGGGATGTTTCTTTTATATAATAATGTGTAGACGGTTCAGTAGGAGTCATACATAGTAAAAATAATAGATATATTAAAACAGCTGTAGAGGTAGTGACCACTATTACCCAAACGCTATATCCAAGCAATATGAAAAGTCTGTAGATGTCCCTTTCCGCGACCAGTAATTAAAATTATATTGGAAAACAGATAGGGATGTTTCTTTTATATAATGATGTGTAGATGGTCCAGTAGGAGTCATACATAGTAAAAATAATCAATATATTACAACAGCTGTGGGGTTAGCAACGATTATTTACCAACATGCTATATACAAGTAGTATGAAAAGTCTGCAGTTGTCCCTTTGCGCGACCAGTGTTCGTCTCCCATTTAATTGATATTGGAAATCACACAAGGATGTTTCTTCTATATAATAACGTGAAGATGCTCCAGTAGGAGTCATACATAGTAAAAATAATAGATATATTACAACAGCTGTGGAGATAGTGACCACTATTTACCCACATGCTATATCCAAGCAATTTGAAAAGTCTGTAGTTGTCCCTTTCCGCGACCAGTGTTCGTCCCCCATTTAATTGATATTGGAAAACACACAGGGATGTTTCTTTTATAATAATGTGAAGAGTGACCAGTACGAGACATAAATAGAAGAAATTATCATTATATTTCAACGCCTGTAGAGGTAGTGACCACTATTTACCCACGCACTATATCCGAGCAATATGAAAAGTCTGTAGTCGTCCCTTTCCGCGACCAGTGTTCGTCTCTCATTTAATTGATATTGGAAAACACACAGGGATGTCTCTTTTATATAAAAATGTGTAGATGGTCCAGTAGGAGTCATACATAGTAAAAATAATAAATATATTAAAACAGCTGTAGAGGTAGTGACCACTATTTATCCACATGCTATATCCAAGCAATATGAAAAGTCTGTAGTTGTCCCTTTCCGCGACCAGTGTTCGTCTCTCATTTAATTGATGTTGGAAATCACAAAGCGATGTTTCTTTTATATAAAAATGTGTAGATGGTCCAGTAGGAGTCATACATAGTAAAAATAATAAATATATTAAAACAGCTGTAGAGGTAGTGACCACTATTACCCAAACGCTATATGCAAGCAATATGAAAAGTCTGTAGTTGTCCCTTTCCGCGACCAGTGTTCGTCTCCTGGTTAAATTATATTGGAAAACACATAGCGATGTTTCTTCTATGTAACAATGTGAAGAGTGACCAGTAGAAGTCATACATAGTAAAAAAAAATCAATATATTTCAACAGTTGTGGAGGTAGTGACCACTATTTACCCACACGCTATATGCAAGCAATATGAAAAGTCTGTAGTTGTCCCTTTCCGCGACCAGTGTTCGTCTACCATTTAATTGATATTGGAAATCACACAGGGATGTTTCTTTTATATAATAATGTCTAGACGGTCCAGTAGGAGTCATACATAGTTAGAATAATAAATATATTATGACAGCTGTGGAGGTAGTTACCACTATTTACCCACAAGCTATATGCAAACAATATGAAAAGTCTGAAGTTGTCCCTTTCCACGACCAGTGTTCGTCCCCCATTTAATTGATATTGGAAAACACACAGGGATGTTTCTTTTATATAATATTGTGTAGACGGTCCAGTAGGAGTCATACATAGTAAAAATAATCATTATATTTCAACAGTTGTGCAGGTAGTGACCACTATTTACCCACGCGCTATATGCAAGCAACATGAAAAGTCTGTAGATGTCCCTTTCCGCGACCAGTGTTCGTCTCCCGTTTAATTGATATTGGAAAACGCACAGGGATGTTTCTTTGATATAATAATGTGTAGAGTGACCAGTAGGGGTCATGCATAGTAAAAATAATCATTATATTTCAACAGCTATAGAGGTAGTGACCACTATTTACCCACACGCTATATGCAAGCAATATGAAAAGTCTGTAGTTGTCCCTTTCCGCGACCAGTGTTCGTCTACCATTTAATTGATATTGGAAATCACACAGGGATGTTTCTTTTATATAATAATGTCTAGACGGTCCAGTAGGAGTCATACATAGTTAGAATAATAAATATATTATGACAGCTGTGGAGGTAGTTACCACTATTTACCCACAAGCTATATGCAAACAATATGAAAAGTCTGAAGTTGTCCCTTTCCGCGACCAGTGTTCGTCTCCCGTTTAATTGATATTGGAAAACACACAGGGATGTTTCTTTTATATAATATTGTGTAGACGGTCCAGTAGGAGTCATACATAGTAAAAATAATCATTATATTTCAACAGTTGTGCAGGTAGTGACCACTATTTACCCACGCGCTATATGCAAGCAATATGAAAAGTCTGTAGTTGTCCTTTCCGCGACCAGTGTTCGTCTCCTGGTTAAATTTTATTGGAAAACACATAGCGATGTTTCTTCTATGTAACAATGTGAAGAGTGACCAGTAGCAGTCATACATCGAAAAAATTATCAATATATTACAACATCTGTGGGGATAGCAACGATTATTTACCCAGACGCTATATACAAGTAATATGAAAAGTCTGTAGTTGTCCCTTTCCGCAACCAGTGTTCATCTCTCATTTAATTGATATTGGAAATCACACAGGGATGTTTCTTTTATATAACAACTTGTAGATGGTCCAGTAGGAGTCATATAGAGTAAAAATAATAAATATATTACAACAGCTGTGGAGGTAGTGACCACTATTTACCCACAAGCTATATGCAAACAATATGAAAAGTCTGAAGTTGTCCCTTTCCACGACCAGTGTTCGTCCCCCATTTAATTGATATTGGAAAACACACAGGGATGTTTCTTTTATATAATATTGTGTAGACGGTCCAGTAGGAGTCATACATAGTAAAAATAATCATTATATTTCAACAGTTGTGCAGGTAGTGACCACTATTTACCCACGCGCTATATCCAAGCAACATGAAAAGTCTGTAGATGTCCCTTTCCGCGACCAGTGTTCGTCTCCCGTTTAATTGATATTGGAAAACGCACAGGGATGTTTCTTTGATATAATAATGTGTAGAGTGACCAGTAGGGGTCATGCATAGTAAAAATAATCATTATATTTCAACAGCTATAGAGGTAGTGACCACTATTTACCCACACGCTATATGCAAGCAATATGAAAAGTCTGTAGTTGTCCCTTTCCGCGACCAGTGTTCGTCTACCATTTAATTGATATTGGAAATCACACAGGGATGTTTCTTTTATATAATAATGTCTAGACGGTCCAGTAGGAGTCATACATAGTTAGAATAATAAATATATTATGACAGCTGTGGAGGTAGTTACCACTATTTACCCACAAGCTATATGCAAACAATATGAAAAGTCTGAAGTTGTCCCTTTCCGCGACCAGTGTTCGTCTCCCGTTTAATTGATATTGGAAAACACACAGGGATGTTTCTTTTATATAATATTGTGTAGACGGTCCAGTAGGAGTCATACATAGTAAAAATAATCATTATATTTCAACAGTTGTGCAGGTAGTGACCACTATTTACCCACGCGCTATATGCAAGCAATATGAAAAGTCTGTAGTTGTCCTTTCCGCGACCAGTGTTCGTCTCCTGGTTAAATTTTATTGGAAAACACATAGCGATGTTTCTTCTATGTAACAATGTGAAGAGTGACCAGTAGCAGTCATACATCGAAAAAATTATCAATATATTACAACATCTGTGGGGATAGCAACGATTATTTACCCAGACGCTATATACAAGTAATATGAAAAGTCTGTAGTTGTCCCTTTCCGCAACCAGTGTTCATCTCTCATTTAATTGATATTGGAAATCACACAGGGATGTTTCTTTTATATAACAACTTGTAGATGGTCCAGTAGGAGTCATATAGAGTAAAAATAATAAATATATTACAACAGCTGTGGAGGTAGTGACCACTATTTACCCACAAGCTATATGCAAACAATATGAAAAGTCTGAAGTTGTCCCTTTCCACGACCAGTGTTCGTCCCCCATTTAATTGATATTGGAAAACACACAGGGATGTTTCTTTTATATAATATTGTGTAGACGGTCCAGTAGGAGTCATACATAGTAAAAATAATCATTATATTTCAACAGTTGTGCAGGTAGTGACCACTATTTACCCATGCGCTATATGCAAGCAACATGAAAAGTCTGTAGATGTCCCTTTCCGCGACCAGTGTTCGTCTCCCGTTTAATTGATATTGGAAAACGCACAGGGATGTTTCTTTGATATAATAATGTGTAGAGTGACCAGTAGGGGTCATGCATAGTAAAAATAATCATTATATTTCAACAGCTATAGAGGTAGTGACCACTATTTACCCACACGCTATATGCAAGCAATATGAAAAGTCTGTAGTTGTCCCTTTCCGCGACCAGTGTTCGTCTACCATTTAATTGATATTGGAAATCACACAGGGATGTTTCTTTTATATAATAATGTCTAGACGGTCCAGTAGGAGTCATACATAGTTAGAATAATAAATATATTATGACAGCTGTGGAGGTAGTTACCACTATTTACCCACAAGCTATATGCAAACAATATGAAAAGTCTGAAGTTGTCCCTTTCCGCGACCAGTGTTCGTCTCCCGTTTAATTGATATTGGAAAACACACAGGGATGTTTCTTTTATATAATATTGTGTAGACGGTCCAGTAGGAGTCATACATAGTAAAAATAATCATTATATTTCAACAGTTGTGCAGGTAGTGACCACTATTTACCCACGCGCTATATGCAAGCAATATGAAAAGTCTGTAGTTGTCCTTTCCGCGACCAGTGTTCGTCTCCTGGTTAAATTTTATTGGAAAACACATAGCGATGTTTCTTCTATGTAACAATGTGAAGAGTGACCAGTAGCAGTCATACATCGAAAAAATTATCAATATATTACAACATCTGTGGGGATAGCAACGATTATTTACCCAGACGCTATATACAAGTAATATGAAAAGTCTGTAGTTGTCCCTTTCCGCAACCAGTGTTCATCTCTCATTTAATTGATATTGGAAATCACACAGGGATGTTTCTTTTATATAACAACTTGTAGATGGTCCAGTAGGAGTCATATAGAGTAAAAATAATAAATATATTACAACAGCTGTGGAGGTAGTGACCACTATTTACCCACAAGCTATATGCAAACAATATGAAAAGTCTGAAGTTGTCCCTTTCCACGACCAGTGTTCGTCCCCCATTTAATTGATATTGGAAAACACACAGGGATGTTTCTTTTATATAATATTGTGTAGACGGTCCAGTAGGAGTCATACATAGTAAAAATAATCATTATATTTCAACAGTTGTGCAGGTAGTGACCACTATTTACCCACGCGCTATATGCAAGCAATATGAAAAGTCTGTAGTTGTCCTTTCCGCGACCAGTGTTCGTCTCCTGGTTAAATTTTATTGGAAAACACATAGCGATGTTTCTTCTATGTAACAATGTGAAGAGTGACCAGTAGCAGTCATACATCGAAAAAATTATCAATATATTACAACATCTGTGGGGATAGCAACGATTATTTACCCAGACGCTATATACAAGTAATATGAAAAGTCTGTAGTTGTCCCTTTCCGCAACCAGTGTTCATCTCTCATTTAATTGATATTGGAAATCACACAGGGATGTTTCTTTTATATAACAACTTGTAGATGGTCCAGTAGGAGTCATATAGAGTAAAAATAATAAATATATTACAACAGCTGTGGAGGTAGTGACCACTATTTACCCACATGCTATATCCAAGCAATATGAAAAGTCTGTAGTTGTCCCTTTCAGCGACCAGTGTTCGTCACCCATTTAATTAATATTGGAAAACACACAGGGATGTCTGTTTTATATAATAATATGTAGACGATCCAGTAGGAGTCATATAGAGTAAAAATAATAGATATATTAGAACAGCTGTTGAGGTAGTGACCACTATTTATCCACATGCTATATCCAAGCAATATGAAAAGTCTGTAGTTGTCCCTTTCCGCGACCAGTGTTCGTCTCTCATTTAATTGATGTTGGAAATCACAAAGCGATGTTTCTTTTATATAAAAATGTGTAGATGGTCCAGTAGGAGTCAAACATAGTAAAAATAATAAATATATTAAAACAGCTGTAGAGGTAGTGACCACTATTACCCAAACGCTATAGGCAAGCAATATGAAAAGTCTGTAGTTGTCCCTTTCCGCGACCAGTGTTCGTCTCCTGGTTAAATTATATTGGAAAACACATAGCGATGTTTCTTCTATGTAACAATGTGAAGAGTGACCAGTAGAAGTCATACATAGTAAAAAAAAATCAATATATTTCAACAGTTGTGGAGGTAGTGACCACTATTTACCCACACGCTATATGCAAGCAATATGAAAAGTCTGTAGTTGTCCCTTTCCGCGACCAGTGTTCGTCTACCATTTAATTGATATTGGAAATCACACAGGGATGTTTCTTTTATATAATAATGTCTAGACGGTCCAGTAGGAGTCATACATAGTTAGAATAATAAATATATTATGACAGCTGTGGAGGTAGTTACCACTATTTACCCACAAGCTATATGCAAACAATATGAAAAGTCTGAAGTTGTCCCTTTCCACGACCAGTGTTCGTCCCCCATTTAATTGATATTGGAAAACACACAGGGATGTTTCTTTTATATAATATTGTGTAGACGGTCCAGTAGGAGTCATACATAGTAAAAATAATCATTATATTTCAACAGTTGTGCAGGTAGTGACCACTATTTACCCACGCGCTATATGCAAGCAATATGAAAAGTCTGTAGTTGTCCTTTCCGCGACCAGTGTTCGTCTCCTGGTTAAATTTTATTGGAAAACACATAGCGATGTTTCTTCTATGTAACAATATGAAGAGTGACCAGTAGCAGTCATACATCGAAAAAATTATCAATATATTACAACATCTGTGGGGATAGCAACGATTATTTACCCAGACGCTATATACAAGTAATATGAAAAGTCTGTAGTTGTCCCTTTCCGCAACCAGTGTTCATCTCTCATTTAATTGATATTGGAAATCACACAGGGATGTTTCTTTTATATAACAACTTGTAGATGGTCCAGTAGGAGTCATATAGAGTAAAAATAATAAATATATTACAACAGCTGTGGAGGTAGTGACCACTATTTACCCACAAGCTATATGCAAACAATATGAAAAGTCTGAAGTTGTCCCTTTCCACGACCAGTGTTCGTCCCCCATTTAATTGATATTGGAAAACACACAGGGATGTTTCTTTTATATAATATTGTGTAGACGGTCCAGTAGGAGTCATACATAGTAAAAATAATCATTATATTTCAACAGTTGTGCAGGTAGTGACCACTATTTACCCACGCGCTATATGCAAGCAATATGAAAAGTCTGTAGTTGTCCTTTCCGCGACCAGTGTTCGTCTCCTGGTTAAATTTTATTGGAAAACACATAGCGATGTTTCTTCTATGTAACAATGTGAAGAGTGACCAGTAGCAGTCATACATCGAAAAAATTATCAATATATTACAACATCTGTGGGGATAGCAACGATTATTTACCCAGACGCTATATACAAGTAATATGAAAAGTCTGTAGTTGTCCCTTTCCGCAACCAGTGTTCATCTCTCATTTAATTGATATTGGAAATCACACAGGGATGTTTCTTTTATATAACAACTTGTAGATGGTCCAGTAGGAGTCATATAGAGTAAAAATAATAAATATATTACAACAGCTGTGGAGGTAGTGACCACTATTTACCCACATGCTATATCCAAGCAATATGAAAAGTCTGTAGTTGTCCCTTTCAGCGACCAGTGTTCGTCCCCCATTTAATTAATATTGGAAAACACACAGGGATGTCTGTTTTATATAATAATATGTAGACGATCCAGTAGGAGTCATATAGAGTAAAAATAATAGATATATTAGAACAGCTGTTGAGGTAGTGACCACTATTTATCCACATGCTATATCCAAGCAATATGAAAAGTCTGTAGTTGTCCCTTTCCGCGACCAGTGTTCGTCTCTCATTTAATTGATGTTGGAAATCACAAAGCGATGTTTCTTTTATATAAAAATGTGTAGATGGTCCAGTAGGAGTCATACATAGTAAAAATAATAAATATATTAAAACAGCTGTAGAGGTAGTGACCACTATTACCCAAACGCTATATGCAAGCAATATGAAAAGTCTGTAGTTGTCCCTTTCCGCGACCAGTGTTCGTCTCCTGGTTAAATTATATTGGAAAACACATAGCGATGTTTCTTCTATGTAACAATGTGAAGAGTGACCAGTAGAAGTCATACATAGTAAAAAAAAATCAATATATTTCAACAGTTGTGGAGGTAGTGACCACTATTTACCCACACGCTATATGCAAGCAATATGAAAAGTCTGTAGTTGTCCCTTTCCGCGACCAGTGTTCGTCTACCATTTAATTGATATTGGAAATCACACAGGGATGTTTCTTTTATATAATAATGTCTAGACGGTCCAGTAGGAGTCATACATAGTTAGAATAATAAATATATTATGACAGCTGTGGAGGTAGTTACCACTATTTACCCACAAGCTATATGCAAACAATATGAAAAGTCTGAAGTTGTCCCTTTCCACGACCAGTGTTCGTCCCCCATTTAATTGATATTGGAAAACACACAGGGATGTTTCTTTTATATAATATTGTGTAGACGGTCCAGTAGGAGTCATACATAGTAAAAATAATCATTATATTTCAACAGTTGTGCAGGTAGTGACCACTATTTACCCACGCGCTATATGCAAGCAATATGAAAAGTCTGTAGTTGTCCTTTCCGCGACCAGTGTTCGTCTCCTGGTTAAATTTTATTGGAAAACACATAGCGATGTTTCTTCTATGTAACAATGTGAAGAGTGACCAGTAGCAGTCATACATCGAAAAAATTATCAATATATTACAACATCTGTGGGGATAGCAACGATTATTTACCCAGACGCTATATACAAGTAATATGAAAAGTCTGTAGTTGTCCCTTTCCGCAACCAGTGTTCATCTCTCATTTAATTGATATTGGAAATCACACAGGGATGTTTCTTTTATATAACAACTTGTAGATGGTCCAGTAGGAGTCATATAGAGTAAAAATAATAAATATATTACAACAGCTGTGGAGGTAGTGACCACTATTTACCCACAAGCTATATGCAAACAATATGAAAAGTCTGAAGTTGTCCCTTTCCGCGACCAGTGTTTGTCTCCCGTTTTAATTGTATTGGAAATCACACAGGGATCTTTCTTTTATATAATAATGTGTAGATGGTCCAGTAGGAGTCATACATAGTAAAAATAATCAATATATTACAACAGCTGTGGAGGTAGTGACCACTATTTACCCACACGCTATATATGCAAGCAAAATGACAAGTCTGTCGTTGTCCCTTTCCGTGACCAGTGTTCGTCTCCCATTTAATTGATATTGGAAATCACACAGGGATGTTTATTTTATATAATAATGTATAGATGGTCCAGTAGGAGTCATACATAGTAAAAATAATCAATATATCACAACAGCTGTGGGGTTAGAAACGATTATTTACCCACATGCTATATACAAGTAATATGAAAACTCTGTAGTTGTCCCTTTCCGTGACCAGTGTTTGTCCCCCATTTAATTGATATTGGAAAACACACAGGGATGTTTCTTTTATATAATAATGTGTAGACGGTCCAGTAAGAGTCATATATAGTAAAAATAATAGATATATTACGACAGCTGTGGAGGTAATGACCACCACTATTTACCCACGCGCTATATCCAAGCAATATGAAAAGTCTGTAGTTGTCCCTTTCCGCGACCAGTGTTTGTCTCCCGTTTAAATTGTATTGGAAATCACACAAGGATGTTTCTTTTATATAATAATGTATAGATGGTCCAGTAGGAGTCATACATCGTAAAACTAATCAATATACTTCAACAGTTGTGGAAGTAGCAATGATTATTTACCTACATGGTATATGCAAGCAATATGAAAAGTCTGTAGATGTCCCTTTCCGCGACCAGTGTTCGTCTACCATTTAATTGATATTGGAAATCAAACAGGGATGTTTCTTTTATATAATAATGTATAGACGGTCCAGTAGGAGTCAAACATCGTAAAAATAATCAATATATTACAACAGCTGTGGGGTTAGCAACGATTATTTACCCACATGCTATATACAAGTAATATCAAAAGTCTGTAGTTGTCCCTTTCCGCGACCAGTGTTTGTCCCCCATTTAATTGATTTTGGAAAACACACAGGGATGTTTCTTTTATATAACAATGTGTAGACGGTCCAGTAGGAGTCATATATAGTAAAAATGATAGATATATTACGACAGCTGTGGAGGTAATGACCACAACTATTTACACACGCGCTATATGCAAGCAATATGAAAAGTCTGTAGTTGTCCCTTTCCGCGACCAGTGTTTGTCTCCCGTTTAAATTGTATTGGAAATCACACAAGGATGTTTCTTTTATATAATAATGTATAGATGGTCCAGTAGGAGTCATACATAGTAAAAATAATCAATATATTACAACAGCTGGTGGGTTAGCAACGATTATTTACCAACATGCTATATACAAGTAATATGAAATGTCTGTAGTTGTCCCTTTCCGCGACCAGTGTTTGTCTCCCGTTTAAATTGTATTGGAAATCACACAAGGATGTTTCTTTTATATAATAATGTATAAATGGTCCAGTAGGAGTCATACATAGTAAAACTAATTAATATATTTCAACAGTTGTGGAGGTAGCAACGATTATTTACCTACACGCTATATGCAAGCAATATGAAAAGTCTGTAGATGTCCCTTTCCGCGACCAGTGTTTGTCTCCCGTTTAAATTGTATTGGAAATCACACAAGGATGTTTCTTTTATATAATAATGTATAGATGGTCCAGAAGGAGTCATACATAGTAAAAATAATCAATATATTACAACAGCAGGTGGGTTAGCAACGATTATTTACCAACATGCTATTTACAGGTAATATGAAATGTCTGTAGTTGTCCCTTTCCGCGACCAGTGTTCGTCCCCCATTTAATTGATATTGAAAATGACACGGGGATGTTTCTTTTATATAATAACGTGTAGATGGTCCAGTAGGAGTCATACATAGTAAAAATAATAAATACATTACGACAGTTGTGGAGGTAGTGACCACTATTTACACGCTCGCTATATCCAAGCAATATGAAAAGTCTGTAGTTGTCCCTTTCCGCGACCAGTGTTCGTCTCTCATTTAATTGATATTGGAAATCACACAGGGATGTTTCTTTTATAAAATAATGTATAGATGGTCCAGTAGGAGTCATACATAGTAAAAATAATCAATATATTACAACAGCTGTGGGGTTAGCAACGATTATTTACCCACATGCTATATACAAGTAATATGAAAACTCTGTAGTTGTCCCTTTCCGTGACCAGTGTTTGTCCCCCATTTAATTGATATTGGAAAACACACAGGGATGTTTCTTTTATATAATAATGTGTAGACGGTCCAGTAGGAGTCATATATAGTAAAAATAATAGATATATTACGACAGCTGTGGAGGTAATGACCACCACTATTTACCTACATGGTATATGCAAGCAATATAAAAAGTCTGTAGATGTCCCTTTCCGCGACCAGTGTTCGTCTCCCATTTAATTGATATTGGAAATCACACAGGGATGTTTCTTTTATATAATAATGTATAGATGGTCCAGTAGGAGTCAAACATCGTAAAAATAATCAATATATTACAACAGCTGTGGGGTTAGCAACGATTATTTACCCACATGCTATATACAAGTAATATCAAAAGTCTGTAGTTGTCCCTTTCCGCGACCACTGTTCGTCTCTCATTTAATTGATATTGGAAATCACACAAGGATGTTTCTTTTATATAATAAAGTATAGATGGTCCAGTAGGAGTCATACATAGTAAAAATAATCAATATATTACGACAGCTGTGGATGTAGTGACCACTATTTACCCACACGCTATATGCAAGCAATATGAAAAGTCTGTAGTTGTCCCTTTCCGCGACCAGTGTTCGTCCCCCATTTAATTGATATTGGAAAACACACAGGGATGTTTCTTTTATATAATATTGTGTAGACGGTCCAGTAGGAGTCATATATAGTAAAAATGATAGATATATTACGACAGCTGTGGAGGTAATGACCACCACTATTTACCCACGCGCTATATCCAAGCAATATGAAAAGTCTGTAGTTGTCCCTTTCCGCGACCAGTGTTTGTTTCCCGTTTAAATTGTATTGGAAATCACACAAGGATGTTTCTTTTATATCATAATGTATAGATGGTCCAGTAGGAGTCAAAAATCGTAAAACTAATCAATATACTTCAACAGTTGTGGAAGTAGCAATGATTATTTACCTACATGGTATATGCAAGCAATATGAAAAGTCTGTAGATGTCCCTTTCCGCGACCAGTGTTCGTCTCCCATTTAATTGATATTGGAAATCACACAGGGATGTTTCTTTTATATCATAATGTATAGATGGTCCAGTAGGAGTCAAATATCGTAAAAATAATCAATATATTACAACAGCTGTGGGGTTAGCAACGATTATTTACCCACATGCTATATACAAGTAATATCAAAAGTCTGTAGTTGTCCCTTTCCGCGACCAGTGTTCGTCCCCCATTTAATTGATATTGGAAATCACACAGGGATGTTTCTTTTATATAATAATGTGTAGATGGTCCAGTAGGGATCATACATAGTAAAAATAATCAATATATTTCAACAGTTGTGGAGGTAGTGACCACTATTTATCAACATGCTATATACAAGTAATATGAAAAGTCTGTAGATGTCCCTTTCCGCGACCAGAGTTCGTCTCTCATTGAATTGATATTGGAAATCACACAGGGGTGTTTCTTTTATATAATAACGTGTAGATGGTCCAGTAGGAGTCATACATAGTAAAAATAATCAATATATTACAACAGCTGTGGAGGTAGTGACCACTCTTTACCCACACGCTATATATGCAAGCAATATGAAAAGTCGGTAGTTGTCCCTTTCCGCGACCAGTGTTTGTCTCCCATTAATTTGATATTGGAAATCACACAAGGATGTTTCTTTTATATCATAATGTGTAGATGGTCCAGTAGGAGTCATACATAGTAAAAATAATAGATATATTACAACAGCTGTGGAGGTAGTGACCACTATTTACCCACACGCTATATGCAGGCAATATGAAAAGTCTGTAGTTGTCCCTTTCCGCGACCAGTGTACGGCACCCATTTAATTGATATTGGAAAACACATAGGGATGTTTCTTTTATATAATATTGTGTAGACGGTCCAGTAGGAGTCATACATAGTAAAAATAATCATTATATTTCAACAGTTGTGCAGGTAGTGACCACTATTTACCCACGCGCTATATGCAAGCAATATGAAAAGTCTGTAGTTGTCCTTTCCGCGACCAGTGTTCGTCTCCTGGTTAAATTTTATTGGAAAACACATAGCGATGTTTCTTCTATGTAACAATGTGAAGAGTGACCAGTAGCAGTCATACATCGAAAAAATTATCAATATATTACAACATCTGTGGGGATAGCAACGATTATTTACCCAGACGCTATATACAAGTAATATGAAAAGTCTGTAGTTGTCCCTTTCCGCAACCAGTGTTCATCTCTCATTTAATTGATATTGGAAATCACACAGGGATGTTTCTTTTATATAACAACTTGTAGATGGTCCAGTAGGAGTCATATAGAGTAAAAATAATAAATATATTACAACAGCTGTGGAGGTAGTGACCACTATTTACCCACAAGCTATATGCAAACAATATGAAAAGTCTGAAGTTGTCCCTTTCCGCGACCAGTGTTTGTCTCCCGTTTTAATTGTATTGGAAATCACACAGGGATCTTTCTTTTATATAATAATGTGTAGATGGTCCAGTAGGAGTCATACATAGTAAAAATAATCAATATATTACAACAGCTGTGGAGGTAGTGACCACTATTTACCCACACGCTATATATGCAAGCAAAATGACAAGTCTGTCGTTGTCCCTTTCCGTGACCAGTGTTCGTCTCCCATTTAATTGATATTGGAAATCACACAGGGATGTTTATTTTATATAATAATGTATAGATGGTCCAGTAGGAGTCATACATAGTAAAAATAATCAATATATCACAACAGCTGTGGGGTTAGAAACGATTATTTACCCACATGCTATATACAAGTAATATGAAAACTCTGTAGTTGTCCCTTTCCGTGACCAGTGTTTGTCCCCCATTTAATTGATATTGGAAAACACACAGGGATGTTTCTTTTATATAATAATGTGTAGACGGTCCAGTAAGAGTCATATATAGTAAAAATAATAGATATATTACGACAGCTGTGGAGGTAATGACCACCACTATTTACCCACGCGCTATATCCAAGCAATATGAAAAGTCTGTAGTTGTCCCTTTCCGCGACCAGTGTTTGTCTCCCGTTTAAATTGTATTGGAAATCACACAAGGATGTTTCTTTTATATAATAATGTATAGATGGTCCAGTAGGAGTCATACATCGTAAAACTAATCAATATACTTCAACAGTTGTGGAAGTAGCAATGATTATTTACCTACATGGTATATGCAAGCAATATGAAAAGTCTGTAGATGTCCCTTTCCGCGACCAGTGTTCGTCTACCATTTAATTGATATTGGAAATCAAACAGGGATGTTTCTTTTATATAATAATGTATAGACGGTCCAGTAGGAGTCAAACATCGTAAAAATAATCAATATATTACAACAGCTGTGGGGTTAGCAACGATTATTTACCCACATGCTATATACAAGTAATATCAAAAGTCTGTAGTTGTCCCTTTCCGCGACCAGTGTTTGTCCCCCATTTAATTGATTTTGGAAAACACACAGGGATGTTTCTTTTATATAACAATGTGTAGACGGTCCAGTAGGAGTCATATATAGTAAAAATGATAGATATATTACGACAGCTGTGGAGGTAATGACCACAACTATTTACACACGCGCTATATGCAAGCAATATGAAAAGTCTGTAGTTGTCCCTTTCCGCGACCAGTGTTTGTCTCCCGTTTAAATTGTATTGGAAATCACACAAGGATGTTTCTTTTATATAATAATGTATAGATGGTCCAGTAGGAGTCATACATAGTAAAAATAATCAATATATTACAACAGCTGGTGGGTTAGCAACGATTATTTACCAACATGCTATATACAAGTAATATGAAATGTCTGTAGTTGTCCCTTTCCGCGACCAGTGTTTGTCTCCCGTTTAAATTGTATTGGAAATCACACAAGGATGTTTCTTTTATATAATAATGTATAAATGGTCCAGTAGGAGTCATACATAGTAAAACTAATTAATATATTTCAACAGTTGTGGAGGTAGCAACGATTATTTACCTACACGCTATATGCAAGCAATATGAAAAGTCTGTAGATGTCCCTTTCCGCGACCAGTGTTTGTCTCCCGTTTAAATTGTATTGGAAATCACACAAGGATGTTTCTTTTATATAATAATGTATAGATGGTCCAGAAGGAGTCATACATAGTAAAAATAATCAATATATTACAACAGCAGGTGGGTTAGCAACGATTATTTACCAACATGCTATTTACAGGTAATATGAAATGTCTGTAGTTGTCCCTTTCCGCGACCAGTGTTCGTCCCCCATTTAATTGATATTGAAAATGACACGGGGATGTTTCTTTTATATAATAACGTGTAGATGGTCCAGTAGGAGTCATACATAGTAAAAATAATAAATACATTACGACAGTTGTGGAGGTAGTGACCACTATTTACACGCTCGCTATATCCAAGCAATATGAAAAGTCTGTAGTTGTCCCTTTCCGCGACCAGTGTTCGTCTCTCATTTAATTGATATTGGAAATCACACAGGGATGTTTCTTTTATAAAATAATGTATAGATGGTCCAGTAGGAGTCATACATAGTAAAAATAATCAATATATTACAACAGCTGTGGGGTTAGCAACGATTATTTACCCACATGCTATATACAAGTAATATGAAAACTCTGTAGTTGTCCCTTTCCGTGACCAGTGTTTGTCCCCCATTTAATTGATATTGGAAAACACACAGGGATGTTTCTTTTATATAATAATGTGTAGACGGTCCAGTAGGAGTCATATATAGTAAAAATAATAGATATATTACGACAGCTGTGGAGGTAATGACCACCACTATTTACCTACATGGTATATGCAAGCAATATAAAAAGTCTGTAGATGTCCCTTTCCGCGACCAGTGTTCGTCTCCCATTTAATTGATATTGGAAATCACACAGGGATGTTTCTTTTATATAATAATGTATAGATGGTCCAGTAGGAGTCAAACATCGTAAAAATAATCAATATATTACAACAGCTGTGGGGTTAGCAACGATTATTTACCCACATGCTATATACAAGTAATATCAAAAGTCTGTAGTTGTCCCTTTCCGCGACCACTGTTCGTCTCTCATTTAATTGATATTGGAAATCACACAAGGATGTTTCTTTTATATAATAAAGTATAGATGGTCCAGTAGGAGTCATACATAGTAAAAATAATCAATATATTACGACAGCTGTGGATGTAGTGACCACTATTTACCCACACGCTATATGCAAGCAATATGAAAAGTCTGTAGTTGTCCCTTTCCGCGACCAGTGTTCGTCCCCCATTTAATTGATATTGGAAAACACACAGGGATGTTTCTTTTATATAATATTGTGTAGACGGTCCAGTAGGAGTCATATATAGTAAAAATGATAGATATATTACGACAGCTGTGGAGGTAATGACCACCACTATTTACCCACGCGCTATATCCAAGCAATATGAAAAGTCTGTAGTTGTCCCTTTCCGCGACCAGTGTTTGTTTCCCGTTTAAATTGTATTGGAAATCACACAAGGATGTTTCTTTTATATCATAATGTATAGATGGTCCAGTAGGAGTCAAAAATCGTAAAACTAATCAATATACTTCAACAGTTGTGGAAGTAGCAATGATTATTTACCTACATGGTATATGCAAGCAATATGAAAAGTCTGTAGATGTCCCTTTCCGCGACCAGTGTTCGTCTCCCATTTAATTGATATTGGAAATCACACAGGGATGTTTCTTTTATATCATAATGTATAGATGGTCCAGTAGGAGTCAAATATCGTAAAAATAATCAATATATTACAACAGCTGTGGGGTTAGCAACGATTATTTACCCACATGCTATATACAAGTAATATCAAAAGTCTGTAGTTGTCCCTTTCCGCGACCAGTGTTCGTCCCCCATTTAATTGATATTGGAAATCACACAGGGATGTTTCTTTTATATAATAATGTGTAGATGGTCCAGTAGGGATCATACATAGTAAAAATAATCAATATATTTCAACAGTTGTGGAGGTAGTGACCACTATTTATCAACATGCTATATACAAGTAATATGAAAAGTCTGTAGATGTCCCTTTCCGCGACCAGAGTTCGTCTCTCATTGAATTGATATTGGAAATCACACAGGGGTGTTTCTTTTATATAATAACGTGTAGATGGTCCAGTAGGAGTCATACATAGTAAAAATAATCAATATATTACAACAGCTGTGGAGGTAGTGACCACTCTTTACCCACACGCTATATATGCAAGCAATATGAAAAGTCGGTAGTTGTCCCTTTCCGCGACCAGTGTTTGTCTCCCATTAATTTGATATTGGAAATCACACAAGGATGTTTCTTTTATATCATAATGTGTAGATGGTCCAGTAGGAGTCATACATAGTAAAAATAATAGATATATTACAACAGCTGTGGAGGTAGTGACCACTATTTACCCACACGCTATATGCAGGCAATATGAAAAGTCTGTAGTTGTCCCTTTCCGCGACCAGTGTACGGCTCCCATTTAATTGATATTGGAAAACACATAGGGATGTTTCTTTTATATAATAATGTATAGACGGTCCAGTAGGAGTCATACATAGTAAAAATAATCAATATATTACGACAGCTGTGGAGCTAGTGACCACTATTTACTCACACGCTATATCCAAGCAATATGAAAAGTCTGTAGTTGTCCCTTTCCGCGACCAGTGTTTGTCTCCTGGTTATATTATATTGGAAAACACATAGCGATGTTTCTTCTATGTAACAATGTGAAGAGTGACCAGTAGGAGTCATACATAGTAAAAAAATATATATATTTCAACAGTTGTGCAGGTAGCGATGATTATTTACCTCACTAACAGTACAGATAAGAAAATTAATGGCTTTAAATGTTATAAATTTATGTACATTTATAAAACACGTTACAGTACGAATTGTAAGGCTTAGAGCATACAATACTCTCCTTTAACGTTATTTGTCATGAAAATTTTGTCCCAGAATACGGCGTTCGCTTTTGAGTAATATTTATTCAGACAAAAATGTATGGAATTGTTATAATTTGACTGGGATTTGTCTATTATTAGCCGCGCATTTCGTTTTGGCGTGCGGAAGCTTAAATACAGTATAGTTGAACTACACGCGCGTGTACAACAGGCATACCTCTCGATAAAAGTAGCGCTGAGGCCTGGTCTGGGAAAGGGACGTATACTGACTCGACCATGCTAACACACACCTATTTTTAATCGAGGCGCATGTGTACGGGGTACAAGAGCTTATATCTACATTGCTACCGCAGATGAATTTGAACATGTTGGCCCCAGTGCATCTTTTCGTAGAGCTAGAACGCCTTCTTGATGCCATACTAACCGTGTACTATCAGGGACATTTCTGATGTACAGAGATGAGTTTGGTGGCCTTGTGTATCGCGACATTTTCACTTCGTCCAGCTTTCGTCTCAAGAAGGAAGTGCTATCTGCGCCTGCTCCTGACCGGAAATAACGAGTTTAGCCTTTGTGTCCTTCGCCTAAGTCCGTAATGAAATCATGTTCTACGAACCACGAATACTGCGTTTCTGCGAAAGTTTCAAGAGTTGTGTTCGAACGGTAATGTTCATTGTATGTGCGTGTAATCCTGATCGGTCGTATTAAAATACATTTTTCAACAACTTACACTGCTGTCATTCAAACCCTCTGATGTTGTACTCAAGGGACAAAGTGATTATAATAGCAAGTATCATCATTTATTTCCAATAAACTCCCATTGTAGAGGGGGCCCGTCAAGATACGTGGTAGAATAGGTCTTCAGCAACCCATGCTTGCCGTGAAAGGCGACTACGCTTGGCGTAAGAGGCGACTAACGGGATTGGGTGGTAGGACTCGCTCACTTGGTTGATGCATGTCATCGATCCCAATTGCGTGAATCGATGCTCACGATATCAATCACTGGATTGTCTGGTCCAGACTCGATTATTTACAGACCGCCGTCATATAGCTGGAATATTTCTGAGTGCGGCGTTACAACAAACCAACAACAACATTGTAGAGGGGCGTTGCCTGGCCTCTGGCAACAGCGAGATGCACCACTTTGGACACCTGCCGTCTATCGACCATGACAGGTCCGCTTCCCGGATGGTCTGTTAGTATGGTACAGGACGGTGATATCCCCTACCTCGTGCAGCCCTCGTGATGGCAGTGGTTCTGGTGTGTGTGTGTGTGTGTGTGTGTGTGTGAATTGCGTAACTATACACACGTAGGTATACTTGTCATGTGAAAGCGTTCACTCATGTGTGACAAATGAAACATTAATGTAGAGGAGGGTATTCTTGGAAATGTTTGGGAACCCGAGGAGTCTGTTTTATCCCCAGCCCAATATGAAGTCAGTTCCACCCGGGTACAATTTAAGTTCCATGGACCGTCCATGTCATTGGAATACGATGTATTCATAGAGACAATTAAAGTTAATGCTTTAGGAAACACCATCATTTCCTGTTTTGCAGTGCAGTGGGACATATATATTTATCCAGTGTTGGTCACCTTTTTGGTGATTCCAACACATGATCTGTGAAACTATCTGTCACAACAAATCACTGGACGTCCATCATCTGGCTTGTTGAAGATACAATAATGGTTTGGCCATTGAACGCCATTCAGTGTTAGCATCTGAAGCCTTCTGAGTCTTAGACAACCTTTGAAGTCTCTATCCTATAGTCTCGATCTGTCACATGTCAGATTCGTGGGGGTAAGTTGATCACGTGCCTCGATCACACCCGGGCACGCCCAGACAACACCAGATAATTAATCCTATGTTATCAGTAATATCACTACATATGGGGGAAATTTTACATCTACAGTTCTGTCTACATACTTTTATTGAAACGTAAAAGGAACTCCACTTTATATCGATATTCTCTGAACATGTTATCAAAGAGGATGCTGACATATAGTTGGATTAATCTATCAGCACACTACACCACAGGCAAATGTTGTTGTTTTTGTTGTTGCATTAGGCGTTTAAGAGGTCGCCTTCTGCCTAGGCAATTTTGGCTGACAAATGTTACTTACTTACTTACTTTGGAGATTTAACGTGCGCTTTCCGACTGATGCGTATTTCGCACACGAGCCCGGCCAGGCCATTTGGTGTGTTTCCGAAAGGGGCGAAAGTGGTGTGTGCAAGCCAAGAGGGGGGGTTTAGGGGTTGCTTATATAGAATTTGGGAATTTTACGATTTGGAATAGATGCCGATGGGGTTGGGGAGGAGAACTAAGGGAGCTGGGTATGGTTGATGTTTGTTTGTTTATGTGATTTTGATTTGGTAGGTTATTGTGTTTTTAGATGCGTTTTATTAGTTCCGTTTTTATTAAGAGTACGCCTAAGGCCTTGAAGTTTTCTAGTTTATTTTGTGGGTTTAGTATTGCTTCTAGAGTGAGAGCCTTGTTTAGATTGAGGGTGGTTTGAAATGCGGTTCGATGTGTTAGGTAGTGTGTGCAGTGGATGAGTGCGTGTTCTGGGGTTTCTAGTTGTTTGCAGTGTGGGCAGTTACCTGTAGTATGTTTTTTAATTTTTTTAGATGCTTGTTTAGGTTGGTGTGTCCTGTTTGGAGTTTAGTGATTACTCTGTCGATTTTTTTTGATGGATGGAGAATTTTTGGTTTGGTTAGTGGTTTGCTGAGTACTTTTTTGATTTGGCTATTTGAGTTTAGATAAAGGTTATGCCATTTTTTGGTGATTTTTTGCTTGTTAACGCTTTTAATTTCTGATTTTGAGATTGGTAAGTTTAAGCTTATTTCTGGGATTTTGAGGGATAGTTTAGCTGCTTTATCGGCGTTTTCATTACCGTATATTCCTACGTGGGCGGGTATCCACAAGAAGGTTATTTGTTTGCCTGCCTTAGTTAGGTCGTTGGAGCTTTTAAGTATTTGATTTATTAATTTAGGTCGGTTTTTGGTATTTTTGTTTTGGAGGGCTTGCAGTCCACTTAGGGAGTCGGTAAGTATTAGGATTTTTTTGTGTTTTTTTTATTCTTGATTATGGAGGGCTGAGGCCATGCCCATTAGTTCTGCCGTGAATATTGATTGATTGTTTGGGAGTCGGAAGGATTGTGTGGTTTTAGTTGGTTGTGAAGATCCGTCCGTGTAAATGTGACACCAATTTGGCCAATTTTCGTGTATGTATGCTAGTGTGGTGGTTTTAGCTATGTTTGGGTCGGTTTGTTTATTTATTTGGCTAGCTAGTGTTGTGTCTATTTTGGGTATTTTAAGTTTAGGGGTGAAGATATTTGATTGTTTGCAGTTTTGTTTAAGAATTTTAAGTTGGTGTTCATTGAGGTAGTTTGTTATTCTTTGGGATATTGGGGTAAGTAAGGGGTGTTTACGAGCTAGAGCTTGGTTTTTGGGGCTGATATTTTGGTTTATTAAGTTTTGGATGAGAGGGTTTGATTGGGACGCGGCCCAGAAATTTAAGCTTAGCTGTTCCCTGCGTAGACTTAGTGGCATTTCTCCTGTTAAGGCCTGAAGTGAAGTGTAGGAGGTGCCATGATGGGTGCGTGTTATTAGTTTGAGGGCCTGATATTGAATTGAGTCAAGTTTTTCAGATAGAGAGTTGTTTAGGGTGTTGTATATGGCGCAGCCGTAGTCTAGTTTTGATCTAATTAGTGATATGTAGAGAGAGAGGAGGGTATCTTTGGAGGCTCCCCAGTTAGAGCCAGTTAGGCATCTTAGGGTGTTTAGGTCTTTACTGCATTTAGTTGTTAGGGTTTTGGATGTGAGCATCCCAGGTGAGATGTTCATCGAAAATAAGTCCTAAGAATTTGGTTTGTTTTTGAAATTTGATTGTTTGGTTGTTTAGCTGGAGGATTGGGGAGGCGGGTTTCATGTTTTTATGTTTGAATATTATTCCTGTTGTTTTTTCTGAGTTAAGGGAGAAGCCCCATTTGTCAGCCCACTGTTGTATTTTATTAAGAGATTTTTGGAGTAAATTTTGGGCCATTTTAATGCTCTTAGTGCGGATCCAGAGGGCTCCATCATCCGCGAATTTCGATGTGTTTACTTTAGGGGATAGGCCTTCGAATAGATCGTTTATCATTATATTGAAGAGGGTGGGGCTGACAAATGTTTCTGAGGCACTGTCTTTTAAAGCGAAAACACCAATAATTGTGAAATGTTAAAACAAGTTTACATTAGAAATTAGCCTCTACTCCAACTTTTCCAACTTAGCCTATACGCACCTCGACTTATTGTGAAAACAACATGCTTTGAAGTTAAATAAATTAAATTAAACTCACATCGCCACTTACAAACACTTACATTGTGAAATGTTAAAACAAGTTTACATTAGAAATTAGCCTCTACCCCAATTTACTCGCCGACTCTGATTGGGAGGCGCAACTTACTTATTGTGAAAACATTACATGCTTTGAAGTTTTAAGTATACCTTTACTCAGTGTAACTCAATGTCAAGCTGAAACTTTATTTAAGAGGCCTAACATGGTGCTGTAAGATAACAATTATTCACAATGTCTTTTCGATGTGTTGCTTGCGAGAAGAATGTAAGAAAAAAATCAACATGCTGTATCATATGTGACAACTGTGGCCAAATGCGGTGCCGTTTTCGCCCGAGAAATCTGTGACGTTTTGCTGAGTCGCCGTTTTAGCCTGCACCCATAATCGAGTCTGGACTAGACAACCCAGGATTTGACATTATGAGCATCACCCAGGCAATTGGGATCAGAGGACATGCAACAACCAAGTCACCGAGTCTGCACAAAACATACATTAAGACCACAAGGACTCGTTATTGGTCAGTAAATAAAAATATATAACCCCTATATGTAACTCTACTTACATATAGGGGGTATATATATTTTTATTTACTGACCAATAACGAGTTCATGTGATTTAGACGCCTCTTACTACCGGGACAGATTGATGGTGGCTGAAATCTGTGAGCGAACAAAATGCTGCCACATTGAATATCTGAACGACATAATGATAGATGAAAGGAATTGTATCGTTAGTATGACGTTACACATTCGGCACGAAAAATAACCCACTATATATACATATGATCGCAAAATCGATATTCCTTTGTGACGTCAAAAGAGACTCACTTATAAAGTCTAAGGGGGCATAAATCAGCAATGTCACTCCATGGGCTGATATAGTGGTAACTATGCTCACCATAGTTTCATAGTAATTTATTCATGAGTAATGAAACGGCTCCAACACAAATATCGATATTGAAACCATATATATACTTTAAGGTATCATCATAAATCACCATACATGATGAAACTGAACAGAGAATAACGCAGTTCCGACGTGGATGTCCAATCTCACTTGTAATCTAGTTGTGGGATTCCGACATTCACCTGATTGTCGGAGTGTAATTTAATAAGTTGCCCATTATTGATGTGACGACTTCCGCAAACAATGAAACTGTATCTTTGACGTCATGACTTCTTTGTATTGAGTTTTTGACGACGCCAAAGAAAGACGACATAGCCTTTATTTATTAACATACATTTACCTTTTTTCACATTTTCGTTCAGGGCATTATAACACTCCAATCTCATTAAAATCTGATCTTAGTTCTCGCTACCACCACTTTGTTTTATAAGTGCTAAGATATGATTTTGATGATGTTGAAAAAAATCGTTAGGGCTGACACAATTTGAAGTTTTTCCGATACGTTTTTCTAAATATCTCTTGAATAGACAGTAATGAGGTTGCTTGTTTGTTTATTAGAACCTGTTAGGCATCAAATTTATATGAATCAAATAAAAAAGCAAAACATATCCATTTTTTAAAAAAATATCGGACATGTATGTGTATTATACGAATGTGCTTGATTTGTTCAGATTAAGACCTTTTTATATCAAATGTTTAGTTTCATGGCCAATGATACTAAACATTAACGAGGCCCCTATTTTCCTGAAAATCATTGCAAGTAACATTACGATGCATCACTAAGCCTGCTAGTTTAGAGTTCGGGTACGATGCTACAATAAGACAACCTCGGTTTGATGACGCCATTGTGAGGTTGTGAATTATACAAATCTTTACAAAAGGAACGAATTGTTGGTACGAAGTAAAAAGTTGAAGTGAATTCAGCCACCCAATGGAGGGACCGACAATTTGATATTCATGAAAAAAAAAAGGAATTGCCTGCCACAAAAAATCCATTCTTGCAAGGTGTTTTTCTTTGAAACAATATTTAGGCTCATGGTTATAATATTATACAAATATTTCTGGTTTTGCAGCTGAAGCTGAAAACAATTTATAATCTTGATACAAAATCCCAATTACCCCCCCTACCCAAAGTATATCAAATGGTAGGTCCCTGAGGAGTGTGACTGATGTGTGAGGACAGAAGGAAAATAATTCAGGGATAGATATTTGCACTCATTCACTCACAAATCGGTCATTTAATTGCCCCGGGGCTTGTTGCAGGCTTTAAGATGTAACTGTGATGTCCTCATGCATGCGAGGGGTGGCTGAAAAGTTCTGAGCCTAACTACCAAGGCTGTATCGTACGCCCTAAACCCTATGCATGTTTTAAGTACAAGACTATACATGCTGCATTTGAATTGAATATACCACCAGGTAGCACATTTACAGCGGCGTCAAAGTGACTAGGTATCCTCCTTTGATGACACTGGACACAATTGAATACCAAGCTGTCATGAAGTACCTCCAACTGAAAGGCACTCCTACAGGCACCGATGCAGACTTGGCGGCAGCTTCAGATAATGATTCTGTGGAGGAGGTTAGTAGCCATGTTCAAGAGGGGAGGAAAGTCTCGAAGATGATCAAAGATCAGGAAGACCTTCCACTGCCATGCACAACTGAGGCAAATGTTGATGACGTGCATATGATTACACGTCACATGTACATGATGTAACAGGTCACAGGGCCAATACGGGAGGCATCTCTCACGGGAGAGTTGAGAACATTCTGCGGAATGAACTGGCGAATGAAGACAAAAGGTTTCATCATGCTAGGTTCCAAGGTTTCCGACTCATCATAACGTTCCAGGAAATCATCTTTCTTGAGAATGCATCGTTTTGAAGCAGATCCAGCTGATTTCACCATGACGTCATGGAAAACTCACTACAAATGTGTTGTTCCACGAGGACAATGCACTTGTGGCACCATAGCTGCAACGCATTAGTGTGGCTTTAAACGCAGTGAATATCCTCTGCATTCACCCGAGTTGGCACCATCAGATGTCCATCTCCTCCAGTATCATTGGCAGACGTTTGTGGACCTCAGTGGATTGTTGAAAAATAATAAGCAACCAACTCCATCTACACAGTCAGTGCATCGCATTAAGGCTCAGAACCTTCAATGTATTCGTGACAAATATTCAAGGTATCACCACATTTGATAAATGAGGTTCTGAGATGTAGCCGTAAAATAGTTATCTCAACTTTTTATTAAATTTTAATTTAAAAATTTAATCTAAATGTTATGGTCAAATCTGAAGCCTATTCTCAGTTGATGCTTAAACATCTTCCACCATTGAAGAATATTTTATTAATTTCAAAAACAAGTTACATTATGGGCTAGATCTTCAGCCCTGTGGTTTCAGAAGTTTGAAAAAGAATTTAAGAGATTGAATATTAACAATTTTAAACATGAGAGCATATTTCAGATTAAATTTGATTTCTAGATCTTGTATCGGAAGATACTTAATGATCTATCAGGAGTCTATTTACTTAATTTGTCAAAAACAAATGTAATTGTTTTTAGAAAAGGAGGGATCATCGCCCTAAATGAAAAAAATCGACATATACAGTTATATCGCCTCAACATTGACGCTATCATCTAAACTATCACGGTCAGTTGCGTGCAAACAATTAGCATCGCAAACATCAAAAGCAATTATACCTATAAGTCTGGAAGGTAATTTAAAGTACCGACGTTTACTACAATATCTAAAAAACTATTGGACCTACTCAAGTCAAAGTTGGTATGAGATTATTAAACAGTCATACATAACTGGATATTACATTTACCGGTAAAGACAATCGGTGCATGAATAAAAAATCTGTCTATTTAGCTATCACTATATTTCATCAACAACCAGACCTGTTCGTCACGGGTGGAACAAGCATTCATTGAAACCGCCATCTGCATAATGCTACCCCTGCGACACAGTTGAACCAATCAACTCACCTTGAAAGGGTGCACGGGAATCAGCACGCACGAATACGGTGTTAGGGTTGGGCGTCTAAACGTGTGACAGGTCTGGTTGTTGATGAAATTTAGTGATAGCTCATGAAGTACCCATGTAAAAAAAAATCCTTGAGTGAACCCTGCTACAGGGATCGTGTAAAGAATAAGTCACTGTTTACACACCATTAACTACTTTTAAAACAAAATAATTTCTTTTGTGCAAACAAATGTCATGTCATGCATCATTGAATATTAATCATTTTAATTTATCATTGTGCAATAATTATATTGTTGATAGTTATGATGTAGATCTAATATTTTGATATTTGTAACAATCTTTAGAATTTTTTTTTATTTTAATCAAAGCAAGTGGTGTGATCATTTTGATAATTCAATCGAGACAAGAAATATAAAAAAGTATAAATACATAGAGGAAATTTGTTTTTCTTGTCAAATAATGATGATAGCATGAGTTTATCTCATCTTGTGATCTGACAAAGTTAATATTTCTATGAGTGGCACAGCCACATGTCAAAATATCAACTTTAGTAAACCACAAGATGAGACACACATTTCATTTGACAAAAAAAATACAAGTCTTTTTCATATTATATTTTCTTTGAATGTTGTTTTCTGAATAAGTAATTTTTTTAGATAAGGTGAATGTGCATTGTTTATAAAAAAAATCATAGAAGTAGAAATATTATTACAATATTATTGAATTAATTATTTCAGGCTTTGAGTCTAGAGAGTCAACACAATGAAGTGTCCGGAGATGGATGTCTGGAGGAGCTTTCCGCTGACAATAACACACTGATTACAATGTGCTTCCTGTCACATTTCACTTAAATAGGACCAGGAAGTGAAAAACCTTATTCAATCACTCAACAACATGGCCAATATTTATCAGACTCATGATGTTTGAATAAAACTATTCTAAAAAAACACATTGTACCATTCTCAAGCAAGAAAATTCTGGAATTTAATTAGGTGCTTTTGACTGACAAAAACACCCAGGTCATGTTAAATATTGGAAAATCTGAAGAACTGAAGTGGACGATATACAAGCTTATATTGTGAGACAAAAAGACATGAAAATTTTGGTTTGTTTTTCTTTGTTAAATATGAGAAATTTCAATACTTCCTTCAAAACTCAGATTTTCTCACCATGAAACGTGATAATCTACATGTATGATATGGTATATATAAGTTTTGGATAATTAATAAACAATGTAATATTTACATATATCCAGCTTTCAAGATAGAGTGCAAATAGACTGTAAATATATATTTGTAGATTTATTTTTGAAACTTTATGAAAAGAATACTTCGATATTTTTGTTTGGTCATAAATATTATCAAATCATACATTTATCTGCATGAACTTCATTGTTTAGACCAGACACACTTACTGATTTGAAAACCTGTTTCACTAACTAAATCTTGTATGTTGTCAAATTTAATTTTTATATTCCACAATTCTTGTGGTGTAATTTTGTTTAGTAGATTTGGTGTCTGAATAGTTTTGTAGCCAGTGTCAAAGAAAAAATATATATACAAAAGTTGGAGGAAGACAAGTTAAATTTATTCTTGTCACTCTGAACTGAAGTGTAAGAAAATCTATCTACAGAGCCAGATTGCAACCTCAATTCTTTTATTAATCTACTGACATGGTTTCTATTGTCATTCTGAAATCAAACAAATAATTAATTATCATCCTGCTATGACTTAAAAGGAACAGCAAACTTATATTTGGCTTTCAATTTGATGACACATCACATATTTTAACCTCTTTACAGTGATTGATATATGCTGATTCGTTTATTTTGTCTCGATCTATCAACATAATTTGTACCGGTACATTTATTATATCTTGGTTTGATTACCAATTGAAGTTGATTCCTTTTCACCTTATTTTATCTGTATTCATATCTGATCAAGACATTTTCATACTATTCAGGATAATTGTATTAGTAGCCTCATTTTGATATACAATTCTCCATCATCATATAGGATTAGTTCAGGGTGTTCAAGAAGTTGATGTTTGTATCAATTCTTATATTTCTTTTATTTCATGCAATATTTATCTATATTATTATTTAGTTTCATTTTAACATATTTTAAAGATTTCACACATTATTAGCTTACCGGTCCGAAGGACCAAGGTGAGCTTATGCCATTCCATGGAGTCTGTTGTCCAATTTATTCAAACAACTTCTTTTTCTGAACCACTAAATTGGAAATTAACGAAATTTGACTGGAAGCATCCTAAGGTGGTGGGGATGCAAAATTGTACAAATGGTGGGGCGGAAGGGCGGGGCCAAATAGGGGTAATTTGGCTATATTGCTTTAAACGACTTCTTCTCCGGAACTAAGAGATAGATATCAACCATATTTGGTTGGAAGCATTCTTCGGTGGTGAGGATTCAAAATTGTACAAAAGGAGGGGCTGACCCCTCAAGTGGCTGAAGGGTGGGGCCAAATAGGGGTAATTTAGCTATATTGCTTTAAGCAACTTCTTCTCTAGGAACTAAGAGATAGATATCAACCATATTTGGTTGGAAGCATCCCTAGGTGGTGGGAATTCAAAACTGTACAAATGGTGGGGCTGAGGGGTGGGGTCAAACAGGGGTAATTTGGCTATATTGCTGTAAATGACTTTTCCTCTGGAATTAAGAGATGGACATCAAATATATGTATCTAGAGAAATAAACGTTCATGCTGACAGATTTGCCATCCACCCCTTTTAAATACTGAGAGTCAAATAACGAAATATTTGCAGTATTATATACCCGGTATGTAATCATGATATTTTGTTATGATTACCTAAATTTCCAGGTGAGTGATAAAGGCCCTATGGGCCTCTTGTTACTTTTGTTGTGCACGGTGCAATCTTAATCACCAATAATCGGTTAAATAAGTGATGTTTGAAGGAAAAGTTTTCATCTGTCATTGTACAAACTGAATAGAGTTATCTCCCCTTCTGAATATTCATTTTGAAAAACAAGTTATTTTGTGAACTAATTTCATTTACATGTAGGTTACATGTTTGGATGAAAATCATAGCAGAAAAAGTGTCTGTCAACTGGACTCATGGCAAAACGATACTGGGTGGTGCAACAAACACAACTATGAAACGTGAAATAAACATGATCGACGATCTCGAGTTGGCTAAACCACGCACTGACTGAGCAAATTAGCAAAATACACAGACGTGTTTCATGTTACGTAGTTCATTTATGATACTAAACTTCTGTCATTGAATATACTATCACATAGTACCCATATGCTGGCGAGGTTATGATAAAACAATCTATTTAGGAAATATGTATCTCGAAATGCACCTTTCGATTCACTTCCGGGATCCTGACAGCAAAATGCGAATTCCAGTGTATTGCAGACATATTTTAGTTGGACCTCAGTATTAAATGTGCAATATCTTCTGTATTAGAATACACGGGATACCATTTTTTGTTTGAAATGTCCATCAGTGAAATGCACAACAATCGCTCTGTTCCCTATCAGCAATTGTGACTCACACTGCATGGAGCTATGCTCTCCAAGCCTCGTTTTCGATCCAAAGTGTGAAAAAGGTCAATAGAACCAGAGAAGTATATAAAAAGAATGTTAGTTGATAACTGCTTGTTAGTGCATAATGTAAATTCAGAGTGTCATTACAAAATTTCAATGTAAATTTTAGACATAAATGTGAAAAAAGGGTAGCTGAAATGAGTATCCGTAAAAACTGACAATTAGGGGAGACTGAGGATGAATTTCATGTTTTATTAGTATGTGACAAAACTGTAACACAGTGAGTGAATTCCCTATAAATTATGCCTTTACAGTAAAGATTGAATATGGTAGTTGAAGAGTTAAACCCTTTCATTTTCAATTGGAAAGTTAGATCAAATTAACTAGATTTTTTAAATCTTTGAAAAATTAAATACAGACCCGGAGACATCCTTAAGAATTATTATGTTTTGATTTGATGTTTCCCCTGAAGTTTCCCATTCATCACTTCAGTTGATTCACAAAAGACAAAACTGAAATGGACAACGGACGGTGAGCAAACAATTATACCAGTATGACACTTCATGGAAGCCAATTTAAGCAGCAATTTGCCCAATACAAGCTTTTGAATCCTCCAAGCTTCCAAAGTCTCTATGTCCTGGAACCCACAAGAACTGGCAGACTTACAGACAACAGAGCTGGGGAGTTCATTGAAAACATATAGTTTTATTCAATGTTTTGATGAAAATTACCCACAACAATTTTGTTGACTAAGAATACTAGGACATTTACAACTGACCACAATGATTACACATCAAATGTAGAATGTACAATGCTGTGTCCCCCAGCCCCATGAGTATATATAATGATTTAAGGAGAAACTCAGGGCAGGCACTAAATAATATCAGGAACAAAACATAATGGTGCCAATAATGGCCACTGACTTTCAGGAATACATTGCAACAGTTTTAGTGGAAGCATGAGGTTACACACAGTAGAGTTCATACAGGACATTTATAAGGATCTATTTGTATTTACAACTCTGAAAGGAAATAAGGAAATAAATATACAGCTCAGTCTGAAAGCATATAAAAGTCATATTTCAAAGAGATTCTGTGTCAGATCCACGGGTTAACTAAACAAGGTGGCAGTTCATTGTGGAGTGATTATCAAAGAAAGAACACCCATGAATGCAAGGCGGTGTTGCATGCACCCTAATGTTCTGCAACATTTTGACAGATGCATTGAGGACCCATCTTGCTTATGAAAACAAACCAGTCATCTAATCTCCAAATGGGGGCACAATACGCTGACATTGTGCCTTATAATGTCAGTTTTCAAAGACCTTCCTTTGTGACCTTCATCATGATAGAGAACATCAAAGGCCACTATCTAATGCATTCTTGAGCCTTTCATGCTTTCATGGTAATTTACTGGGTGATATATGATATATAATGCTTCATGAAAGAGTCACAGTTGATACATACAGTATTACGTCATACCAGCAAAACAGTATTGAAGTATGATAATGACAACACATTTGCTCGATGAAAGATTTATTTGTTCCTTACAAACTCTGTTTTGTTCAGTGTCCACGAAACAGGACAATCTTATGTTGACAACACCAAACAGGTTGAAATACTTCTCTTTCTTCAAAGCTGCCTTGAACAGTTGTTTATTTGGATAAGAAAGAGGAAGGAAATTAAAACTATGGACAAAATATTAAACTCAAAGTGAAGTAGAATTAAACTGATAAGTGACTTAAAATAAAGATATGTACTCCTTCAACGAGGCTTCATAAGGAATGGTGGGACAACTGGAGAAACATCAGAGTTACTTCCCTTTGATAAGACTTCATAATAACATTCGTACCAGCACATACCCGGTAGGTGTCCGGTTAAAAACGCTTATTAGTTGTTTGCCCTTAGTTCTGATGCTTCAAAGCAAAATAAATACTCATTGACAGCTATGAAACTGTCACCTGGTCCTACATAGTTGTGCTGTAGGTGTTATACCCTGGTAGTAGGGAAGTTCTGTTCATACAACTCCACAATTTTCAGTATCCTTGAGTGTAGAGATTCATGTTTGACAAAATTTGAAACAACTTAGTTATTCCTCTGGATATAACTGGAAGCTCTGAAATGCATCAGGGTTAATAAATATTCAAATGAAATCTTATAAATACTAAACTACACAGGCAATTGTATCATATACCACATGAACCCTGAATGTCGATCAGATGAAAGGTCAATTGTAGCAACATCATTGAACTTGTAAGCCTGCGACAGCATGAAGAAACATCTCAATTTAAGAAAATCTACCACACCAGGTCAATTATCAATGAAACAAAATACAGATCTTTCCAAAGTATTTCCAATGTTGAAACAACATAAAAAGTAAGTACACACATAGAGTTAATTTCGAATCCATATTCTATTCATTGTAACTCCCAAATCTCTGTTATCAATCTGATTCACTTTCACTTACAAATATAATTTACTGAACTTTTTATTCACGAACAAAAACTGACAATAACGTCATCGAGAGCTCCATCAATACCCCCAAAGTGACCTTCTTTCAAACGTTACAATTTAGTCACATTTCAGTTAATATCAGATATCGGTATCTGTGTAGCCCAGTGTTACTCTTAGATTGTCCCATTGCTTTCCTTCACTGTCCAGATCCTTTCACTAGTTTTTCACAATTCTCATGGTAATTCCAAAACCTATCTTGTTTTTCATTCTGTTTTGATCTCTGTCTCGGACACGGGCGTGGTTGCCGTGGGTTGTGGCGTCTTCTTGTCCTGTTGTCCCCACGACCCCGACTGCAGCGCCGGTGAGTTCTGGAACTTGTCCTGTTCCTCCTCCCCAGCATTGGGCTCGTACTGCGTGTTCTCCAGACGGGTGATGAGCCGTTCATCCTCATCCCCAAACTCACCACCCATCAGTGTCGGCTCACCCACTACCATCACATCCTGCACAGAAACATGGTTAACACGGGGGGACATTCTCCTCACCATCTTACTGACAGATACACAAACACTTGGGAGAACATGGGGGCACTTCACTCAGGAGAATGATATGACATGTGTTTCATTAGTACCACAAATGATATTTCTGAAAGAGAAATATCTTTCTTCAATTTGCCTCTCATTTCAATTCATACACTATCCCATTTCTTTTTTTTCCCCATTAATGCTAGGAGAAGAGTTATGAACATTATTTAAATGTGAACAATATCTTACTTACTTTCATACTATCCTGATATGTATCATTTTCAATAAAACATCAACTGTATGTAACCTGAACTTGAGAGCGAGGCTGTGCTCAATTGGATAGAAAACAAATATTGATTTCATTGTGCTAGCACAGATGCTAAAGGTTAACATGATCACATTGCAACACAAACTAGTTTTATCATATCTGAAAGCTGGTGAAAGTTGTTGATCTAAAATCTGGAATAAGACCAAAACATAAAGCCACTGACATGTGGACTTTTGCCACGTCTCAAGAGACAAACCCAACAGAAACTCCTATTCCACATCCATGGCACAACTTCAATCCCAGTGTTTTGTGTCGCTGATAAGCCAAAAACTCATTCAAACAAATCAACATTAAGAAAGTAGTGTGACATATCTAGAGACAGCCAGGTCACATGACTAAAATCTAAACCCTACAGTAATAACTGTCTTAACTGATTGTCATTCAACTTAAAGCCATTCGGCAACCAAAAGACGTTTGTAACATATTCCCAGCCTTATTGGTTGGCATTCCACTGCCTGACCACACGTGTAGAGACATGACGCGACCTGCATCAACTGTATAGACGTAATCACCAGCCAACAGACATGATGACATCATCTCCACTGCTCAGTGACCAGCTGAGCTACAGCTAGGTTAGTCATGGTAAGCTCTGGTATTAAATAGGGAATGAGGAAGCTACTGTTATAATTAGTTCTTAGTATCAAAACCTACATCTAAAAACAGATCTTAAACAGAAATGTTATGTAAAACTTTATATTCAGACAGAAACAAAATAAAATTAATGGTAAGTTGGTAAATCCAGCTATATAAGACTGATTAAACTATCACAGATGGACAGACAAACAAAACAGACAGTCAGACAGAATCAACAATACAAAATCCATCCTCACCACTTACCCCTGGTACTGACGACCCAATGTTGAAGGCCTGGGGAGGCGAGCGCTTTTTGTTGGGCCCTCCCTCTCGGCTGTTGATGCCCGTGTTGTTTCCCGTGGATGCCTTTCTCTTCCGCCTCTTGTTAGGGGGCCGGGTTGCCTCTGAAAGTACATGACTTGTTGCTAGAAAGAAAAATTGTACCAGCTCTCAGTCTGTCCACAATATTGATACATCTAGATCTGGAAAATGGTTATAATTGATCTAAACATATTAACACAGAAATACAAAAGGCAAGAAGCACAGGTACAACAAAACCACTAGCTTCCCTCTCAGTCTATGTCTATACATAATGTCCACAATGAAAGCATGAATAATCATTTTGACATTCTATACATTTTACACATCCTATAATATTCTCTAATTTATTAATTCATCAAATTTTGAAAAACTAAAAAAGAATTGTTCTCAATATATTCAAAATATTATCACCTGTTTTGTCTGCAATTTGAAACGAGTCCTGGTAAGTGAACTCGATCCTACATTGTTCTGATTAACAATACATGTATGTGATTAGCAAGCTGCTGTGTTAAAAATAAACTCACTTTTTCAAAACAAATTTCTACAAATTATTCTGATCACTTCCATTTAGACGGATCCAATGTGTGATGGTAAAGGCAACTTGGGCAGAATTCTTATCATCAATGAATTAATATTACTATCTGTTTGGGGGTTATTATTCACAAATGATTTTTTGTAAATAGATTGAATTCAGAAAAAAATATCTGTTTTTCAACAGAATCATACAAATGAAAGGAAATTATGACATCAATTAGAATCAAATCAGAGTTATAAAACTCAACACTCCCTTTTAGCTTTATACACTGATGTTGTATAGCTGATGGCCATTAACTCCATGCTGCCTGTATATTAGACTATCCAAGATACTACTCTCATGAAGACATGCTGTCAATGACAAAGTAAAATCACTAATGCTACAATTTTATCTTCTACTTGCAAAACTTTATATTAGAGCAGAACTTTATTCAAAATTAAAGATTTAGCTATATCTGAGCTTACTCCTGAAAGAGCAGATTCTCAAATGTTTATTTGTGTCATTAGGTATTAGAAATAATTAATTCAAGCCTGTTAGAAATAACTGAAGTTATGTTCTCTGTGAACAACTTAATAACATTATACTAGGGTGTTACAGTCAAGTGTTGTTTGGACTGACAAACTGTCTGACATTTGCCGCTTTCACCTGGCTAAGAAAACAAGTATGACTGAAAGTATTACAAACTGCAGTACATTGGACCAGGGGGCAACACGCGGCCGTCCTGGCCTACAGTGTCCAGCACATCCAGTCAAACACAGGCATTAGATTCTACAATGCAAAAGTTCCACATCCACAAGCAAATTAAGGGGCAGAACCAAGTATGAGATAAAGCCACCATTGGTACATAATCTGGACACAATAAAATTCACGTGACATTCAGATGTTTCCATTTACAAAGCAAGGTTAAAAAAACATGAGCAAAAATTCAAATACAAAATGAATGACAGACTTTTTTTGAATAGCATTTAGAAGTCTTCTCTTTTTCAACCTTTTGAATTAAAATCTAAACGTGGGAGTAACCTCCATTTGTTCAAGTGCAACCCAAAGAATCAAGATTTCTTGTTCAAAGTAGAACTGAACAAATTGAGAAAATGAAAACAATTTCTCCAAAGAGTAGTGGCTTTTCCCCTACTTGACTGCTGCCCCTTGTATGTGAGTAGTAACAGACAGGTCCCAACAACCAGCAGTAGGAAACTAGGGAGAACTGCGACTATAGGGGACAGAGACGGTCAAACCATGGCAGGAAGAACCAGTTTCACAGACAAACAGATTCCCCCTTTGGTTGGCATTTTTTCCATTGACCATAACAATATGAGCTGACCTGAAGTCTTGAAGCATCATCATGGAGACAATGCCTTGTATATTAGCCTTATGTCACTTTGGATTCTTGCCAAACCCAAATTGAACTATAGGAAAATCATAATGAAATGGATTGATAATTTCTTATTACAGAACCTCGCCAGTGGTATTAAATTCATAATTGAAAATGAAATGAGAAAAGAAAGAAATGAACTTCAGCTTCTGGTAAGGATGCTCAAATTCTGACCACCAAAGTCGTACCATGATGTGTGAGAACATTGTAACATGGTAACCTTAAACTAAAACATATCTCAACCCAAAACATTTCCCTGCCGATGGTTTGACATGATGGGGCATACAGGCGTTTGAACATTAATTCTTGTCTGTGAAGGGCCTTGTGGATTAGTTGGTGAGTAGCAAGGAATAAGAGTGTATTTACTTTCCCAATACTGGGGCATAAATTGCCCACTTCCCGTATGTTTGGCCATATTTTGATCGGACGGCGAGGTTCGCCGGCTCGGGTGTTCAGCTGGCAGGGGGACTGAGAAGAAACCAAAAGGATAGGGTGTACGTACATGAAAGACGAAAACTAGGGCCAGGTTCTGTATCTCCACTGCAACTGTAGGTACTACTACCACTACCACACTCTTATGAATAAAATATATCACCCGTAGAATTTCTAGAAATATTACATTGACTTATTAACTTTAGAGAGGGTATATGTTTTATCAAAGAAGTACCAAAGGAATATATCCTTTTCTAAAAATGTCACAAATTTTAAAATCATAAGGTAACTTTTAATGATGAAGCCAGTAGAATATTACCAGTGGTCAAGTTATGGACCTAATAACACTTATTGCTGTACTTTATGGTACGAAAATGTTTTTACTTCAATTCATGTTAAAAAGGAAAGACATCTTTCTGTTTGAATTGGTTCAAATCAATTTTAACAACATTTGATAATTAATACAAAATCATGAAAAATATCATATATGTTTAAAATGAGTCAGAATTATCCATTGCATTTTCTAACACGAAAACTGTGACTCATGTTTTTCACACTTAGCCAAGAAAAAATACAACTTGTGTTATAACCATAGCAACAACAATCCTTAAACAGCAATTTGGTATCACACTTTTCACCCCTACGATGCAGTGGAGTTAGCAACAAAATGAAAAGGCAGAGAACTGTTCACAAACAAAAACCAATTTCTACAAAGATGACATGAAATAAAACCAGCAGTTGAACATATAGAAAGCAGAATAAGTGATGTGAAAAATGATAAAAGACATTGATTTCATTTGCAATACAACTTGACTGACAGATGTCACTCACACAGACCACACCTTCACCATTGTAACAGTGTGTCAATCACTTGTTTATTACACCAACTCAGATTAAGTACATCCAGCTCTGGATACATGAGCGTCATGCGCAACTTTGGATTGGTTAGGATAAATATAGTCAATACATCGACTCAGACATGTTGGAGAAAATAATACATGAACTGTGCATGTGATCAAAGTCATTCACTACAGTGTGAAATAGTTGTGAAACATGCCAATGACAGTCACACAGCACTGAAATGTAATAAATACTTTTGTCAAAATACAAAACTGATTAATTTTAAGTATTCTGCCATCGCTAGAAGAAAACTGAAGAAAAGCATTTTCTTTAAAGAAAACCACACATTTACCAATCTTGTGCTGGATATCTAATAAAATACTCCCCCAGAAGAACATATGAAAAATTCCACACACACCCCACACAAAATAGAATGAAATAATTCCACACACACCCCACACAAGATGGTATGAAATATTCCACACCCCACACACAAGATGGTATGAAATATTTCACACCCACACACAAGATATTATAAAATATTCCACCCCCACACACAAGATAGAAGAAATATTCCACCCCCACACACAAGAAGGTATGAAATATTCCACACACACACACAAGATAGTATGAAATATTCCACACAACCTACACAAGATGGCATGAAATATTCCACACCCCACACAAGATGGTATGAAATAATCCACACACTCCACACACAGTGAGTGAGAGTATGGTTTTACGCCACTTTTAGCAATATTCCAGCAATATCACAGCGGGGAACACCAAAAATGGGCTTCACACATTGTACCCATGTCGGGAATCGAACCCGGGTCTTCGGCGTGACGAGCAAACGCTTTAACCACTAGGCTACCCAACCGCCCCCACCCCCCACACAAGATGGTATGAAATATTCCACACACACACCACAAGATGGTATGAAATATTCCACACACCCCCACAAGATGGTATGAAATATTCCACACACCCTCAAAGATGGTATGAAATATTCCACACACACCCCACAAGATGGTATGAAATATTCCACACACCCCACACACAAGATGGTACCGGAAATCGTAGTGAGTAGTTAAGGTGTTGTCCTACCTTTACCAGGTGGTGCTACCATTCGCTGCCACTTCTGGAAAAGCGTGGTCTTGAGACAGTCCCGAGGATTGAGGCCATACGCCTTGTGCCGGGACATCAGCTCCTGCATGGGCTCGAGGATCACACATAGCTGTCGGGGAGAAACAACAGCCATGTCAGTACAGCACACATACACACCAAGTCCAACATTTACACGTATCTATCAACAATGTTTTGTCATTGCAGTGATCAAAACTAATTTCAATGCATGAATAAACACAGACACAAAAACTGTTGCAGGATGCTTCAAAAAGGATCATCATTGATGAAGGTTATTCTGACAAGAAAACTGTTTCACTCATATAGGAAGAAACCTCACAGAAATGGAGAAATGTACAATGAAATATTGACGATACCCCCCAAACTTTCGAATGTTTCGCTGTAAGGTAAATTAGGAACGGTTACGTCACTATTTTTCACCCCTCTACTTAGGTCAAATGATGTCACTATCTTCAAAAGTGTTTCAAAGTGCCCAAAGCATGGCAATTTGGAAAAAAAGTGGTATTCATCATTAGATCCAATGCCATATTTTACAAAATATCAAGTCCTATTTCTCTTTAATAGGTGGTTTGTTTTTTTCAAATACATGAGACAATCAGTGCAGACCTAGGGTCAAATATTAGCCTGTGAGAATGCCTTGATCATTCCATGCCTGGTGAGCTAAAAATACATCTTCACCTTTGAAGTCTGAAAGAGCACAAGGGATCCTATGCATCTGACATGAAACATGATCAGCCGAAAGGGTCTGTTTAAGAATTGTAAGAGTTAAACTGTATAAGCCCTTTTCATCTTCACAACAAAGGTGATAAAACTAGAAAATCGCGTAAACAATAAACTAACATTTCCTGGCAGTTTGCACTTATGAAAAGACAAATATGAGAATCGTTTCCTTATTTCAAGAGGGAAATATCTGCGGGATGTCTTACCCTGAGGAAGTTGAGAGTGTAGTTAGTAAGGCCCTGCCGGGTGATGTTCTTGGACAGCTGCTCCACCATGGCTGGGTCCTGCTGCAAGTGTACACAACCTAACATATACAACACTGTCAAAACTCAGTGTTCAGTCAGTGGGCACAACATAACATACACAACACTGTCAAAGCTCAGTGTTCAGTCAGTGGGCACAACATAACATACACAACACTGTCAAATCTCAGTGTTCAGTCAGTGGGCACAACATAACATATACAACACTGTCAAATCTCAGTGTTCAGTCAGTGGGCACAACATAACATACACAACACTGTCAAATCTCAGTGTTCAGTCAGTGGGCACAACATAACATACACAACACTGTCACATCTCAGTGTTCAGTCAATGGGCACAACATAACATACACAACACTGTCACATCTCAGTGTTCAGTCAGTGGGCACAACATAACATACACAACACTGTCACATCTCAGTGTTCAGTCAGTGGGCACAACATAACATACACAACACTGTCACATCTCAGTGTTCAGTCAGTGGGCACAACATAACATACACAACACTGTCAAATCTCAGTGTTCAGTCAGTGGGCACAACATAACATACACAACACTGTCAAATCTCAGTGTTCAGTCAGTGGGCACAACATAACATACACAACACTGTCACATCTCAGTGTTCAGTCAGTGGGCACAACATAACATACACAACACTGTCAAATCTCAGTGTTCAGTCAATGGGCACAACATAATGGCACTCTAACCCTTCAGGTCCACTACTGCCATAATATCCAGTTCATGACATGATGACAACTGCATTACTTCTAAATACATAAATGGTTTTGATTTGTGACAATGTCTGCTAGACGTGCTGCAGATGCTGGCTGTGCTTACCTGCATTTCAATAATGTTCTATGGAACCAGCTCTCACACTCACCTGCACGGCAATGACATTCCGTGGAATTAGCTCTCACACTTACCTTCATAGTAATATCCCTCTGTGGAATTAGCTCTCACACTTAACTGGATAACTTTTTCTCGTTGTTTGTTGTTTAAAACTGCACTCAAAAATATTCTATCTAAATGACAGCAGTCTGTAAATAATTGAGTCTGGACCAGACAATCCAGAGATTAACATCATGAACATCAATCCACGCAACTGGGATAAGCATAGTTGCTTTTTACGGCAAACATTGGTTGCTGAAGACCTATTCTAACACAGATCTTCACGGGTCTACCTGGATAGCAGTGACGCTCAGAAGAATCAGACCTTGTGCTTACCTGTATAGCAATGACACTCCGAAGAATCAGACCTCGTGCTTACCTGCATAGCAATGACACTCCGTGGAATCAGCTCTCGATGCTGCCTGATCGCAAAATGCCATGACCGAATCCTCATCAGGTCATCGAAAGTGAACTCTAAGACCAGCCGCCCCTCTGTGATCACCTGAACATTAAGCAATACAGAAGATGATGCCGAGATTTCAAATAAATCTTAAGACATTAATCATATTAGTCAATCAGGACAATTTGTGAGAGCAGGGCTGCCATACATTACATGACTTTATCCACATGAAAAGCAACCATCCTCTCACTCTAAAAACATGAATATTGCTCTCAGCGGTCCCAACCCCTCCACTCAAATGCCACTTCAACCTCTCCTCTGATCTGAACACCTTCATGAAAGTTCCTAAACTACCCTCCCACACCTAAACACTATCCATGGTTCCACCCCTTCCCAATACTCCAGCATCATCCATCCCACCACAACACCTCAACACATCCACCCTTCATGTTCCCTCCCACACCCCAGCAGCATCCACCCTTCGTGTTCCCTCCCACACCCCAGCAGCATCCACCCTTCATGTTCCCTCCCACACCCCAGCAGCATCCACCCTTCATGTTCCCTCCCACACCCCAGCAGCATCCACCCTTCATGTTCCCTCCCACACCCCAGCAGCATCCACCCTTCATGTTCCCTCCCACATCCCAGCAGCATCCACCCTTCGTGTTCCCTCCCACACCCCAGCAGCATCCACCCTTCATGTTCCCTCCCACACCCCAGCAGCATCCACCCTTCTTGTTCCCTCCCACACCCCAAACCCCAGCAGCATCCACCCTTTGTGTTCCCTCCCACACCCCAGCAGCATCCACCCTCCGTTTTCCCTCCCACACCCCAGTAGCTTGCCGGACTCAGCTGTACCCACCCCTATCTTGCCTCCCACACCCCTACTGTCCTCAAGTTCCACTTACATTAGTGAACATGGGCTTGCCATGCTGTGTGACCATCATGGCCTGGTCACAGTCCAGAGTTATCGTTGTGTTGTGGAAAGATTCTTTGGGATGTTTGAGTACATAGTACAGGTCAGTGACGCCACCCTCAAATATACTCCGGAAATATCGGGGGATCAATGTCCGCCCAATTGCTGCAAACAGAAATAATTCCGATAAGAGAAATATCTGTATTTTCTTCAAATATTTCGCGACATATTCTCAATAAACTGGAGGCAAATTAGCAATACAAAATAAGCTTCTTGTGCTCAATGCAAACACACAAGAAAACTGAGATACAATATTTCTTATCAGAGCCCCTTCATCTATTTTCATCACATTATAGTAATCTTATAATGGAACTGGTCCTATTCACTCACTGTAGCGTTTTGGTCCATCCTCTAGACAGAAAGTGAGCGTCAGTGTGGCATCATCTTCAAAGAACTCGGTGGCAAAGGCATCCCACCAGAGATTGTCACTGTCCTGGAACAGGAGGAGGAACATAAATGACAAACACTGGGCATGGGATCATTTCCTCAACATATACATAAGGAAGGCCACTTTAATGACACACACTGGGCATGGGATCATTTCCTCAACATATACATAAGGAAGGCCACTTTAATGACACACACTGGGCATGGGATCATTTCCTCAACAACATATACATAAGGAAGGCCACTTTAATGATACACACTGGGCATGGGATCATTTCCTCAACAACATATACATAAGGAAGGCCACTTTAATGACACACACTGGGCATGGGATCATTTCCTCAACAACATATACATAAGGAAGGCCACTTTAATGACACACACTGGGCATGGGATCATTTCCTCAACAACATGTTAAGTTACATGCTGCTACATTAATGCTGTACAACATCCTGCATCAAGGTTACAGATGGGAGGCCAGGGAAGGCCAAGGCAAAGGTGCAACACATGTTCACGTTTTCCACAAAGAATAAGCCAGCTGTGTCCATTTGGAATTATTTCTCTGTTAATATGAAACTATGTTGGTTGGATGATTTTACTGTTTAGTACATGCTTCCTGGAGGTGACAGACAAACATGGTCATTGGAGAATTTTGATACACAGGTCAAGCCATGCAGCTAACATAACAGGTGAAACCGAGTAGTTTGTACAGTTGAAACACCAAACTAGAATTCACTTCTTCCGTATCATCAAAATTGATATCAAGTATGGATAACTGGTATAACTGTTCAACTAGTACCGTATATCACCGTCTATAAAGCGACCCCACATATAGGACGACCCCTCTGTACAAGCCTTCAAAAATCGATGCAAATTTATATACCCCGTCTATAAAGCAAATCGGAATGAAGCACGTCACCAGCACATACACAATCCCTACAATAAAAACATGTTTGTCTTCTGCAGAAACAAATACATTGTATGCTTTCAGCGAATTCAGGAAAACTTAGTCAAGACAAATTTGAAATTTAAGATAAAAAATGCACTAGACAAGATGGCTTACAGATTAAATTGTATTTCCTGTTCAGAGAGGCATTGTTTTATACGCAGAGATTAAGATTACCATCCGTATTTTCTTGTAAACTAAGCCAGAAGAAGCAATCTGCTGTACACACGTTTCTTTGAATCTTCTGGTCATTCGGTTAAAAATTACCCACTAATATAACCTTAAAGAATTTCATACAATGAACAGAGAAAACTATCTGAAACTATTATTTTATCAGTAATAATTTATTCCAATATCATGTTATTTTATTTCAGCCATATATATTTTAAATAAATTAATAAGCATATCACTTTGGTACAGCAGATCGCTATTGACGGATATTTTGTCGTATAGAACAATATGACAAATTACCGTTGATGCTCTCGCGCTCGTGATAGCAAACACTTTATGTTGAAATATAGTAGTCAAACTACACTGAAAACAGAGTTCCCGCTCGCTGCCAGTCCTTGTTCACTGGCAACTCTAAAAATTACCAGTCCCCTCCCCTAGTTTTTGCCAGTCCCATCTTTCAACAAATAAAAAAACGTATGAAAATTATTTGGTTTTAATTCTTGGAACATCATGTTCAATGAAAAGATGTCATCTCTGAAGTAACTTAGTTAGATCTATATGCCATCCACCATGTCCACACAAACTTCAGTCACAATTTTTAATATATTTCAAGACAAGTCACTACAAATGGATATTTAACCTAGAAATAGACACAGGGAAACCCTGATGATAACAGACAAGCCGACTTGAATATCACCTATGTTTTGTTCAACAACAAAGATTTATAAGGTACTTTATTTGCCGGTCCACAGGGACTGGCAGTCACATGAATTACCGGTCCAAGCCTAATTTTACTGGTAAAAAACTGGTAATTACCGGTAAACGGGAACGCTGTGAATATGACTTTGGGCGATGCAATATATGGCATTTATGATATATATATATACTGTAAACAGGGAATTTTTTGCGACCGTTTTATTATTGCGAGTTTTGCGAACGAGACTCAATCGCAAAAATTAAAAACGCAAAAATAAGTATAAATAATACATACATACTTTATTCATTGCAATACGTCATCAAATGTTGAAATCATCAACCAGAACTACAAGTTACTCAATAAGTTAAAAACACAAATGAATGCAGAATGGTCACACAATACATCACAAATGACAGTGTAAACAGACCAGTTAGTGTCACTGTTACCTCACAGTAATCCTGCCTTTTTCCAACCTCGCTTGATTGCGTCAGTGTCCTTTGCAATTTTGTCCACACATGACATGACACTGAGTTGAGTCAATTATCGTATTTGATAATTAGTCGCAATCTCTTCCGGTCAACTTTCCGGCCAACTCATAAAAACTAGCTTCGGAGAGAAGCTGTCTATTGTTTGGTACGCGAGGGTTCATCTCAACACGGCAACTCGCAAAAATATCTCGTCGCAGTATTGTCTTTGGCGTGGTATTCGCAATATTTTAACAGCGCAGAAATAAAGCTGTTTACAGTATATATATATATATATATATATATATATATATATATATATATATATATATCCATTCTCTATCCACTCAAGTTCGTTTCAAGGCATGTTGAATAGCAGTAATATGACTGTGGTTGCTGTAAATAATGGTGAGTTGTGCGATCTTCCGATCCCTTCACATACGATTTCGCCGAATTGAATATAAACAAAATTTAATGAAGTTTTGAATACAATTAATAAAATCGATTACAAACATTAGTCCAGATATAAAATGAACTCTTTTATAAACAGACAGTGTAATTACATGATGAATTTGCCGAATTCAGTACGGATTTGTTGACATAGTATTTCCGGTGTTACATGCTCACAGTAATGTCTTTGTATTGGGGAAAAAAATTCAAAAGTCTTCAACCCTGTGTATAAGAGGAACCCCCTTGAAAAAAACCATATTCTAGGCAGAAAAACTCACCTTAAACACAGCAATATACGGTATGTGATTTGCTTACAGAGTTTGAAATACACTATTAATTTGAAATGTTTTGCAAGATTGGCTAAAACTTATGTCCTCAGTGAATACTTTAACACAAGGAATTTCATGCTTAACAACATAAAAACTGTGTCTGTAGGATCCTTGTACCATGGCTGAGAAGGGTAACTCGGGTACTCAGGTCTGGTGGATGCTGAGAATGACCTGGGGACCCACAGGACTACCTTGACCCGTGGCTAGTCACGTGATATAGTTTTTGCTAGGGCTCCAGGTAAAACAGCTCCCAGTGGGACATTTTGTCGCCAAATCCATACCTACAGCCGGTACTACAGTAGGGTTGGGTAACAGGGGCTCAGGTATCCGGGTTGTAAGTTTCGTCTCATCACAGCCCTACAGTAATCCTAGAATGTTAATGTTGCCATGATGGCAAATCTGTCATCATAAGAATTGCCAAGAAGCAGATTTCAAAGTGAGAGGTGGGCAGATAAACTAACTGCAGCCATGCCATATAGGCTTTTGATTGATCATCCCTAAACATGGCCTTGCTAAATTAGGCACCTGAACCTAAATACTACTACAGGTCAATACAAAGATTACAAGTGATTTTCAAGGACAGAGTCTCAAATAGAAATCATACAGGAATATTTACATGTCTCCCACTGATTCTACTTAGTTATAATATATCAATGCAATTATTTTCTGAAGTCCATATGCTATTTTAAGTCAGACAAATTACTGTCTCAATTTAGCCTGTAGTTTTTCCTAGCCGACAGCTTGGGGAGAAAGTTGTCTGATTTAGATCCCCAAAGTCTGGTGACCAAAAAACTTGTGGCAAATATGCATCTTCTTTTGGTGTCCTCAAGAGTGAAAATCAATATGGTTTCAATAATTCATTGCTTGTGTCATATTGACGTATTTCACAGAGGGGCAGGACTCCTTAGCTATTCAGTAAACTGACACATAAATGTCACATTAGAACTTTTGATAGTGCCCCCACATTATACATATATTTCATCTGAATTGAGATAGGATTACAAGTGTTGCCTGAAAAAAATAATTATCCTTGAAAATGTTTGTTCACTTAAAAGATAGATAAAATGGAAACTTTATAAAAGTAATTTTTTGTTTACTGAGAAAGTAGTTATCTGTTAGAGAATGCAAAAAGACAACATTTAATACACGTTTTAAAACCAAGTCCACAAATTAAATTCAGGACAAATAGGACTTTGTAGTGTACTACAAATTATACTATTTTCCTAATTGCCTTGATGACCACTAGTTATCACTGGTGAAATCAGTGATACAAGTACAAGCTTGCGGGGAACAAGGAATAAAATTCCAGTTATTTATTCTAGGTCACAAGATAACAGCTCAGTCTGCTGGTCTGTTCACCAACAGGAAGGGGAAAGTCTCAAAATCACAAAACTTTTTTGCCAGGTATTGTTAACCCCTCACAAGCTGACATGAATATAGTTTGATATACTGATATAAGGTGAAAGTCATGATGAACGTTTGCCTCAATGTACCACCTGTCTGGTATGTTGTGATCTGTAAATTGCTGGGTTTTTTAAAATACGAAAGGTATGTAAATTTAAAACTGATTTAATGAAGCAAAAGCAACCAGTGCACAGGTGTCAAAACAACCATTGTGTCCAACCACTTACTCCTCAAAGCTACTTCATGGACTGTGGCATGTCTCAGATCACTACATGTATTTGTCCCAGAAATCATTCTCATTATTTAAAAAATAATTATTCTTCCTTCTTCACATATCCAAATCTGTAATGTGGTTTCAAACTTATCACCTAACAAAATACACTGACAAAAGAATATACCCCAAATCTTACAAGTATCTTCCTGAATCATATACAAAAGTTTGATCGCAAAGAACATCAATATGAGATGAAAATGGCTGATCAAAAAAGAATTATTCTCGTCTTTGACCTAAGCTGATGACAAAGAATACTAATGCCAGTCCTCAATGTAATCCTGCCCGTCACAGGTTTGGGATTTGATTACCATGAGATGCTCCCCGGCCCTGTCTGGCCGAGTCTAATGGGCACAAGAACTAATCAAGTCATTGGTTACCAAGTGACCTGGGCCCCGCAAATTTTCTACCCAGACAATTCTGCAGCCTCTAACACAAGAAGATGTATTTCACTGTAAAACTGGCAAAATTTGCTCCACTAAAAATCAATACGGCACCAGTGACTTTCAGCACCCTGTCTGTTGTCTATTGATGACAGATTGGTGGACTTGACAACAAGGATGCTCTGTGTGTACCTCCCCACTTGATACCATCATTAAAGAAGAGGAACAACATCATACTGAAATTACCTGGAAATATGAATTAGTGACACTGGCCTCATTTTATGATGGATACACAAAATGTCTATACCAACTGACATTGAACGAAACACTTGAAGTTTTGTTAGAATGTGTGACTAAATAGGATTTTATCACTTGTCACCGGATCAAGAACAGCAACACCACAGCCATAGGTTCTGTGGCTCACCTTTCACAAATGTCCTGAAGCTAAAATAATCATTGACATGGGTAGAATCATCCTGCGACCTAAAATAATATCGTTAATAGCTACGTAACTGGGTGGCTTTATAAGAATGCCTTACAAGTTGTGTTTGCAACATGAGCATAGGACCACGCTAAGAGGACAGTATGTTTGACACACAGACACTTCACACTGTCAGCCACCCATCCTCACTTTAGTTGGCCCTCCCTACAAGAATGAATTACACCATAGACAAGCCTGTCATACTGGATAAATGTAGTAATAGAGTAACCCCATTTTTAAGGATAATATCATTTGCAGGAGCCTGAGGTCTGCCATTAACTGCCCCATGGCAATGATGTTTTATACAGCTAAAATGGAGAGGATGTGTATCCTTAGCATGCTAATAGCCCTGAACATACCAATCAAACAGCAATGTATTGTGCTTGTTATTCACACAAAAGACACGACAGATGTTAGAGAGACACTGGCCGTCAACATCAGAGAGCTGTTATTTAACTATATTCTCGAGGCAAGAGAGTTCACTGACTATAAAAGTCCAGTTTCCACCCTTGCCGAACAAGGCTGGAATTCCCGGGCTTGATCGTAGCGCCACCAGTGGTTATTACGAGTTTCATGCCTTCTAAGCCTCTCCTATGGACCAATCAGATTCCATCTCTTGCATTTGCTTCAAACAAAATGGCGGCAACCAGTCATAACGACCTGATTAATAATCAAGACCTATATTGTGATAAAACGGATCTTACATCGCAAAGTGCATCAAATCACGTGAACACCTTGATTAAAAACATGAAGAGATTTGGAAAATATCTGTTGACAACGAGTTGGCGGTGCACATGGTTTGCAAATCCTGCAATCGACCGAAATCTGCACGACAGTTTACCAACTGGATTTTGATTTCAGTGCGCGATTTTGATTGGACTATGCATAGACTCGTTAGTCAAGCCAAAATGTAACTCCATAATACCAGCCTAGTTCGGTAAGGGTGGAAACTGGACTTTTATAGTCAGTAAACTCTCTTGCCTTGGGAAGATGTTATTTAACCTAATCAAAGATAACTTTTTTTTGAGTTTGATGAACATTGACATTGCAATGATTATAATTGACATGGAAATGGGTGACAGTGCAATGATTGATACTGTCAGCTGCAAGGATGTCCGAAGTATCAGAATGCTCGCTAAATGTTGCATGATGCTGTAGTGTTCACCTTATCTTCCGTTTGCCATGTGTTGAGTGTTCACTCATCTGAAACGCTGTTTTCTTGGAATATATGGACAGGACATCTGCGATCGATGTATCACCAGTTGAGTTGTGAGGCACTCAGTCAATCAGGCAAGTCAACAGAGACATTCCGATACAGTCTGACACTGTGTTTGGTTACGTTAGTATATGCAGATTAGCTATGAGGGCCTATGGCAACATGATTGATAATTGCCCGTTGTTATGCAAAATGAGGTCAGTATTAAGTTACAGTGGCCTGCACTTTGGCTGATAACTTGCATACAGACTCTTGTGAATATATTGTCAATCTGCAACATTAGCCATTGGTCTGAGCCCTAAGTCGGAACCCTGATACTAAAAGGCAAATTCAGGCTAGCAGGCACAAAAGGTTTTGTCACTAATTGTATTGTTGAAGTTGAAAGGCATCGGAAGATTGTGAATTGTCTGTAGTGACAGCAGCTGTCCACAGTACACTCAAAATAGATTTGCAAACTGAAATCTGATTACTTGTAAATGTTATTATGAAAATATTTTGTGTAAATCCATCATAGATTTACAAAGCATTCAGTTCTTTTGCAGAGATTACCATGTAGAATTATGAGCATCCCAAGTCCACAGTGACACTGACTGACATGACTGGTTAAACCATCGTAGCTTACATTAATTGTAGGAGATGATCATCAATGAGGATAAAAAAAATTTGTACTTCATTGACTCCAGATATATCACATCATCATGAACTGAGTAAAGATAAAAAAATATCCAAAATTTAACATTTGATTTCAATTCTTTTTTTCTTGAGACAAATGCTTTGGAATATTATTAAAAATATTTTAGATCTTCAATGACCAGATGTAAAATAAGTTATTTTCAATATCCCATCTTAAAAAGATATTCTTTCATACTCAAAGTAAAGAAAAATATTCTCGCTTTGGTATGTTGTTCATGAGATCTGCTGTGGACAAATGACAAGAATGCTGTGATTAGCCAGAGATAAGTCCCCATAAGGACAAGCATGTGACCTGGATCCTCCTCGCTACAGGTCAGTGAGCTTCGATCTCACCATCGCCAATCAGATTTCAAGTAACAGCCTGTCCCAAACCTGTTTGTTTGAACTTATTATGTTCCGGTGGCGAAAAAATCAATACTGATACTTTGTCCCCTGGATAAATATGCTGATTGGATGCACAACCAAAGACAATGGGTGGCGTGGAGATGGCAAGTCCAGCTGGTAAAGCACCCTGCTGTGCGGGAGGGGGAGGGGGCAATCACTCATGCATAGAGATGCTAAGGTTGTGATTAAATATGCAAACACCACCGAGATCTCCTTGCGATCAGACCTGTGGATTATTCCAAGCAACGTAGAGATACAGGCCATGTTGAGTTCGACCCACGAACATTAGTCTTGTATTAACCCTGTATCTCCTAACCCCCTAGCTCATCGATTCTGGATTTAGAAATTAGCTGCAAACATGATTATTTACTGCCAGTGGGAGTTGTGCCAGCCCTTCCGATTTAACACCATCTCATTCCGATTTAAAGGTTTTTGGTCAAGAATCTTGTCCATTCTCACATCTTAGCTGTTCCTGAGGTATTATGGGTTAATCTGTAAACATTAGGCATGTGTTAACCCTTTGAGGGGAAGTATCTGAAGAGAAAGCATATTTTCTTTGATTATTGTATCTCATGAAGAATTGTAATATGGATTTAGTCATAAGACTGCAAATGTATAAAAGGTTTTACTTGATAATAATCATGGGGTTGGCAGGAAAAATCCTTAACTGCACATTTTCTAAACATCTGAAAAGCAAAAGGGTGAATTTGAAAAAGAAATGGCATATTAACCCATAAAATGTCAGTTCTCTTTTACTCTCTTCTGTTTTGAAAGATATTTCACAAAGGACAAAAAGGGAACATTGTATACATGTTCTTATCCATATTTTAAGGCCACATGTATTTGTAATAAACTATCTTTTTAAAAAGCATTCTAAGAATTGTTGCTTTTTTAAAAAAAACACACCACTTAATACTGATAAATTAAAAGAGACAAAATTGAACTTTCATTACAATACAATCATACTGACGTATAAAAACAGGTTTTATCATGTTTATGGTTAGTTATTTTCTCAATTCCATGTGAGTGAGTGAGTGAGTGAGTGAGTGAGTTGGGTTTGACGCCGCTTTTAGTAGTATTCCAGTTGTATCAAGGCTTGATGTTGGAGGAAAGAAGAAGTGATGCAGGTCTCATATGTTTACCACTTTGGTGAAACCCATGAGCATGGATATGGTACTGACAAATCTATAAAACATAATCAGGCTGAACCAGGAATACAACCCACGATCACAGGTTGTTAGTGTGCCCAAAGGAAACAGCAAATTGCAGCGCTTTAGACGACTGTGCCACCTGTGCCACCAATTCCATAAAAACAAATTTAATATTGATAAATGAGGGAAATGTTTACTAAGAAGAACTATTTATCAATTCTTAAAATTCATATAATACAATCTCAGACTAAAAACATACAATTTTTATCACAAACAAATGTCAAGAAAGCATTATAATATTGAAAACATTTTTAAAAGTGGGTACTGAAAGGGTTAACTGAAGTTGACTTCATGATTTCAAGGATTAGGTCAGACTGTATGGATGAGTTCATTTCAAAAACGGGGAGTACTGGTTGACACGCACAACACACATTCCTCATTATAAGGCATTCTGGGGGATATTCGTCGCTGGTCAGTTCAAAATCCCTCCTAAAATCTCAAACTTATACTTGATACAAAACAAACATTCAAAAACAAAGCAGGACAGTTTTAAAAGAAAATTACAGAAATGCATGAGCTTTGTTATAAGAATCTGGCGTTATAATGAGGCTCTAATGCTACCCAGGACAAGGGTCAGCTAGAATCGGATTAATTTATATTTTACCCTGGAAACAGAGGTGAAAGGTCCACTATGACAAGGGAGAAAGTCAGTGTATAACTTCATGTAGAAAGGCAAAACCAAGGTCTTCCCCTTTAGACTGGCAACCACAAACGTAGCCATCAATAGTGTTTAACAGTATGTCATTTATTTTGAATTCACAGCAGCATGAAAAAACATACTAGCACTTACTGCACAACTTACTAGCTGAATGGAAAATAACAATTGTCAATAAGGAATTAAATTCCCAAATGAAATTAAACGGAGGAAAATCAATTCCAATTTCAAATAAAGAAGTTTATTTTGAAACAATAATGTATAGTTGCTTACTAATAACTTTCTGCATCAACTTGGGGTAAGTCATGCTTGGGTGGCAATACAACTCTTAACAATGTATGCCTGCAGTTGTGTCTCACAATAAAATATATACTGCTTCATATCTTGATATTTACTGTTATGATCATTTACCCTTTAGCATTTACTGGGAATTTTAACTTTTTGTCAACAGACTCAGTGACCTTTATGCAGATACACTGAAAGATCCACAAAAATTTCTGAGCGAACATTTCAACATTATGCTCGGAATTACAATATTTTGACAGAAATAGAATAATGATTTTTACTAAGTAATGGAACCATCAGCGTTTTGCCAAAAGTTGATTTGAAAAAGAAATTCAGTCTTAACATATCAAGACAAATTACTCTTTTGAAATACAAGATATGTCATTCAGAATCAAAGATTGTAAACTATATCTGAATAAAGAATTGATTCTCAGGTTTATTAATGCTTTGATTGTAGACATATAACATCAGAGCGGTCATCAAGAAAAGCTACAATAGGCCAATATATTCACTTGGAACAAAAAAAATTGAAAAGTAGCCAAAAGGAACTATGCAGTTTAAATGATTTCAAATCTGACAATGCTAAAATATCTCATACACACAACTTTCATTGAGGTGATTTTATACACTTGTTGTTAATAAACTGAACATTTATTAAAAAACACGGTGGTCAAAGCAAATTACAATCAGGACAGCCTACATCATCTTATAACACAGTAACCATTTTAGTTCCCATCAGAAATAGCAGGATAGTTGCTATGGCAACAGCAACATCAGACTGGCATATAAATACCCCAAGAGTGGGAGCTGAATCATGACAGATGGACATAGCATTTTCAGCAAAAGTTTCCAATAAGAAATCAACCATGCCACTTTGACATATCTAACTTTATAAACACTCATAAAAACTCACTATTAACAATGAAACATGAAATTTAATAACAATCATCAAAGGTTTAAGCTACTGGCCACACAAAAATTAAAAAGAGCAAAGTGAGAATGAGAAGAGGATGTGGGCATAATCTAGATGTGAATGTAAATATGTTAATACAGCCAATGCAGCAGTTGAACTCATTACAACAGAGAAAGCATTTACACCCAAACCAACCCAATCTCAATCTTAATAATCTGGATGTCCATTCTTAAGTACTGTAACAAGTGTGACCCATCTTGGCATGCTGTGTACTGTAACAAGTGTGACCCATCTTGACATGCTGTGTACTGTAACAAGTGTGACCCATCTTGACATGCCGTGTACTGTAACAAGTGTGACCCATCTTGACATGCTGTGCACTGTAACAAGTGTGACCCATCTTGACATGCTGTGTACTGTAACAAGTGTGACCCATCTTGACATGCCGTGTACTGTAACAAGTGTGACCCATCTTGACATGCCGTGTACTGTAACAAGTGTGACCCATCTTGACATGCCGTGTACTGTAACAAGTGTGACCCATCTTGACATGCTGTGTACTGTAACAAGTGTGACCCATCTTGACATGCTGTGCACTGTAACAAGTGTGACCCATCTTGACATGCTGTGTACTGTAACAAGTGTGACCCATCTTGACATGCCGTGTACTGTAACAAGTGTGACCCATCTTGACATGCTGTGCACTGTAACAAGTGTGACCCATCTTGACATGCTGTGTACTGTAACAAGTGTGACCCATCTTGACATGCTGTGTACTGTAACAAGTGTGACCCATCTTGACATGCTGTGTACTGTAACAAGTGTGACCCATCTTGACATGCTGTGTACTGTAACAAGTGTGACCCATCTTGACATGCCGTGTACTGTAACAAGTGTGACCCATCTTGACATGCTGTGTACTGTAACAAGTGTGACCCATCTTGACATGCTGTGTACTGTAACAAGTGTGACCCATCTTGACATGCTGTGCACTGTAACAAGTGTGACCCATCTTGACATGCTGTGTACTGTAACAAGTGTGACCCATCTTGACATGCCGTGTACTGTAACAAGTGTGACCCATCTTGACATGCCGTGTACTGTAACAAGTGTGACCCATCTTGACATGCTGTGTACTGTAACAAGTGTGACCCATCTTGACATGCCGTGTACTGTAACAAGTGTGACCCATCTTGACATGCTGTGTACTGTAACAAGTGTGACCCATCTTGACATGCTGTGTACTGTTACAAGTGTGACCCATCTTTACATGCTGTGTACTGTAACAAGTGTAACTAGTTTTGAGAGCATCCCAGATATTGCACGCCACATGTTACATGGAACACAGCCTATAGAAGCTGCACCACCTGTTGTTTCGTCACACTGTCTGCCCAACAAAACATTCCACACTGAAATTGTATCAGACATTATATGTGCACCATGAACTCTGATACTTTTTCTGAATTTCACTTTTAATAAAACTCCTTTCTCATGATTATCAGGGTTTCCATAATTTCCAAACGTTCCATAGAAACACGAGCAGCTCCATGTGTTGTTCGCGTACTACTCAGGGCCACCCTTCTTCCAGGACTAAACAGAATCCTTCAGATGCCATTTACAGGAAATGAGGCCAATAGCTTTTAATAATCAACAATAATTCCTTCAAATATAAGTTTCAGATTAAAAGAAAGACAAACTCTTCTGACAATATTTGATAATCAACAAAACTAATAGATAAACTACCATACCCCAAATCTACTTGGTTTATTGCCCCTGTTAAATGTTATCTGATAATATAAACATTCTGTGTACACATAGAAGGCCCTGTAAACATCACAGCTGGGTCCCAGTCGATTGTAGAGGACATCATACAATCCCACTTTCTTCTCAATCTAATTACAATTTTCACAAAACACTGAAGGGAACAATGTTTAAAATAGTGAGTGAGTGAGTGAGTGAGTGAGTGAGTGAGTGAACCAATGTCACTTGACACTATAGACAGCAATGTTACATCAATATTATTGCAGTCTTGGCCTAAAAAAATATACAATACACAATACACGTGGGCCTATTTATCAATACGCCGTGATACAGAACGCAAATCTTAAGTACATCAAACCCTAACTATTGCACCCAACGCATGGCTCCCAAAACTTACTTACATTTTAAATAAGCTCAAGTTTTACACTGACACAATGTTTTTCCCTATCTCAAACAAAATTATCAGCTATCACCATGAGCAGGTAACACTGGCAATACCAGTCAACAAATCTAAACTGAACTACGCAATTCAATCCCAATATTTTATTATCTGGTCATAAGAATGTGTTCATTGTATATCTGGACTTATTCAAAATAACATTCAACATTGATCAGTAGATCAAACGAAGTCACCATTATTTACAGCAACCACAGTCAGATTCCCGCTATTGATGCCTTGAAGTGAACATTAGTTGCCAGAGAATGGATACATATACATTAAATGCCATTTGTGGCAATTTGACTATTTTATGTCAATATTCACAACATGAAGTGCAGGAAGTCCCTACGGTGACTGGTCAAATTGTTCCATACATTTCTTGCAGTAACAGGCGAGTAACGGGATCGGGTGGTCAGACTCGCTGACTTGGTTCATGCATGTCATCGATCCCAATTGCGTAGATCGATACTCATAATATTAAATCACTGGACTGTCTGGTTCAGGCTTGACTATTTACAGACCGCCTTCGTATAGCTGGAATATTGCTGAGTGTGGCGTTAAACAACAAACTAACTAACATATCTTGCAATAGCAATTACCTGTCCCAAAGTGCTATGCTTATGGTTCTTACAATTTTTAATATATATACCATATTCGACGTAATAAGTGCCCAGGGCGCTCTCAAAATTAGAAATGGGGGGGCTCTTATTGGCATATTATTTTGTCAAAAAAAAAGAAAAGAGTTGAAAGATAAATTTCGTGGTTTATGCTGACAGCCTGAAATGTTTATATACGAGAGATATATTTTTCCAGAATTTAATTGCCCATAATTAAGGGAGCATATAACACAAGAGTGCGTATTATACGCGAATAAATAAGTATTGTGTACATTGATCAATCGGAAAGGGAGCTAATTTGGATTGTAACACGAGCCAATATACATGTATAAGCAAATATCGCCGTGGGCGCTTATTAGAACGGGGCGCTTATTACGTCGAATACGGTAGTAAAAGCTTCAACTAACAATTTCAGATACAATTTCTTCCGACAATTGCATCAGATTTTGTTGAAGTTTTATCATTGGGTACTTTTTAACTGAATCACTGTTTGAATGGGAGAAAACGTGTGTACAGCTGATTGCTTTTTCTGGCTTAGTTTACGAGAAAATACACACAGTGATCTTATACTTTGCATATAAAATCATGCCTATGAGGGTAGGAAATACAATTTTAATGGTAAATCATCGTGTCTAGCGATGTTTAAAATCAAATTTCGTATTTATATTGACCAAGTTTCCACAAGTTTGTTGTACCTGTTCGTTCACCTGAATTCACCTGAATTACACCATGAATCATAAAAAACTACTATTCTAAACTTTTTCAAACTGTGAAACGCACTTCGCAGATCCTGTTTGGTAGGCAGAGCATGTCCCTACAACTCCACCTCCACCTCCGTTGACAGTCAATTGTAACATTGTCAGTACCCAGCGGGCATCACTATCCCTTGACAATGCTGACATTTTAATTTTTATAACAAAGAACCTGAAGTTGAACTATTCAGACTGTGAAGTACATTGATTATTTTCTGGTGTTTGAACTTTGAAGCTTTCTGCTGTTTTGAAATTTGAAGTGTTCGAAAGGAAAAGTAGAGAAAGTTCCACTTTGAAGTTTAACAACTTCAGTAGTCTTGTTATCATAAAATAATTGTAACTGTTCCAAAATCATGAAAGGCCCAATCGTGACATGTTTGAAGTCCTAAAACTTAATAAACGCTGGCGTACTCAGGTACTGTTATTTGTTTTTTTCAGTATCATCATGATCATACATAGTGTAATGTGACCAGAGTATCGAGATACATAGTGTAATGTGACCAGAGTATCGAGATACATGGTGTAATGTGACCAGAGTATCGAGATACATAGTGTAATGTGACCAGAGTACTGAGATACATAGTGTAATGTGACCAGAGTATCGAGATACATAGTGCAATGTGACCAGAGTATCGAGATACATAGTGTAATGTGACCAGAGTATAGAGATACATAGTGTAATGTGACCAGAGTATCGAGATACATAGTGTAATGTGACCAGAGTATCGAGATACATAATGTAATGTGACCAGAGTATCGAGATACATAGTGTAATGTGACCAGAGTATCGAGATACATAGTGTAATGTGACCAGAGTATCGAGATACATAGTGTAATGTGACCAGAGTATCGAGATACATAGTGTAATGTGACCAGAGTATCGAGATACATAGTGTAATGTGACCAGAGTATCGAGATACATAGTGTAATGTGACCAGAGTATCGAGATACATAGTGTAATGTGACCAGAGTATTGAGATACATGGTGTAATGTGACCAGAGTATCAAGATACATAGTGTAATGTGACCAGAGTATCGAGATACATAGTGTAATGTGACCAGAGTATCGAGATACATAGTGTAATGTGACCAGAGTATCGAGATACATAGTGTAATGTGACCAGAGTATCGAGATACATGGTGTAATGTGACCAGAGTACTGAGATACATAGTGTAATGTGACCAGAGTATCGAGATACATAGTGTAATGTGACCAGAGTATCGAGATACATAGTGTAATGTGACCAGAGTATCGAGATACATAGTGTAATGTGACCAGAGTACTGAGATACATAGTGTAATGTGACCAGAGTATCGAGATACATAGTGTAATGTGACCAGAGTATCAAGATACATAGTGTAATGTGACCAGAGTATCGAGATACATAGTGTAATGTGACCAGAGTATCGAGATACATAGTGTAATGTGACCAGAGTATCGAGATACATAGTGTAATGTGACCAGAGTATCGAGATACATGGTGTAATGTGACCAGAGTATCGAGATACATGGTGTAATGTGACCAGAGTATCGAGATACATAGTGTAATGTGACCAGAGTATCGAGATACATAGTGTAATGTGACCAGAGTATCGAGATACATGGTGTAATGTGACCAGAGTATCGAGATACATGGTGTAATGTGACCAGAGTATCGAGATACATGGTGTAATGTGACCAGAGTATTGAGATACATAGTGTAATGTGACCAGAGTATCGAGATACATGGTGTAATGTGACCAGAGTACTGAGATTCATAGTGTAATGTGACCAGAGTACTGAGATACATAATGTAATGTGACCAGAGTATCGAGATACATAGTGTAATGTGACCAGAGTATCGAGATACATAGTGTAATGTGACCAGAGTATTGAGATACATAGTGTAATGTGACCAGAGTATCGAGATACATAGTGTAATGTGACCAGAGTATTGAGATACATAGTGTAATGTGACCAGAGTATCGAGATACATAGTGTAATGTGACCAGAGTACTGAGATACATAGTGTAATGTGACCAGAGTATCAAGATACATAGTGTAATGTGACCAGAGTATCGAGATACATAGTGTAATGTGACCAGAGTACTGAGATACATAGTGTAATGTGACCAGAGTATCGAGATACATAGTGTAATGTGACCAGAGTATCGAGATACATAGTGTAATGTGACCAGAGTATCAAGATACATAGTGTAATGTGACCAGAGTATCGAGATACATAGTGTAATGTGACCAGAGTATCGAGATACATAGTGTAATGTGACCAGAGTATCGAGATACATAGTGTAATGTGACCAGAGTATCGAGATACATGGTGTAATGTGACCAGAGTATCAAGATACATAGTGTAATGTGACCAGAGTACTGAGATACATAGTGTAATGTGACCAGAGTATCAAGATACATAGTGTAATGTGACCAGAGTATCGAGATACATAGTGTAATGTGACCAGAGTATAGAGATACATAGTGTAATGTGACCAGAGTATAGAGATACATAGTGTAATGTGACCAGAGTACTGAGATACATAGTGTAATGTGACCAGAGTATCGAGATACCTATTGTAATGTGACCAGAGTACTGAGATACATAGTGTAATGTGACCAGAGTATCAAGATACATAGTGTAATGTGACCAGAGTATCGAGATACATAGTGTAATGTGACCAGAGTACTGAGATACATAGTGTAATGTGACCAGAGTATCGAGATACATAGTGTAATGTGACCAGAGTATCGAGATACATAGTGTAATGTGACCAGAGTATCAAGATACATAGTGTAATGTGACCAGAGTATCGAGATACATAGTGTAATGTGACCAGAGTATCGAGATACATAGTGTAATGTGACCAGAGTATCGAGATACATAGTGTAATGTGACCAGAGTATCGAGATACATGGTGTAATGTGACCAGAGTATCAAGATACATAGTGTAATGTGACCAGAGTACTGAGATACATAGTGTAATGTGACCAGAGTATCAAGATACATAGTGTAATGTGACCAGAGTATCGAGATACATAGTGTAATGTGACCAGAGTATAGAGATACATAGTGTAATGTGACCAGAGTACTGAGATACATAGTGTAATGTGACCAGAGTATCGAGATACCTATTGTAATGTGACCAGAGTACTGAGATACATAGTGTAATGTGACCAGAGTATAGAGATACATAGTGTAATGTGACCAGAGTATCGAGATACATAGTGTAATGTGACCAGAGTATCGAGATACATAGTGTAATGTGACCAGAGTACTGAGATACATAGTGTAATGTGACCAGAGTATCGAGATACCTATTGTAATGTGACCAGAGTATCGAGATACATAGTGTAATGTGACCAGAGTATCAAGATACATAGTGTAATGTGACCAGAGTATCGAGATACATAGTGTAATGTGACCAGAGTATCAAGATACATAGTGTAATGTGACCAGAGTATAGAGATACATGGTGTAATGTGACCAGAGTATCGAGATACATAGTGTAATGTGACCAGAGTATCGAGATACATAGTGTAATGTGACCAGAGTATCGAGATACATAGTGTAATGTGACCAGAGTATAGAGATACATAGTGTAACGTGACCAGAGTATCGAGATACATAGTGTAATGTGACCAGAGTACTGAGATACATAGTGTAATGTGACCAGAGTACTGAGATACATAGTGTAATGTGACCAGAGTATCGAGATACATAGTGTAATGTGACCAGAGTATCGAGATACATAGTGTAATGTGACCTGAGTACTGAGATACATAGTGTAATGTGACCAGAGTACTGAGATACATAGTGTAATGTGACCAGAGTATCGAGATACATAGTGTAACGTGACCAGAGTATCGAGATACATAGTGTAATGTGACCAGAGTACTGAGATACATAGTGTAATGTGACCAGAGTATCGAGATACATAGTGTAATGTGACCAGAGTACTGAGATACATAGTGTAATGTGACCAGAGTATCGAGATACATAGTGTAACGTGACCAGAGTATAGAGATACATAGTGTAACGTGACCAGAGTATAGAGATACATAGTGTAATGTGACCAGAGTATAGAGATACATAGTGTAATGTGACCAGAGTATAGAGATATATGGTGTAATGTGACCAGAGTACTGAGATACATAGTGTAATGTGACCAGAGTACTGAGATACATAGTGTAATGTGACCAGAGTACTGAGATACATAGTGTAATGTGACCAGAGTACTGAGATACATGGTGTAATGTGACCAGAGTACTGAGATACATAGTGTAATGTGACCAGAGTATCGAGATACATAGTGTAATGTGACCAGAGTACTGAGATACATGGTGTAATGTGACCAGAGTATTGAGATACATGGTGTAATGTGACCAGAGTATCGAGATACATAGTGTAATGTGACCAGAGTATTGAGATACATGGTGTAATGTGACCAGAGTACTGAGATACATAGTGTAATGTGACCAGAGTACTGAGATACATAGTGTAATGTGACCAGAGTACTGAGATACATAGTGTAATGTGACCAGAGTATAGAGATACCTATTGTAATGTGACCAGAGTATCGAGATATGTATCGCATCTTGACCTTCCTGTGTTGTTGCAGCCATATTGTTTACCCAACAATTCTATTATATTGATAGGAATTTACAAATGCTGCTAGTTTTGTCGATAGTATGGATAACAATCGGTAGTCTCAATAGTCACAATTAGTTAGGCTGGCAGTATTTTTTTCTGTGTTTCCCATCTACCGCCCGCCCTGAATTTTCATTCTGACGTGAAATAATAAAACGTTTTCTTATTTCAATTGTCCCTGCTGCTGTGGAAATTATGAGGTTGGAGATGTGAAACACATAATAAAAATATGGATGGCCTTAAATATAACATAAATTATGCATCAGAAAAGTCAAATTTCAATCCTGCCTTGTGTTGATTAGCAAGGATTACGGCAACTTACTTCACTTTGGTTTGAACAGCTACAGTGAGGCAAATGGCTGACTTTGACATCGTCCCCCAATACTTGATTCATTTCTATTACATTAATTAATATACTGATCAAGCCTTAAAGTTGGTTTCACACTATCGCAATACTATTGCAATACAATTGCAGCAGTTAAAAAAGCCCCTAACAGTCAGGGTTAACATTTGAAGCTGTATTTCATGTAAGCTGTTATTCAAACACATGTTGTGTCTATTATTTTGTCAAGCAGCTATTGACTATTTACAATATGCTTCCAGTTCCTAGAGCTTAATTTGTCAAGATGACACACTTCATTGTTGTAATTTGCATGTGTTGCAATACATGGAAACTCAATACAATTCATTTTTTTAAACAAAACAAGAAACATACACAAAATACATGTACATGTAATATGCAAATGGAATGTACTATGATGCCTGATTGTGTTACAAAACGAGTAACCCTGTACCACTGAATACATTAGTTTTCTTACCTGTGAATCAAAGTATCAATCATTTTCATTCTTTTATTCAGAGTATCTGTACTGCTTGAAATGACTACAGTGATGCATACTCTAATCTGTAAGAGGGTTTTGATCATATGATCCAGCCAGAAATAGTGCTACAGTTCCTATCACAATCTTGTGTATCACAACACTCATGTAGATACCACACAGTGTGTCACCAACAAACAGATAAAGCAAACTTGATGGATTGTGATGACAAGCGGGCTGAGTGTTCTTGAAGCAGGCAATGACATGGGAAGGGTTAACATCAGTACAGAAACCTAGCTCATGCATAACACTGGGACTGGGAGAAGGTGAGGTATGACTGCTCACTGCTTCTCAGGAATATACACACAATCACAATACAAACTATATATACGGGTGGGGTGGGGGACGTATGTCATAAAATCACCATGACCATGAAAGAAAAGTAAGGCACATAACATGGAATATCGCCGTAGAGTGAAATAAACTTCTATATGTTATTTAGGTGTATGAAAGTAAATAATAAACATCTTACCTCCGTCCTCTGTTGCAGTCTTTTGTTGAGTTCATAGATACGGTAGTCTGGCTGGCCCATATAGGGGGTGGGCCTCCTGTAATAGGTAGAGAAGGGAGAGGAATAGAACGGGTCAGGGTTCATGTTCATCATTACAAGCTGTTCCGATCAATCTCGCCACCATGGACACTCAATTGCTGGACATTGAAATTGACACAGGAAAAGCAGAGTGACCACCGGTTGACAGTCACACCAAGCACATGGGGTGTTCTGGCTGTTTACATTCCAACAATAAAGCCACAGTTTCTCCACACATGATTCCAGTCTCTGTAGATGATAGTACTTTTGTAACTAAGGCAAACCACATGCTTGAAGGTTGGACAAGCCCATGCTGGCGAAGTCACAATATTGGGAGCTGCAATGCTTGCTCCCCCATCCTGATGCCACTTGCTAGCTCCACCTCAGCTCTATATAACAGTGGTCCATGTGCTATCAGCCGGTCACAGGCTATTTATAGTCTGCGCACGGCTCCGGTAACTCAAACAGAGTGAATCTAAGCTGAGGCTAGAGAAGTGCTTGCATATAGAACATAGTACGCTATACACTACTGAAGTCGAGGTGCCTTCGCAGGTCAAGCTTAATCAAGACTAAATTCCCTCATCCACTTACGACCCACTAATTTGATTTTGGTGATGAAATTTACAGGCAATTTACGATGTTCTTGGCTAGGATTGTGTTACAAAACTGGGCATATCATTGCAACACATGTGATATGTATATGTTCTCATGAAATATTTACATACACACCCAAAGCCAGGAATGCACAGCTTATTCTAGCTTGTAAAATCAATGGTCACCAAAATGGAACCTGATCAAATTACATTCCTCCTCTTCTTATTGTTCCAGGTGTGGATATTAACCTAAGTTCAGACTTGAAGGCCTGTTGTATGATATACTTCTAAACTTCAAATATCTTGAGGAGAGAAGATACACATTGAACATAATTCCTCAGGTGTCTAGCAGCAAACAGTGTTTGCTGTGGCAATTGAATAAATATTGACTTTAACTAGAACTACTCACAGAAGTTAAACAGTTTAATATGAAAAGAGGAAGGAATAGTCTACTGTAAAAAATATTTTCTAAAAGTCATGTCAACTGATGTTTCAAGAAATTCAGATAAAGTCTTTGAGTGGTGTTGGGTTGTTTGTGAAGTGTGCAAACTCAAAACCATTTCCTTTTCACATCAGTTCCTTCATCAAACATCCGATCAACTAAAACAAACACCTATAGAAATCTACTAAAATAGCAAGTAAAAACATCAGGAACAATCCAATTTGAACAGTAACCTGCAGTGAAGTGTTCCATGTGACATTTGAGATAAACTATCCAGCCTGATATTAAAGCAAGGATAAAGGTACATCAGCATGTTGATCAAGCTTGTTCTGTTTGTTGTTTTCTGTTCCGTTTCAACAGGACCAAGTAAGCCATGTCTAGAACTAAGGAACCACCAGAAGAGACAAGGAACATAGTCTTAGCAGCTACAGTTATTCCTCAAATCTTAAACTACCCAAAAGACCAACGGAGGATCGACTACATCCACACTAGACAAAATGTCCACTGCACAAAACATCCCCAGTGTAATCAGTTTAGGAAGACAGACGGTGTTCATGCTGGTATGCTTGTAATAAGATAATACAAAGACTCCAGGAAGGATAGGGAAGCTCTGTGGATAAAGAAATGGAGAGAATTAAGGTCAAGGAATGGCCTATGGGAACAGATAAGACAGTGGAGGACACACTTTATATTCTCCATTACCTCAATATGTATTGTTCAAAATCTAGGTCAAATAGCATTTATTTCCTGTTTTTGAGCCCCAACAGTTTGACCCCTGCGGCATGTATTAACCTGTGGTGCGAGTCTTTGTAGTATACCGTTACCCTAACCTGGTATACATTCAACCCAACACTGTCATTTGTTCACATCGACCTACTGTGACATACAGGAACACCAAGGCTCAGATACATTATTTACATATGTAAGTAGTTAGAAAAGATAACTTAATGATGATGGCAGTTACAATACTCGGACAGAAATAGACACAGGCAAATCACATGTTCAATACCCTCAGTACTATCACAACTACATCATGTGCAGTTTGAATCTATCCATAGTCAATACACCTGACAATGAGAGTGTACACACTTGGAACAATATTTCAGTCACATCACAGTTTGTTCAATGATGAAAGCCCAAGTAAAGCAATCACCACATTGGTGAAATTGACGAGCATGGGTATGGCTCTGACAAACTAAGAATCATTGTCAAACAAACCTGTCAGTCAAACCAACTATCATCAGATTCTGGCATAACTTAGGGATGTAACTCAGCACAGCAAACTGCTCAACCTTGAAAACTGGGCCCCTAAAAACTGAAAAGACTCAAGGCATTTCTATCAAGTGTCTTGAGCTTAATTCTTACCTTAATTGCTAATTTCAATAAAAAATACTGTTGGGTCAAAACAAATAAAAGGCAGGAAAACCAAGGTAGGTCGGGAAGAGATTATATATGTAGAAACAAATACTTTTTCCAAAAAAGATTATTAACATTTAAATTGAAGGATTTAATGAAAACAATTAAAAACTTATAAAAAATATAATATAAATGACATACTTCAAACACTGGTTATCCTCCTGGCTAGGGGTAAAGCGCTATTAACATGACAAAAGTTGGGTTGGATCGGCAAAGGATGTTTGTTTTACATATTTCATGTGCCACAAAAAGGTGTAGTGTCGGGGCAAGAACTAGAAACAACTTGTAAACACAAGCATATTTTGGTGCCAAAGTAAATTATCTAACATAAACATTCTCTGTTGCAGAGAAAGGTCTCCTTGAACAAAAAGGTCAAGTATCATGGTCTGAGATCGTTCTCCAGTACAAAATGTTTGCAGGGACCAGAAATACCAGTATAACATGCATTTTATCAATGAACAACTAAATTTCTTACAGTCATTAATTTTTATTTTGTTATCATGATTCAGTCACTGTGTCTTGGTTTGCATTCTCATAATTCCGATTTATCAATGAGAACAGGTAGCGCAATACACTGTAAAATATGTCTATTTATTATTTGGTAGAAGGCTTTGGGCTGTGGTCAGATATAGAAACTACATCTTGTTGACCTAACATCCAACACCATACACCATACATCTGTGCATTTCATCACGATACATGTGCTCCGCCATGTCAGGTTCTGGCCACAATATATATCTGCCTGTGTCATTGTCTGGCCATATTGGAGTGCAGGAGTTACCTCCCTTCAACTTATCATCAAGCCAGTGAAGTCAACCCATAATGCCTCCAACGAAAACTTTTTACATAACACTTAATGAATCAAACATGGAGCTTAATTTTGTTTGGCATACATGGATGGAAATTGTGTGTCACTACACAAAAACATAAAGAAAACATGAGAGACTGATGGAGAACTTCATCAATATAGTATATAGCTTTATAGAGATATTCAAAGAGCATGTTAATAATGATTATAATGAATAAACATTTCCTAACCAGATGGGTGGGTTTGTAAACTGTTACAGTTGTAGGCTAAAACCTGTCGTGGCTTTACCCACTGTTGCTATAATGTCAATAAGCTGGCTATGGACGGACTCCAGGAGCTCCCCGTGATAGGCTTACACTGAGGATCAGACATCATGGCCCTCCCTCCTTCCTCGCACAACTCTGCTCACAAGGTCTATGATGCAGCCGTAGTGCTGACTCTAAGAGTAAAGATAGGCATACTATAGGTGTGACTGAACAATCAGATAACTATCTGCACCACACAATTAAGTAATATATTTGTACATCTAAAACTCTGACAAGATCACGATCTTAAAATCCTGCTGAGATTTTCTATAAAAGACAACATATCTGTTCATTCACTGCTTCAAAACACAACTGTTGTTTTTTAAAGGACCTTATCAACTTATACAAAATACTACATACTTTATTCAGGACATCCACCATGTTCAGCAAATATTTTGTGTGTAAATCCCAACGCTTATTTTCAATATATTAACAAATTATTTTTTCAAATGCACCAAAGCCTTTTGACATAGATGGGGTCCTGGTTGTATATACATTGCATAATCTTTTTTAGGTTTAGATTGAATATAACAAACAGTTCTGACGAAAGGCCATCTTGAATTTCCACTTTACCTCAACATCTTTGCTTAGCGTTGGGCATTACATAAATGTTATTTTACAATATGTTTTCCCATTACAAAGCACACACAAATAACATTAAAGACATTCAAATTAAATTTGGGAAACAGACTATCAAATATTAATACCTTGGAAGAGTAGCTATAGCTATCAACTTTGAGTCAGGTCTGTCAAAACAACAATTTTCTCATTTGCCAACTAAAGTTTAATGATAATTTAAATCTAGCAATAACTGTCTGTCTAAGTTATACCAGCGACAATGTCTCAATTTCCAACAAGACAGTAATTATTGTGTCTAGACCAAATCAGGACATGCGCACCAGATAATAGAGGCGCTCTTTAAAATAGAATTCTTCACTAGTAACCACATCATATCGTCACACTTGCATATTAATGATTCCGATAATGAATGATTACTGTGAAAATAGAACAAGATCATTACTTTTGTGAAATATTTTTTGATATGATAAAAAAAGAGAGAAAAGAAATGCTGCGTCCATCAGTTAGATATCTATACCTTGGTAAGAAAAAAGTTATTTGAGACGGAACCAGGAGAGAGTAACTCCATGTTGGTGCCTCCCCGTCCTCCTTGTGGTGACAAGTAATCAGATTAGTCCGTCTCATTACTCACATCCAATACACATCCATCAACTCACTACTCACACAGCCCAACAACACACAATCACCAATTACAAAAACAACATACACATGAAACTTTGGTATTATAACATCTAATTTTCATCTTGTTCTAGTTCCAGAATGTGAAATAATCCCCTGAAATTCTGGTGTTATTGGTAGCATAGTATTTTTCATATTCCTCAGAATGGAAAAACAATTTAATAATTTTTCAGTACTCAAATATTTGTTGTTTGAATATTTATCTGGAAATGTTTGGTTTAATTAAGCTGAAATGTATTCACTGTTGATGGTTATTTCAGACATATCGAACTTAAAAGGGCAAAAATATCAGTCTATCATAGAAATACTTTCATAAATTGCTGTATTTCATTTTCAGAAATTCCTAATATTTATTTTTCAAGAATCCTCCCTAATCTTTCCTTTGTTCGAATGGCCAATTATCAGGACACTCACCCTGAAAGTACTCTTACAATCAAACTCACACTCCAACTGAACTCCAACTGAAATGCTTCCATTCACAGATTTCCTCTCTCCTAACTAAGATAATATCAGATCTGACAAGCACAAACAATACAATGTTATCACATAAACCTTCCTTCATGATCGAAGTGAGTAAAGAAGTGCTAAAACAAATACAGCCAACAAAGACAATATCAGCAACACTGCTATTGATTGCGAGATGTACATGCTAAACATCACAGTCATCAATCAGTCAATCACCTCTTACCTACCTAATAGGCTAAAAAAATGTCCACAAAATTCTTTAAAAGGAAAAGGCTTGAAATTCACAACTGCTGTCGGCATGTACTGGTTAAAACCATCAAACAGGCGTTCATTTCAAATCCAAGTCTGTTGTCATTGACCAGCTAATGAAGTAAACTTTATCTACACACAGATTCTCCCAACTCAAGCATGGCTTCGATGCCTTTTGTCACTAGGCTCAGGTCATGTGACTGTTGTCATGGTTATTGTTCGGCCTTTGTGCGTGTTCGATACTCTACTGGCATCAGTCAGCAAATCTATAAATCTGGGTTATTCACAGAATGTGTCTATTTATTAACCCCTCTTAATGCGGAGCCTATTAGCACACGAAGCGCATTAGCCGTGCAGATGTCTTCAACCACTTTGGGGAGGGGAGGTGGAAGACGGGAGGGTAAGGGGGGAGGAGGAGAGGGGTTTGTGAGGACGAGACACTAATAATCACCAATACACTTGTCTGACTACAACACACGCCAGAATCCCTGAAGAGAACTTTAATCTTAATACATAATTAGGTTGTGTTAAAGCCTAAGACTCCAGCTTCTTAACTGGCGCATGACACTTAATTAGAACACATGTGTCTTTCACCCCTATCCTTTCATAATGCTTTGTGTATGGAGAGAGACGAATGTAACAAAGACGTAATGGGACAACATGATGAAATGCTCCATTGAATTATGATATAACTAATCCGTCAAGTAAGAGATGGAATGAAACCAATTTACTCTTGTCGTACACACATTTGAGGCATGAAGCAGGAAACACAAAAATACTAGTTCCCTATATCTCCTTTCTCTACACAATAAACACAAGAGGGAATTTGAGCATGATGTGAGCAAGAATTTGAGTGAGCATTAGAGCAAGCATTTGATGGGGCATGTGAGGGGGCATGTCTCCACTCAACACTGTTGAAAAGTTTCTAAGCCATATCATAGCGCTAATGAATTAATTACAAGAAACACATACAGTGTTTTCAGTCAGAGGGTTCACCAAAGGTGTTATGTGAAGCGGCATGAATTGTTTTAGATTGTTCAATTCAGAAAACACTGTTAATACTTAAAAGCCATTAAAGAAATAATGGCGTTATGTGCAAATCATTAATTTTTTTTTAACACCCAAATTTTACTTGTTTTCATAGCAGGCAGAAAAGGGGTGTAGCACAGCTAGTTCGTAAGCCAGCGTAAAGCTGGTACCCCTATAAAAGAGTAAGCAAGCTCTGCAAGGTTTAGTTCTTCACTGCATGTCACGATTATGACGTGACACTGTTCACTGTGACACAGAAAATATGACGTCACAGTTGGCTTAGAAAAGCGCACAATTTCAAGCTCTCTGATGTCCCCCCAACTTGAAATACATTCTCTCAGATTTTTACCATGTTTTCTGCACAAATCATACTGCCACACACACTATAAATATTGTAGATACAGCAAATCTGATTTTATAACCTAATAAGTGTACATATAATTATTTAAAACTATCTACTGACAATGTCAGAGAAAGAAGAACTTTGCTATTAATATTATCTTCCTCGGTGATACGGTTGTCAAATTGGTTGTTTGAATCAGGTTATTGCAATTTGATACCTCTGACTGATCAATCAGAATTGAGTATTTCCAAAATTCATGACAGAGTATGTATTTCCCAAATTCAAGATAGAATGTGGGATAAACACGTGATAAAGTGGATGCAGTCGTAGATGCTTAGCCCGCTGTGATGCTGACAAGACCAAGGATCATAGCTGGGCCCATTAGGGATATGTGTGTGACTTAGTGAATTGGATTTAATGCTGCTCTGAACAGTATTCCACGTTGTGTCAGCTTAATGTCTTAGGAAAGATGAAGTGATGCAGGTCTCAGATGTTTACCACTTTGGTGAAACCCTGCACACGGATATGGTGCTGTCAAACCAAGAAACATAATGAGGATTCGAACCCACAACAATAGGTTTCTGGCGTGCCCTGGGGATGAACAGCTAACTGCTTCACCTTAGACGACTGGGCCACCCTGGGCCCCTATTTGGGATAAGAACACTGATCAGCAGGACCAGGCAGCAACACAACAAATCACATTCCCAATCACCTATGCCCTCTCTGTTTTATAGAGGTATCATACTGGTCAGTAAGACCTGCTATTGTTAGAATCTTTTTGATATGACATGACTATCACTGATTATTTCGCATGACATCAGACTTATTTATAGAACAAATTATCCTCTGTTCATACTGTTATGGGAAAACTGCAATTATGCTTCGATGAGCAGACAGCTGCTTCTGTACGACTTTAAGCATATAAAAAATGCAGCAGATCATCATCTCAAAAAGGACCGATACATCAAAACCCACTAACACATGGTGAAATTGTCAATTTCATTTGATGAGCAAGTCAGTAATAAAGGTCTGACATATGAAATATTAAAGCAGGTAGAGAAATTGGAAACAGTACTTATTAAAATAGAAACATCATATGTTTTAACAAACAATATTTGTTCGTGCATTTTTGAGATTCTCAAGGACTTTAGTTGAAGCAGACGTCATACTGCGTCATCTGAACAGGATACCATCGCTTGTGTGGGTTGACATTTCAAAGTCTCTTCTTATAGAAGTACATCAAGTATAAATATACAATAACCTAAATGGAGGTTCAGGACAGATAATCCGCACCTCATAGTTTGCCAGCTAATAAATATATAATCAGGCTTTATCATGCTTTATCATGTTGACTAGACAGAAAACAACCAAACTGCCAGTTGAATAGGAAAACTACCTGCCTCTTTATCATATCTGTTTTACATGGAACAAAGCATATTTCAACCTTCACTCATTGAACGCATTATTAGAACACCATTAAATTGGTTTCATTTGTAGGATCAAGGATCCAGAAGCCCTACTTTCATCAAAAGTGGAAAAAGTAAAAAAATTATTACTGATATTTTTTCCTCCCACATGTTGCAAAATGTAGTTATTACTCAGATTTTTGTTTTAAATCATCAACAAAATCAATACAACATGTACAATGTTCCATCATACATCATAGTTTGACAAATTAATCAGGCATCATTGATCCTTAACCCAAAGCCAAAATTAACTCAGAAGAGAAGAAGCTGCAGACATCTTGCTGCCATGGTCATTGGTTTTATCTGCGGCATCTGTGATTAATGCAAATGGCGCAGATAACAAAACATTAATAAATATCTGGCAATACACCAAAGTGCTCAGCTTATGACTATTAGTTTTTCAAACATATATAGCAAAGCTGCAACTAAAATATGACAATATCAGAATATAGAATATAGTTTCGGATACAATTTCTTTCTATGATTGCATCAAAATTTGTCTTAGTCATACTATTGGGCATTTTTAACTGAATACCAAAGAATCTGGAAGAAAATTTGAGTACCTCTGATACCTGTTTCCAGCTTCATTTACAAGACAAATACATGCAGTAATCATGATGCAGATAAGCCCTAAAAGTAAAAGCCTGGGATCCCCTTGGATGCAGTAGCTGTGAAGCATTCTAGGGGGGTTTGGGGGCAGAACAGGAAATACGATGTAAATGGCAAGTCATCATGTCTGCTGATGATTTAATGCAAAATGTCAAATTTTCATTGACCAAGTTTATTATCTCCTGTTCGATCACCCGCTGAATTTTTAAGCTAAACCACACAATTGCTCAAAATGCTCCTTCTTTTCCCAAAAGTTACTGCACCCCTTACCGGTGGTGAACACAAAGCATGGCTCTGCACTATACTCAAGAAAATATGGTAGTCAATGTTCTTCCCTCCAACAAGTTCTGCAAAAATATGTGATGCAACAAAAATGACCATAATCCAGACAATTGCCTTACGCTGGATTTCCTTACACCTGTTGTTCCTAGCCTCGATAACTATCCTAACACACTGAAAGTATCTGTGCCATAATATATATTGAATCAAGATACAAAGTTGAGGGTCCTATAATATTATCAAAATCTTATTTGTAAACTTCTAGAATCCTAATACAACTTATGTTGAGTTAAAACTGTTAGCAGAAACAATGAGCATCTATATTAAAGTCCCAGTGTTCTTTCTTGAGGATGAAGTATCAACCGACGCAAGTTGGCACACAGAAGTGCAAATCTTAGAATGTCCTCAACTGATCACCCTACAGATAAGGATGGAAGAGTTACCTCCCTTGCTCAATGCTGCTGCAACTGCACTGAACTGGAGTCCTGTTGCTCCAATTTCAACATCACATATTACCCAAGCAAGTAAAATAATCAATTTCTTCATTTTGCGTGCTCCACTTGACTCTTCTGTTATAACCATGTTAACATTCAAAACATGCTATTTTAGCAATATGAAATCCTCATAAATAGAGGATATTCCATGTGTTTTGTGAAATATCATGTTTCCCTCATCGAATAACGGGGGAAGGGGATACTTTCATGAGTAGCTACGCATGGAATATCTTCTTTAGTACATAGTTTTTGTGTAGTTATCTGCTGGAAAATTACATTATTTCATAATAAATTAAAACCTTCACCACCCCCTGTAATTACGATCCAAAAAGCAGTTTGCAAAATCTTAAAAAATCTACATGACCACTGTTGGAAGTGAAGGAATACACATTGGTCATGTACCAAAATGCACACTCTGCGAAACGAAAGTCTTGATTGAGGAGTTAAATGAGAAAATTACAGTTTATAACGAAACATTTTCAAGAGAATAACAAATGGCAAGAAGCAACATTAAGTCCGTAAGTGACCATCTGTCATTAATTTGCCATGTTGATGTGGAACTAACGTAAACATGGTAAATAGGAAGTCAACAGTTTGTCTATGGGCTAGACACTTTGAGAGGAAATAATTTGTGGGGAGGTAACTCTTGGAAGACAATAGTCCCGTGAAAGTGTTATCATGGTTGTAGAATGTTCACTGCAATGAAAATATCACTTTTCTCAACTTCACACTGAAGGATACACACCACCAAAAGAAATGCGAACCATAGAAACATATAGAAGTATGTACGTGATGAAGAGATGTTTCCAATGTGTACTAATCAATGACAAATCTAACCATCAGTCAAGGGTTACCATGGTGTTAGAACCTACTCCGAAACCGCTCCAAATTGGATAAAGAAGTTGTTCATCCGCATATTATCCTCCCTCAACTGTGGTAATAGTTTACTTATTTTCACTCTTTGATAGTTATGATATGACAAGAAACAAAAACTAGGATGCAGCATCCCTGAATTGCAAGCCATACAAATCTCCAGTTGACAAATAGAAGTGAGCTTCACTGTTAGACTTGACTGTTTTCTCTAGTTTCTGTCTCTCTCTCACACACACACACACACACACACACACCCACACACCCACACACACACACACACACACACACACACACACACACACACACACACATATTTGGGTTCATCTTGTGTTGAGCATCTTCTTTGTCCAGAATGAATTCCACAACTAAAATGTCTAAATTTTGAGCCAGATCTTTATAAATTCTATCTCAAAGTCAAAATAATATTTTTAAAAGCAACTTATATATCTCTAACAAACGTCACTTCATCATCTGTTGTATCTGTTGCATCTGAACATCATATAAAATAGGTGAGGTGAAATTGGGTTTAACGTCGCTTCCAAGATTATTGCACTTATATAGCGATGTGCATGCACATGTGTGTGTGGCTTCTTGTACTAGTCCGGACTGATGCCGATTTATAGTGCTAGCTCACTGAGATATCATGCCGCAGTATAACATGAATACCCCATTTAGACACAGTATACTGACTCCGAGCCGACCAGTTCTTGTTTTAGCCAGACAGGGTAACAAGTACCATGTTTCAACGTCGGCCAGGGATCGAACCCCGGACCTTTTGCGCTCTGGGCGGACGCTCTACCAATGACCACAGAGGCGGTCTCATATAAAATAAACATTTTCTGGTTGCTTTGTGTAATGTTTCTTTGATTTCACTACATTGGGAGTATGCATGTGTTGAATTCTTCATGGAAGTCCATCAATATTTATCCAACAACTGATGTATAACTGGGTTGATCACACACAACATATTCTGCCATTGTCTACACAATGAACAGTAATTCACAGTTCCAGGGAGTTGGGTCTCCCGAGACTGTCGAGCAGCAGACCACCTATTACTGATAGTGATGTGTGAAAGGTGTGCACTGCTCCCAGCTGTTCCAATTACCATTTGCCTTGATAAGCCACCTCATGACACACTCCTGCCTTCAAGCTGACAAAAATCTCATTACACCAAACAGCATCAAGTTCAACGTGAACATTTATTTCCACTGATACACCTGGTAGACGTGTGTCCATATCCAGAGAGTGTCGTCATGCTGACCACCAGGATGTGTGTCTGTATACAGACAGTGTAGCCATCCTGACCACCAGGACGTGTCTGTATACTGACAGTGTCGCCATGCTGACCACCAGGATGTGTGTCTGTATACAGACAGTGTCGACATGCTGACCACCACGATATGCGTCTATATACAGACAGTGTAGCCATGCTGACCACCATGATGTGCGTCTGTATATAGACAGTGTCCTCATGCTGACCACCAGGATGTGTGTCTATATACAGACAGTGTCGCCATGCTGACGACCAGGATGTGCATCTGTGTATAGACAGTGTCGTCATGCTGACCACCAGGATGTGTGTCTATATACAGACAGTGTCGCCATGCTGACCACCAGGACGTGTGTCTGTATATAGACAGTATAGCCATGCCGACCACCAGGATGTGTGTCTGTATACAGACAGTGTAGCCATCCTGACCACCAGGACGTGTCTGTATACTGACAGTGTCGCCATGCTGACCATCAGGATGTGTGTCTGTACACAGACAGTGTCGTCATGCTGACCACCAGGATGTGTGTCTATATACACAGTGTCGTCATGCTGACCACCAGGATGTGTGTCTGTATACAGACAGTGTCGCCATGCTGATCACCAGGGCGTGTGTCTGTATACTGACAGTGTCGCCATGCTGACCACCAGGACGTGTGTCTGTATACAGACAGTGTTGCTATGCTGACCACCAGGATGTGTGTCTATATACAGACAGTGTCGACATGCTGACCACCACGATATGCGTCTATATACAGACAGTGTAGCCATGCTGACCACCATGATGTGCGTCTGTATATAGACAGTGTCCTCATGCTGACCACCAGGATGTGTGTCTATATACAGACAGTGTCGCCATGCTGACGACCAGGATGTGCATCTGTGTATAGACAGTGTCGTCATGCTGACCACCAGGATGTGTGTCTATATACAGACAGTGTTGCCATGCTGACCACCAGGATATGTGTCTGTATATAGACAGTATAGCCATGCCGACCACCAGGATGTGCGTCTGTATACAGACAGTGTCGCCATGCTGACCAACAGGATGTGTGTCTGTATACAGAGAGTGTAGCCATGCTGATCACCAGGATATGTGTCTGTATACAGACAGTGTCGCCATGCTGACCACCAGGACGTGTGTCTGTATACAGACAGGGTCGCCATGCTGACCACCAGGACATCGGTCTGTATACAGACAGTGTAGCCATGCTGACCACGAGGACATGTGTCTGTATACAGTGCCGCCATGCTGACCACCAGGACATGTGTCTGTATACAGTGTCGCCGTACTGACCACCACGATCTGCATCTGTATACAGACAGTGTCGCCATGCTGACCACCAGGATGTGCGTCTGTATACAGACAGTGTAGCCATACTGACCACCAGGATGCGTGTCTATATACAGACAGTATAGCCATGCTGACTACCAGGATGTGTGTATGTACAGTGTAGCCATGCTGACCACCAGGATGTGTGTCTATATATAGACAGTGTCGCCATGCTGACCACCAGGATGTGTGTCTGTATATAGACAGTGTCGCGATGCTGACCACCAGGATGTGTTTCTATATACAGAGTGTGTCGCCATGCTGACCACAAGGATGTGTGTCTATATATAGACAGTGTCGCGATGCTGACCACCAGGATGTGTGTCTGTATATAGACAGTGTCGTTATGCTGACAACCAGGATATGTGTCTGTATACTGAGAGTGTCGCCATGCTGACCACCAGGATGTGTGTCTGTATATAGACAGTGGTTGCCATGCTGACAACCAGGATATGTGTCTATATACAGAGTGTGTCGCCATGCTGACCACCAGGATGTGTGTCTATATACAGAGTGTGTCGCCATGCTGACAACCAGGATGTGTGTCTATATACAGACAGTGTTGCGATGCTGACCACCAGGATGTGCGTCTGTATACAGACAGTGTCGCTATGCCTACCAACAAGATGTGTGTCTGTATATAGACAGTGTCGCTATGCTGACCACCAGGACGTGTGTCTGTATATAGACAGTGTCGCTATGGTGACCACCAGGACGTGTGTCTGTATATAGACAGTGTCGCTATGCTGACCACCAGGATATGTGTCTGTATATAAACAGTGTCGCTATGCCTACCACCAAGATGTGTGTCTGTATATAGACAGTGTCGCTATGCTGACCACCAAGACGTGTGTCTGAATATAGACAGTGTCGCTATGGTGACTACCAGGACGTGTGTCTGTATGTAAACAGTGTCGCTATGCTGACCACCAGGATATGTGTCTGTATATAAACAGTGTCGCTATGCTAACCACCAGGATGATTGTCTGTATATAGACAGTGTCGCTATGGTGAACACCAGGACGTGTGTCTGTATATAAACAGTGTCGTTATGCTGACCACCAGGACATCGGTCTGTATACAGACAGTGTCGCCATGCTGACCACCAGGATGTGTGTCTTTATATAGTGTCACCATGCTGACGACCAGGATGTGTGTCTGTATATAGACAGTGTCGCTATGCTGACCACCAGGATATGTGTCTGTATATATACAGTGTCGCTATGCTTACCACCAGGATGTGTGTCTGTATATAGACAGTGTCGCTATGCTGACCACCAGGACGTGTGTCTGTATATAGACAGTGTCGCTATGCTGACCACCAGGACGTGTGTCTGTATATAAACAGTGTCGCTATGCTGACCACCAGGACGTGTGTCTGTATATAAACAGTGTCGCTATGCTGACCACCAGGATGTGTGTCTGTATATAAACAGTGTCGCTATGCTGACCACCAGGATATGTGTCTGTGTATAGACAGTGTCGCTATGCTGACCACTAGAGGTGTAACGATACGGGAGGGTCGCGATACGATACGTATTGCCATACAGGGGTCGCGATACGATACGTATCACGATACAGTGTTGACTGGTACAAGCTAAGCCAAGTTGATGTCTTTCTGCTCTCTAAAAGATGTGACAAGTACAGTTGAAGAAGATATAAGGTGTTTATTTACTGTTATAGCATCTTGTCAGAAATACAGTATGTTTTACTGAAACAACAAACTGGCTTTGAAACTGTTAAATGTATTTCATGTTTAAAAGTACCGTATTTTCTTGAGTATAGTGCGCACCCCCCTCTAGCGGGTTCAATATTTTGGGAAAAAAAGAAATTTGAATATTATGCGCAGAAATATTTTTACACCGTACCCCTTCAGCGAAATCCGGCAAACGAACGTGTAATGAGAAACTTCATCAGTACAAATTCGAAATTTTAGATAAAAAATCACCAGACATGTTGATTTACCATTTAAATTGTATTTTTTGTTCAGCTAGGCATTGTTTTATATCCAGGGATTAAGATTACCTTGTGTATTTTCTCGTAAACTAAGCCGGACACAGCAATCAGCTGTACACACGTTTTCTTGGAATCTACCGGTGATTCGGTCAAGACACACCCAATGATATAACTTTTAATGCAAGGATCGGCAAAAGTTGTATCTGAAACTATTTTTTTAATCAGGAATAATATATTCCAATATCTTGTTAATTTAGATGCAGCTTTTACTAAACATATTTAAAATAATAATAACCTTAAGCGAAGCAGCTGATCATTTGCTGATCGCTATTGCCGGGTATTATTTTTTACATGGAACCAGTCTGACCAGTCACCGTCAAGGCTCCCGTGCACATGATCGCGATCGCGAGAATTACGTGTTGACATAGAATCGTCCAACAAAAACAAATATGACTTTTAACAAATCAAAGTATGGCATTTATGATATATGTATCCCTTCTCTGTCAACTAGAGTTTGTTTCAAGGCGTCAATAGCGGTAACCTGACCGTGGTTGCTGTTAATAACGGTGAGTTGTGCGATCTTCCGATCGCTTCACACACGATTTCGCCGAAATTAATTAAAACAATATTAAAAGGAATTTTGAATAAAATTAATGAAATAAGTTACAAACATAAGTCCAGATATACAAAGAACACTTTTTCTAGCCAGACAGTGTAACTACATGAATAATTTGCGAACTTCAGTATGGATTTGTTGACATGGTATTTCCGGTGTTACATGCTCACGGTAATGTCTTTCCATGGAGGAAAAAACATCAAAGCTCATTAATTCGTGTATAATGCGCACCCCCTTCTACACAGCTGTTTTTTTTAGAAAAAATGTGCGCACTATACTCAAGAAAATACGTAAGTAAAACTGTGTTATGAAAATATCGTATGTATCGCGATACATGCTTTCCAAATCGATGCATCGTATCATGGGCTGTGCATCGGGATACAATACTGTATCAATGTATCGTTACACCACTACTGACCACCAGGATGTGTGTCTGTATATAGACAGTGTCGCTATGGTGACCACCAGGACATGTGTCTGTATACAGTGTCGCCATGTTGACCACCAGGATGTGTGTCTTTATACAGTGTCGCCATGCTGACCACCAGGATGTGTGTTTGAGGATACACATTCATCAATCCAAATGCATCTCTTTGATAATCATGATTACTTTCTAATGGCAAAAGCCTACATGGTAGTTATTTCAATCTCTAAATCACTGATGGACGTGTTGGTCAATGAGCTGCTACTCAATTTGCATGGTTAATCATGGTAGTAATAATTATACACACTGTCACCATCAGTAAGTTTTGTCAGTAAAAGGGTAAATACAATAACTCGGCTCACACCTCATAAAATATAATGCCCTGTCATTCTACAAACTACAGGTAAACAGTCTGGGACAAAGTAGGACACTGCAGCGCTGCAATGGTGGTTCTTCACACACGCTTGTTGTGACCATAATAAATTATTCAGGATTCCGTCTGCAGGTGTTAGTCAGTATGAAAACACATATTACTTGAACCCTTCAATCAGTGTTAATGGTACATATGTAAGTGTCATACACTGGACGTGGGATGAGATGGTAAACTGCAATTTGTGTAACCATGGTAACACCATCCCAACCCCTCCTTGCTTATCATGAGGTAGCTTCAGACCCTCCAAATGATTATATCAGTTACATCACCATAACAGCAAAAACTCTCAAAAGCATTGTCTTGATTTGGTTGGGACCTGAAAGTGATTTGGTACAAAAATACCGAAGTGATTTGGGACAAATACTCCTAAGTGTGTGGAACTTAGGGCAAGTATACATGATCAGTGTACTTCAGTACAGGTATATGGGACATGAACATCATGAAAATATGTGTGATGCAGACACGGTAAACCACAGACAGGACTCATGGCGTGTGCGATACAGACACAGTAAACCACAGACAGGACTTATGGCGTGTGTGATACAGACACAGTAAACCACAGACAGGACTCATGGCGTGTGCGATACAGACACAGTAAACCACAGACAGGACTCATGGCGTGTACGATACAGACACAGTAAACCACAGACAGGACTCATGGCGTGTACGATACAGACACGGTAAACCACAGACAGGACTTATGGCGTGTGTGATACAGACACAGTAAACCACAGACAGGACTCATGGCGTGTACGATACAGACACAGTAAACCACAGACAGGACTTATGGCGTGTGCGATACAGACAAAGTAAACCACAGACAGGACTCATGGCGTGTGCGATACAGACACAGTAAACCACAGACAGGACTCATGGCGTGTGCGATACAGACACAGTAAACCATAGACAGGACTTATGGCGTGTGTGATACAGACACAGTAAACCACAGACAGGACTCATGGCGTGTACGATACAGACACAGTAAACCATAGACAGGACTCATGGCCTGTTCGATACAGACACAGTAAACCATAGACAGGACTTATGGCGTGTGTGATACAGACACAGTAAACCATAGACAGGACTTATGGCGTGTGCGATACAGACACAGTAAACCATAGACAGGACTCATGGCGTGTGTGATACAGACACGGTAAACCACAGACAGGACTCATGGCGTGTGCAATACAGACACAGTAAACCACAGACAGGACTTATGGCGTGTGCGATACAGACACAGTAAACCATAGACAGGACTCATGGCGTGTGCGATACAGACACGGTAAACCACAGACAGGACTTATGGCGTGTGCGATACAGACACAGTAAACCATAGACAGGACTCATGGCGTGTGTGATATAGACACGGTAAACCACAGACAGGACTTATGGCGTGTGCGATACAGACACGGTAAACCACAGACAGGACTTATGGCGTGTGCGATACAGACACGGTAAACCACAGACAGGACTCATGGCGTGTACGATACAGACACAGTAAACCATAGACAGGACTCATGGCGTGTGTGATGCAGACACAGTAAACCACAGACAGGACTTATGGCGTGTGCGATACAGACACAGTAAACCATAGACAGGACTCATGGCGTGTGTGATGCAGACACAGTAAACCACAGACAGGACTTATGGCGTGTGCGATACAGACACAGTAAACCATAGACAGGACTCATGGCGTGTGTGATATAGACACGGTAAACCACAGACAGGACTTATGGCGTGTGCGATACAGACACGGTAAACCACAGACAGGACTTATGGCGTGTGCGATACAGACACGGTAAACCACAGAAAGGACTTATGGCGTGTGCGATACAGACACGGTAAACCACAGACAGGACTTATGGCGTGTGCGATACAGACACAGTAAACCACAGACAGGACTCATGGCGTGTGCGATACAGACACAGTAAACCATAGACAGGACTCATGGCGTGTGCTATACAGACACAGTAAACCACAGACAGGACTCATGGTGTGTGCGATACAGACACAGTAAACCATAGACAGGACTCATTGCCTGTGCGATAAAGACACAGTAAACCATAGACAGGACTCATGGCGTGTGCGATACAGACACAGTAAACCACAGACAGGACTCATGGTGTGTGCCATACAGACACGGTAAACCACAGACAGGACTTATGGCGTGTGCGATACAGACACGGTAAACCACAGACAGGACTTATGGCGTGTGCGATACAGACACAGTAAACCATAGACAGGACTCATGGTGTGTGCCATACAGACACAGTAAACCACAGACAGGACTCAAGTCAATGCTTATAACATATATAATTTGACAAAGAAAGCATGTTTTATCTACAATATTTTAACCCCAAAGTTGTATATATCAAAGCAGACAAAAATGATGACATTGATAAACATTTCAGGTGTTGGAATACAGACTGTGGCATGACAGGAATCAGGTGATTGTTTAATTTATGCACATAACTTGACATGCCTATACGCCTACAAAGTCAGCAGCCAATCAACTGAGAGGAGGATCAAAACAATGTTCATTGGACCTGCCAACCAAGGCCAGTGGTGAGAATAAGTGCAACAGTCAGACTGTAACGAACCAGAACAAATATGTCCGGGAGAAGGCAGCTGTTTCAAATAACATGGTCAGTTACTGCCAGATTCAAACATTACGTCCCGGAGAATGTGAAGACACAGTTGGAAAAATGTGGGTTAGAATGGCGTGGTGGGCGTGGCTTAATTTTTTACATTCATTGGGAAATGAATGCAATAACACGTGACCAATTCAGCTAATCAGAACAATTCAATGAACACAACAAATATTTAATTATTCAAGTATGAAGAAACATGGATTGAATATATCATGTATGTTTGAAAGAAGTGGGGAAAAACAATTCATATCAATTTCAATCTCATCAAAATCAGATCTTAGTTCTCGCTACCGCTAAACAAAGATCTGAGGACATCCCATTAGAGTTCACGTCAGAACGACCTCAATTTTGGGCCATTCTCATATTTAGTAACAAAATAACTTTGACAATCTAATAAACATGTTTCACAGTGCTTGAAAGAATGCAAGCAGTCTTGTGACATACACCACGAAAACCGGTCACATCACCTTCTGGACATCTCAGAGACACTTTAAAAAATGTCAACTGATGTGAGATGGTTTGACATTGCTTATTATAAATGTGCAGGTGAGATGACAGTTGATGATTTGAAAATGGTTTTAGTTTTATCAATATAATCAAGGGTTTCACAATAGGACGTGACAATGTTGATATGCTGCCCACTAGGTTTGTAGCGGTTATGTTTAGTTGTGAACTTGAAAAGCTAATTACAACACATTTTTCAATATTTGAATGTCAAAACTGCTAGGGTTGGGTAGGGGTGGCTGTGTGGGTGGTGGTAGCTGTAATTAAACCAGTCAAAAGTAATTTATTTTAGCGAGTAGAATGGACCCTATTCCACCTGTCAAGGTTTACACTTGTATCAAAAGCAAGCAATCATCACCAGGTTGCTGTGGCAAGCGGGTACGTAAGTGTGAGAGCGAAGGAGAGTGTACTCACCCCATGCCGTGTTCCCGGTCCATGGGACTGGGCATCGGCTGGGAAGGCATCCTGGGAGGGGGGAGTCCCGGTAGTCCGTCCAGAGTGACTGATCCGGTCTTGTCGTGCATCAAAATATGCCTGCAACAAGCAGAAGAAGGAGATGTTACAAACTACATCTGACACCATCATGTAGACAGTTTACTACTTTCACTGCAAGCGTCTAACATACACGGGTAACACTCAGTAACAGCAACACACAAGGGGAATTGTAGTAAACTGGCTGCCTGATCAAGTCTCACACGAGCCAGTGTTGTCAAGCCAGTCCACTCATCAAACGACTGTTAGTTGGCCTGAATGGAAAAGTCAAAATATATGTGAGCAAGCATGTTAAGCAATACTAAATAACCACAAGAACAACGTTTGAACAACCACTCAGTGTATATTGATCACCACATGGGCAGCATAATCAATACAGTCATATAATGGGCCAGTCATACTCCACCTTAAGCATGTTAAGATAATGCATCATTTTACAGACCTGGAGTTCAAAGTAGCTGATTCCAGACATTTGACAACAGGTCTCTACATCATGAACTACCTACCCCCTACCCTGCTTCCCTACATCAGGAACTACCTGTCCTCTCCACACTTCGCTTTATCATGAACTACCTGTCCCCTACCCCACTTCCCTTCATCAGGAACTACCTGTCCCCTACCCCACTTCCCTTCATCAGGATCTACCTGTCCCCTACCCCACTTCACTTTATCATGAACTACCTGTCCCCTACTCCGTTTTCCTTTATCATGAACTACCGGTCGCCCCCCCCCCCACTTCCCTTTAACATGAACTACCTGTCCCCTACACCACTTCCCTTCATCATGAACTACCTGTCCCCTACTCCGTTTTCCTTTATCATGAACTACCCACCCCTACCCCACTTCCCTTCATCAGGATCTACCTGTCCCCTACCCCACTTCACTTTATCATGAACTACCTGTCCCCTACTCCGTTTTCCTTTATCATGAACTACCTGTCCTCCCCCCCCCCCTACTTCCCTTTATCATGAACTACCTGTCCCCTCCCCACTTCCCTACATCATGAACTACCTGTCCCCTACTCCGTTTCCCTTAATCATGAACTACCTGTCCCCTACTCCGTTTCCCTTAATCATGAACTACCTGTCCCCTACTCCGTTTCCCTTAATCATGAACTACCTGTCCCCTACTCCGTTTCCCTTAATCATTAACTACCTGTCCCCTACTCCGTTTCCCTTAATCATGAACTACCTGTCCCCTACTCCGTTTCCCTTAATCATTAACTACCTGTCCCCTACTCCGTTTCCCTTAATCATTAACTACCTGTCCTCTCCCCCTCTTCCCTTTATCATGAACTACCTGTCCCCTCCCCACTTCCCTTCATCAGGAACTACCTGTCCCCTCCCCCTCTTCCCTTAATCATGAACTACCTGTCCTCTCCCCACTTCCCTTTATCATGAACCACCTGTCCCCTACTCTGTTTCCCTTTATCATTAACTACCTGTCCTCTCCCCCTCTTCCCTTTTTCATGAACTACCTGTCCCTTCCCCACTTCCCTTTATCATGAACTACCTGTCCCCTCCGAACTTCCCTACATCATGAACTACCTGTCCCCTCCCCTACATCATGAACTACCTGTCCCCTACTCCGCTTCCCTTTATCATGAACTACCTGTCCCCTCCTCAGTTCCCTTCATCATGAACTACCTGTCTCCTACTCCACTTTCCTTCATCATGAACTACCTGTCCCCTACTCCATTTCCCTTTATCATTAACTACCTGTCCCCTCCTCAGTTCCCTTCATCATGAACTACCTGTCTCCTTCAGCAATATTCCAGCAATATCACAGCAAGGGACACCAGAGATGGGCTTCACACATTGTACCCATGTCGGAAATCGAACCTGGGGTCTTTGGTGTGACTAGCGAATGCTTTAACAACTTGGCTACCTGACCACCCTTTTGCATGCATCAGTTATATTTCCCTGTGAGTTGGGTTTATTGCTGCTTTAAACAGTATTTCAGTTATATCAAGGTGTGGGAGGAAAGCCCAAAGTGATGCAGGTCTCAGATGTTTACCACTTTGGTGAAACCATAGAGCAGGGTTATGATGCTGACAAACCTAGAAACATAACCTCTTGGCCTTGTCCACCTGTGTAGAGGGGCACATGAAGCACCTCATGGCCTTGTCCACCTGTGTAGTGTGACTCATGAAGCACCTCATGGCCTTGTCCACCTGTGTAGAGGGGCACATGAAGCACCTCATGGCCTTGTCCACCTGTGTAGACTGTGACACATGAAGCACCTCATGGCCTTGTCTACTTTTGTAGAGTGACACATGAAGCACCTCATGGCCTTTTCTACTTGTGAATAGAGACACATGAAGCACCTCATGGCCTTCTCTACGTGTGTAGAGTGACACATGAAGCACCTCATGGCCTTGTCCACCTGTGTGGAGGGGCACATGAAGCATCTCATGGCCTTTTCTACTTGTGAATAGAGACACATGAAGCACCTCATGGCCTTGTCTACGTGTGTAGAGTGACACATGAAGCACCTCATGGCCTTGTCCACCTGTGTAGAGGGACATATGAAGCATCTCATGGCCTTGTCCACCTGTGTAGAGGGACACATGAAGCACATCATGGCCTTGTCCACCTGTGTAGAGGGACACATGAAGCACCTCATGGCCTTGTCCACCTGTGTAGAGGGACACATGAAGCATCTCATGGCCTTGTCCACCTGTGTAGAGGGACACATGAAGCATCTCATGGCCTTTTCTACTTGTGAATAGAGACTCATGAAGCACCTCATGGCCTTGTCTACCTGTGTAGAGGGACACATGAAGCACCTCATGGCCTTGTCCACCTGTGTAGACTGGGACACATGAAGCACCTCATGGCCTTGTCTACTTTTGTAGAGTGACACATGAAGCACCTCATGGCCTTGTCCACCTGTGTTGAGTGACACATGAAGCACCTCATGGCCTTGTCTACTTGTGTAGAGTGACACATGAAGCACCTCATGGCCTTGTCTACTTGTGTAGAGGGACACATGAAGCATCTCATGGCCTTGTCCACCTGTGTAGACTGGGACACATGAAGCACCTCATGGCCTTGTCTACTTGTGTAGAGGGACACATGAAGCACCTCATGGCCCTGTCCACCTGTGTAGACTGGGACACATGAAGCACCTCATGGCCTTGTCTACTTGTGTAGAGGGACACATGAAGCACCTCATGGCCTTGTCTACCTGTGTAGAGGGACACATGAAGCACCTCATGGTCAGTTAACTCTCTTGCCTCGGGAAGATGTGTCATCCTGTGTAGAGCAGCTCATCAAGAACTAATGGCCTTGACTACACAATGTACTAGTGATTATCTTAGCCTCATGTACATAATGTACAAGTGATTATCTCAGACCTCTGTACATAAAGTACTTCTGGTTATCTCAGACCTCTGTACATAATGTACCACTGGTTATCTCAGATCTCTGTACATAATGTACCACTGGTTATCTCAGGCCTCTGTACATAATGTACCACTGGTTATCTCAGACCTCTGTACATAATGTACCACTGGTTATCTCAGACCTACGTACATAATGTACCACTGGTTATCTCAGATCTCTGTACATAATGTACCACTGGTTATCTCAGACCTCTGTACATAATGTACCACTGGTTATCTCAGACCTCTGTACATAAAGTACCACTGGTTATCTCAGATCTCTGTACATAATGTACCACTGGTTATCTCAGACCTCTGTACATAATGTAACACTGGTTATCTCAGACCTCTGTACATAATGTACCACTGGTTATCTCAGACCTCTGTACATAATGTACCAATGGTTATCTCAGACCAACGTACATAATGTACCACTGGTTATCTCAGGCCTCTGTACATAATGTACCACTGGTTATCTCAGACCTCTGTACATAATGTACCACTGGTTATCTCAGACCTCTGTACATAATGTACCACTGGTTATCTCAGGCCTCTGTACATAATGTACCACTGGTTATCTCAGATCTCTGTACATAATGTACCACTGGTTATCTCAGACCTACGTACATAATGTATTTCTGGTTATCTCAGACCTCTGTACATAATGTACCACTGGTTATCTCAGACCTCTGTGTATAATGTACCAGTGGTTATCTCAGACATCTGTACATAATGTACCACTGGTTATCTCAGACCTCTGTACATAATGTACCATTGGTTATCTCAGGCCTCTGTACATAATGTACCATTGGTTATCTCAGACCTCTGTACATAATGTACCACTGGTTATCTCAGACCTCTGTACATAATGTACCATTGGTTATCTCAGACCTCTGTACATAAAGTACTTCTGGTTATCTCAGACCTCTGTACATAATGTACCACTGGTTATCTCAGAGCTCTGTACATAATGTACCATTGGTTGTCTCAGACCACCGTACATAATGTACCACTGGTTATCTCAGATCTCTGTACATAATGTACCACTGGTTATCTCAGATCTCTGTACATAATGTACCACTGGTTGTCTCAGACCTCTGTGTATAATGTACCAATGGTTATCTCAGACCTCTGTACATAAAGTACTTCTGGTTAGCTCAGACCTCTGTACATAATGTACCACTGGTTATCTCAGACCTCTGTACATAATGTACCACTGGTTATCTCACACCTCTGTACATAATGTACCACTGGTTATCTCAGACCTCTGTACATAATGTACCACTGGTTATCTCAGGCCTCTGTACATAATGTACCACTGGTTATCTCAGACCTCTGTACATAAAGTACCACTGGTTATCTCAGACCTCTGTACATAATGTACCACTGGTTATCTCAGACCTACGTACATAATGTACCACTGGTTATCTCAGACCTCTGTACATAATGTACCAATGGTTATCTCAGACCTCTGTACATAAAGTACTTCTGGTTATCTCAGACCTCTGTGTATAATGTACCACTGGTTATCTCAGACCTCTGTACATAAAGTACTTCTGGTTATCTCAGACCTCTGTACATAATGTACCACTGGTTATCTCAGGCCTCTGTACATAATGTACCACTGGTTATCTCAGGCCTCTGTACATAATGTACCACTGGTTATCTCAGACCTCTGTACATAATGTACCACTGGTTATCTCAGACCTCTGTACATAATGTACCACTGGTTATCTCAGGCCTCTGTACATAATGTACCACTGGTTATCTCAGACCTCTGTACATAATGTACCACTGGTTATCTCAGACCTCTGTACATAATGTACCACTGGTTATCTCAGACCTCTGTACATAATGTACCACTGGTTATCTCAGACCTCTGTACATAAAGTACTTCTGGTTATCTCAGACCTCTGTACATAATGTACCACTGGTTATCTCAGACCTCTGTACATAATGTACCACTGGTTATCTCAGGCCTCTGTACATAATGTACCACTGGTTATCTCAGACCTCTGTACATAATGTACCAATGATTATCTCAGACTTTTGTATGTAACGAACCAGTCGTTATCTTGAACCTGGGTATATCCGGACATTCGAGGGTCTCCACCAATAACAGACCCTGGTGTAGAATGTGCAAGAAATACTGAAAGAAAACAATTACACACACTGTAAATCAGAAATAATTCAGACATTTACTTAACATGTCCTAAGTATAAGAAAAGATCAAAGCTTTCTAAGGCGTACACGGTTTACATGAAAAAAAGACATCAGGTGTTTTGCTATCTTGAAAATGAGACCAACTGTCTTCTTTATCTTTGGAATGAGTAAGTCTAAGCAAAGCATCATGGTCCATATAGACAGAACCAATCAACATACTGCAGCACATAGATGGGAAATAGCATTGTGTTGCTGAATCTGACATGCATGCGTAATGATATAGTAATATGATCAATGGTCAAGTTGGTGATAGGTAGGATTTGTTCATTAACAGTCAACCACCATGGCTAGTACTGACAGATCATTCCTTAAACTTTGACATGTAAACACAAGTGTTTGGAAGCAAATTGACATGGTGATGATATGTAGTGAAGGTCTCACCCATGTTATTTGTGGGATTGTCTACTTTGTGGTGTCAATTTCTTTTCAGTCAAAAAGCCTTAAATAATATGACTTAGATACTAGTCATCTCTTCTATCCATGATAGCATATGGGATATTATGCATTGATTAAAGCTTAGGTAAGATAAAAGCTTAGATTAGAAAACCTAAAGAAACTTGAACAGACTCAAGTTTGATCTAATCAAAGGCAGGAATAGACATGATGTCATGTAGATGAGATACTCTTATCATGCTTATGGTTTGATTCCTTTCCAACCACAAACTTTCCAACCCTTTGCTAGCTACACATCTGCTTTGGGATGTTGACATTTATACAAAATCAAATCTCTCTATTCCTCAGTGTAAACATTAATTACAAGTATGTCATGGCATGTACTGTCCAATTTTCAATGAATTTAAAATGTACATGGAGTTAATACTAGGATAGTCTATGATGAAAATGTCACATTATTAAGTCTAACATAGATAAAGAATCTCAAACAGATGTGAGTCTGTGAGCCTTTGATCCAAGCTTTACATAGTTATTGAGGTTGAAGTATAAACCTAAACGGCCAGCGGTTATGCATCTGTCTCCAATGTGCTATTATTTGGACTCAAATTATACACAAATGGTCCTTGATATTTACATTAACATTTTATAACCAAAATTAACATGAATACAATCACTCGTTGTAAATCTAATACCCTACAAGAGAGTTGGTCCCACCCAACACTTTTCCATAATAACTTACTATACACGAGAATCCACACTAATATTGTTTTGGTCTTTGTGGATAGTGATAACTCACTGATCGTATCAAGTGCTTCCTTATCGTAACCTTAGGTTGGCGTCGGTAGCCCATAAGACATCATCACCCTAGCTGCTGACCCCCCAGCCCCGGCCCGACCCCCGGGCTACACAAAGACGCGAGCTCGGCCTGTATCATCGGGTCACTCTCTCGCTGACCTTCCGGTAGATCTCTAAGCAACTGATAATCTACTGCTTTACGATTGTTTTACGCAGAACAAGAAAACAATGTAAGGTCGGGCAGTTGCGTAAATGTAAAACCTATCATGTCGGGTGGTCGACAGAGTTTCAAGGCCGTGGGAAAATTCGAAAAATCGTCAAAAATGGTGAAGACTCGACCATCACAACATGCGATTTTGTGATTGAACCTTGAATTTTGATTCGCAGCTAGAAACATCCTCGGGATCATTGGTGGTCGGTCCATTGTGCGATAACTCAAATCTGCAGCGGACTTTGTGGCCTCCCTACCCGGATCACCCTCCAAAATGACGATTTATACAAAATACTCACTGGAAAAGATGTGGATTTCCTGCTTCCAAATTGCTACGCGCAGTCGATCGCGATGGAGCGAGGGATGGCAATTGAGCTAAAAATAGAACATGAAAGAACGCTTTGCATTCTGGGGGCAAATCGGGTACACCGTCAGTCTATCTGGGGGATATATTTGACAAAGGAATAATACCGTGTTCACTGAGTAGATTTAATATTATAAATGTAAATAATAACTATCATTATATGTATTTTATGAAATCATGTTTGAGACAGAAGAATAAACAATGATGGCAAACACACGGAGTTTGAAATTGTTAACGAAAAAACTGACATGACAGAGGCCTCGTTCATCTCAAAACGTTATGCAAATTAGTCCAAAGCTCAACACAACTACTCTATATAAACATGATAAAAGAATTCAGATAAAACCAAACACTTATGAGTAAATTTATGCGTCGCTTTTCCTGGGAAACTATTTACAACAAAAGTATGACAAACACACACATGGTTATATTTCACATTGTTAACTTTTTACTTGGGCAATATCAATTCTTATAACACATTTGCAGAGCCTCTTTTTTAATTGTGACTCAAATGGTCTCGTTATTAAATTCATTGTATTAATTTCATATAAAACCACATAAAAAATTTATGGCTGATAACATCGCTTGTTATACCAGCTTGGTGTGAATACATTTTAGAACAAAAGACGGAAGCTGCATTTATATGGCGACATCTGGCCATTTTCCTTTCGTTAATCAATATGAGGTGCGATTAAGAACAAAAAGTAATAGTTTGACTTTTAATTGGCCTTCTCTCTAACAACGTTCCCGTCTGTAGCTCCGTCAGGGCAGAAGATGTCACATTTTCGCATCAATATCAAGTATTGTGTTTTGTTTTAATTAACGATTTGACATCTCCAACCGATGTTTTGACAATATAATATATCGAAGATGTTTGATTAATGTATGTGACATGTGACTAGCATTGTCCACGAAATGAGACGTTTGAACTGAAATGAACTATTGAAATGTCATGAAAGATAACGGGAAATTCTTGATGTTTTTAATTTTTTAAATTTCAAATGAGAGAGAGAGAGAGAGAGAGAGAGAGAGAGAGAGAGAGAGAGAGAGAGAGAGAGAGAGAGATTGTATATTTAATCGTCTTCGATAAATGGTTATAAATCTGGTAGAATGAAACAAGGAATGCGACCGGTAACTATCAAAACTATAAAAAAATATATGTACTATCTTTCATAATTATTGTTGTTAATAAAGGAAAAAATACTCGATGAAAAATGCACTGCTGTATCAAGGATGAAAATATTATAGCGCATTGAGTAATTTTGTCATGTTAACAATAAACAGATGTTTGTACATACACACATCCCTTAGTATTTTCTTAGATTGATTTTACAGAAATAGAAGATATTTTATTGGCGCTTCAGTCTGATTGCCTCAATTCTTGGGTATGCCAGGTAGAACCCATACCAAGTTTATATTAGATAAAGCTTCAATGCAGGTATTTCTTTGGCCACTAATGTTATCTGCTTTATATGCGCCATACAGATACAAGTATTAACCAAAGACATGATTGCATCGAGGCTTTTTGTTTTAAACTAGGAAAGTTGTAGCTGGGATTCCCTAGAATTGAGACAAGCCAGTAAATGTCTTGTTTATATAGATACACTCCTTCATGTCAACTGACTCATTTCACTGTTAATTCTGTTTTGTATTTTTTAACATAAATTTCTAACAAAGAACTTTATCAAAAATTGTTTACAATTTTCAATGTCAACAATATATAACAATCATACTGTTCTACACTATAACCATGGAAGTTATACTGTACACTTTAACCATATACATCATACTGTACAATATATTACCATATATCTCATACTGTACACTATAACGGTATATGTCATACTGTACACTATAACCATGTATCTCCCACTGCACACTTTTACCATGTCTCATATTGTACCCTTTTAAGCATATTTGTCATACTGTGCACTATAACCATGTATCACATAGTGTACACCATATAACCATATGCCCTATACTGTACATTATATAACCATATATCTTATACTGTAAATTATATAACGATGTATCTCACACTGTACACTATAACCATATATCGCATACTGTACTCTGTAGTAATATTTGTCATACTGTACAGTTTCACCATATATTTCATAATGTATACTATATAACTATATTTATCATACAATGGGTAGGTTTCTCGGCAGAATAAAGCCAACGGATAAAAACTATATCCGTTGGGGTCATATGCGGATAGAGATGCAAATATCAAAGGTCAAGTAGGGACTACTTTCACTGTTTATAAACAAACATGGCGTCGCCTTCGTCATTCGGCGATCGAGTCAGAATTAACCATCGGGAATCTGGATAAACAACAGGGATAATTGCTATCATTATCAAAAGAACAGTCCATTATACTGAAAATAAGTGTCTAACTGTGACGTAGCTAAGGCATTTTATAAGTTTTGGCAACTTTGGAGATATAAATTTCGAAACAGTTTTGCAAGGACACTAGGCCTAGCCAAGCGAGATCAGTAGCCATATCTGTGCTTGTAGACCTCTAGCAGCGGCTTGAAACCTTCTCCACAAATTAAAATAGTTGGATTTGGCCGAAATATGTTTGAATTGTTACTTTGTTTCGTTTTGTCGCTGTGTGTACATCTGACTACACTTCTTAACGTTATGACAGGACAGACCGACTGTCAACAAGGTATGACAGTGGCCGTGACGTCTCATAGACTAGGGTTAGAGTAGCTTCCCTTTGACAAAGGGCAGTTACTCAGGCGGACAGACCGATGGATTGACGCTAAAGGCAATTAAAACCGATTGTTGTTTTGCGTATATGTTGCTTCGCCTCTGTATAAGAAACAGATTTCAGTTGGAACTATGTTGGCTACTGTCACTGTCCGACTGACACATTACTTACCCTCTGACGTAATAAATATTAATGCTCGCATTCCAGGAAAACTCGCAATGTTTCGGTAATGTTTGTTAGAGAGGGAAAGCGATTTTGAAGCACAGAATTAAAGAATGACATTATATGATTAAGAGGTTATCACGCTTGTGTGTTTGGGGATGGTAAATATCCTGTATTAGGCTCGCCAAGGCTAGCTCAATACAATGTTTATTCCTAATGCTGGATATTTACCATCCCCAAACACACTCGCGTTATTACCTATATTTATCATATAATGTGTAGGTTTCTCGGCAGAATAAAGCCAACGGATAAAAACGATATACGTTGGGGTCATATGCGGATAGAGATGCAAATATCAAAGGTCAAGTAGGGACTACTTTCATTTTTCATAAACAAACATGGCGTCGCCATTGTCATTCGGCGATCGAGTCATAATCTGGATAAACTAAAGGGATAATTGCTATAATTATAAAACGAAGAGTCTAATATACTGAAAATCTGTGTCCAACTGTGACGTAGCTAAGGCATTTTATAAGTTTTGGCAACTTTGGAGATAGAAATTTCGAAACAATTTAGCGAGGGCACAAGGCCTAGCCAAGCGGGATCAGTATAGCCATATCTGTGCTTGTAGATCTAGACCTCTGTGGCTTGAAACCGTTTCTACAAATTAAAATAGTTGCATTTGGCCGAAATATGTTTGAATTGTTACCTTGTCCGTTTTCTCGCTGTGTGTACATCTAACTGCACTTAACGTTATGACAGGACAGACCGACTGTCAGCAACGTCTGAACGTGACCGTGAGGTCACTAGGCTAGGGTTAGTGTAGCTTCCCTTTGACAAAGGGCAGTTACTCTAGCGGGAAGACCGATGGATTGCCGCTATTTCATACTGTACACTATATAACCATCTCATACTGTACACTATAACCATATAGCCCATACTGTACACTATAACCATAATGGACCCATGAAGATCCGGGGTAGAACAGATCTTCAGGAACCCATACTTGTCATAAAAGGCGACTATGCATGCCGTAAGAGGCGACTAACGGCCGGATTCGGGTGGTCAGGGTCGCTGACGTGGCTGATGCATGTCATCGATCCCAATTGCGTGGATCAATGCTCATGATGTCACTCACTGGATTGTCTGGCCCAGACTCAATTATTTACAGACCGCCGTAATATAGCTGGAATATTGCTGAGTGCATCTTCCCGAGGCAAGAGAGTTAACTGACTTTAAAAGTCCGGTTTCCACCCTTGCCGAACAAGGCTGGAATTCCTGGACTCGATCGTAGCGCCACCAGTGGTTATTACCAGTTATGTCCCTTCTAAGCCTCTCCTATGGACCAATCAGATTCCACCTCTCGTATCACTTGCATTTGCTTTATACAAAATGGCGGCACCACGTCAGGACGACCTGGTCGATAATCAAGATCTATATTGTGATAATACGGGTCTTACATCGCGAAATGCAAGAAATCACGTGAGCATCTTGATTAAAAACATGAAAAGATTTGGTAATTATTTGTTGACAACGAGTTGGCGGTGCACACATGCTTTGCAAATCCTGCAATCGACCGTAATCTGCATGGCAGTTTACGTACTATTTCGTTGCGCGATTTTGATTGGACTATGCATAGACTCTTCTTTGATAGGCATTTAGAAGTTGGAGTACTAACTAAGGATAAGATATTATGGACGAACAACTTCTTTATTACAATTAAGAGCGACGTTTCGGTGTCGATTCTAACACCGTTATCAAGCAAGTGACATACAAAGTTCAATCAATCAATCAATCACATTGGAGATTTAAAGTGCGCTTTCCGACTCAAGCGTATTTCGCACACGGGGTTGCACTTATACTATTGGGGTAAAAAAACTTAATAAATATGTAAAGAAGTGCAACCCCCCAAAATATAACTTTTACAGTACTAATCTAATAAAGCTGCAGGGGGTGGGGGATTGGCTGGGTGGGAGTGGGGTAAAAGAAGAACCAATGATATGGAAAAAATGGGCATGGGGTGGAGGGGGTGGGGTCAAGCGTGGGAAGGCAAGGCGTCGGCTTGGCGAGCGTTTGGCTGGAAGCTTACTTGCGGTGGCCTGCAAGGAGTCTTGCTGTGAGTGTTTCTTCCGCGGGGGAGGAGACTTGTAGAGACTCTTGGTGAGCATTGCGGCTGTCTTGGCGATGAGATGCCTGTTGGTCTTGAAGTCCGCGTCTAGGAAGAAGTGGGATAAGTCCGAGAAGTTGTGTATCTCGTGTTCGAATTCCTCATCATCTAGTTGCTGGACCACGATGAGCGGAGCCCCTTCCATGGCGTACACCTTCTCCGAATCGGCGAAGATGACCGTGTGGATGTCTGGGTGTTCCTCGTAGTACTTGAGTACTGATTCCGCCTTCTCTAATGATGTTTACTGGAAGCCCTTTCCCCCTTGGAAGTCCTCGACCGGTGTGGTCTGGGTTTGGCTTGTGTTCATGCTGGGCGGTTACGGAGTGGCTGTTTGGGCGAAACTATCTGATAGAGAAGGTGGTGCTGGTGTGGGCGTCTGGCATTCTGCAGACGCGGTGGTGGCTGGTCGGGGGGAAGGTTCGGGTGAGTGGATGTCTCTCCTCTTCCTTTTCTTCCTCCCGTGGCCTGTGCCCTCTGGCGAGCGGAAGGGTTCCTCCCCTCTGGATTCGAGGGGAGCGAGTTCCAGCGCTGCTGTGGGGGGCGGGGGTGTGGAGGGCAGGGTATCCTTTATCTCCATGTGGAGGTGCAGGGGGGGGAGCTGTGGCCTGGGTTTTTTCCTTTTGAGGCTTGGTCTTTGCCTTGGCTGGGACCAGAGGTCTCTTCCTTTGACCGCGTTCAACGGTGATGGAAAGGGTGGAGGAGTTTGACTTATACAAAGTCTTGAGGGAGTAGTCCCCAACCCGGTAAGCCAGCAAGGGCTCCAGGATGGAGACAAGCTCCCTCGGAAGTGACATAGCGATGTCTCTCATTGTGGCTAATGAGCTGGAGAGCAGGGAAGGACACGTGTGCACGATGCGATGTCCAAGCCGAGATGGACATACAGAGTGACTGACTGACTGATACAGAAGATTTAACCTGCGCTTTCCGACTGTAGCGTATTTCGCACACGGGCCTGGCCAGACCATTTAGTGTATTCCGAAAAGGGTGAAAGTGGTGTGTGCAACCCAAGAGGGGGCTTTAGGGGTTGCTTATATTGGATTTTTGGAATTTTTGAATTTGGAATAAATGCTGAGGTGGGTGGAGGAGGGAACTAAGGGAGCCGGGTGAGGTGGGTGTTTGTATGTTTTTTGGATTTGGGATTGGTAGATTAATTAGTTTTTAGATGCGCTTAATTAGGTCTGTTTTGATTAGGAATACGCCTAGGGCCTTGAAGTTTTCTAGTTTATTTTGAGGGTTTAGTATTTCATCTAGAGTGGGAACCTTATTTAGATTGAGGGTGGTTTGTAGTGTGGTTCTGTGTGTTTGGTAGTGGGTGCAGTGGATGAGTGCGTGTTCTGTGGTTTCGGGTTGTTTGCAGTGGGGGCAGTTGCCTGTGGTGTGCCTTTTAAGTTTTTTTAGATGGTTATGTTTTGTAATTAATCTGTCAAATTTTTTTGAGGGGTGTAGGATTTTAGGTTTGGCTAGTGGTTTTCTGAGCACTTTTTTTATTTGGCTATTTGAGTTTTGATATTGATTATGCCATATTTTGGTTATTTTTTGTTTGTTTACACTTTTAATTTCTGATTTTGAGATGGGTAGGCTTAGGCTTATTTCTGGTATTTTAAGAGATAATTTAGCTGCTTTATCGGCGCTTTCGTTGCCGTAAATTCCTACGTGGGCGGGGATCCACAAGAAGGTTATTTGTTTGCCTGCTTTTGTTAGGTCGTTGGAGCTTTTAAGTATTTGGTTTATTAATTTAGGTCGTTTTTTGGTATTTTTGCTTTGGAGGGCTTGTAGTCCACTAAGGGAGTCGGTGAGAATTAGGATTTTATTGTTGTTTTTAGATTGTTGGTTATGCAGGGCTGAGGCCATGCCCATAAGTTCAGCCGTGAATATAGATTGGTTGTTAGGGAGTCGGTAAGATTGTGTGGATATAACTGGTTGTGTGGTATGGACTCCGAAGCCTGTGTGATTGGAAGATCCGTCAGTGTATATGTGACACCAATTTAGCCAATTTTCGTGTATGTATGCAAGTGTGGTGGTTTTAGCTATGTTTGGGTCGGTTTGTTTATTTATTTGGTTTGCTAGCGAAGTGTCTATTTTGAGTTTAGGGGTGAAGATACTTGATTTTTTGCAGTTTTGTTTAAGATTTTGAGTTTGGTGTTCATTGAGGTAGTTAGTTATTCTTTGGGATATTGGGGTGAGTAAGGGGTGTTTGCGAGCTAGAGCTTGGTTTCTTGGGCTAATGTTTTGGTGAATTAAGTTTGGAGTGTGGTTGGCAAGTATATATACTAGTAGGAGGCAATGTTTACACAGTAGAGTAGATATTGTTATACTGGAGTAGAGAAGCCTGTTATATACACTCAAGGGTAGTGATGACAATCATCGGTGAAGTCAGTGACATAAACAAAGGATGAAGCCAGTAATGTAAACAACGGGATTATGGCTGATTGGGGGTCTTTGATGAGTGATGGTACAGCGGGGGTATGTAATAGCCTTGGTCACGGTTGATTGACTGGAGTCTTTTGATGTTGATGGCATCTTGTAGTTTCCTGATCTTGAAGTCTTTGAGGTTGGTGGTGAGGGCTGTGCCTGTCTCCCGCTGAATGCTGTGGCTTGGGTTGTCACGGATGTGGTCTGATAGAGCTGATTTAGAGTCATCTTTGGAGACTGAGCTTTCATGTTCTTTTTTAGTTTTGAAGGGCCTAGATGTTTCTCCTGGGTAAGCTTGTCCACAATTGCATGGGATGTAGTACATTGCTCCTGATGGTTCTAGTTTGTGGCTGGATGGTGGTTTGACTGTGGCTTTTATTGTGTTCTGAATGGTATGACTTCTCTTTAAAACTACATTAATGTTGGCCTGTTTCTTTAAGAAGATTCTCTGGATTTTGTGGCTAACTGTTCCAAAGTAGGGGAGGCTGATCACAAAGGGTGCAGACTGTTGACGTGGGGATTTCTGAGATTTCTTGGTGATGTTCTTTATCGCCTGTTGTACTAGTTGCTCAGGATAGAGGTTATACTGTGTAAATACTTGTTTGAGGTGGCTTAGTTCAGTAGTTAGGTGTTGCTCACAACATGATGAAATACTGTCGAATATATCTGAAACCAACACATTGGTTCAGTCCGGAGTGGTTAAATGATTTTTAACCACTGAACCAATGAGTTGGTTTCAGATATATTAGACAGTATGTCATCACTTTATACATAGGTATTAGTTACCAGCCCTGCAGTATTTATTTTGAGCAGCCTCCTTGGAACCTGCACATGATAGTCAAACCTTTTCCGGTGCGATTTGTTTTCCAAATAGTATTATAATGTCTCATGTTTTGCCACAAGATATACTGTCCATTATGCGCATAACATTGTTAAGATCTCTTCAAGCATTACATATAGTGATGGTTTTATAATATTTCACCATATCAGGTGCGTTCACTTCAGGTATACATTCCCCAATCATGTCAAAGTAAAACTATTACTCGCTGTATTATGCCCCTTAGCTGTGTATTTCTACTAAACATAAATGTTAAGTTGACAGGAGTGTGCCTACAATGTACACCTCAGTTGTGAGGTCAATGTCTATTCTGTTCGTTGCTTAGCGCCGCACTCAGCCATATTCCAGCTTAAGACGGCTGTTCGTGATTAATCAAGTCTGGACCAGATAATTCGGTGACTGACATCATGAGCATCGATATAAGCAATTTGGATACGATGACATGCATCAACCAAGTCAGCGAGCCTGACCACCCGATCCCGTTAGCCTCATCTTACGACAAGCATAGTCGCCTCTTACAACAAGCATGGGTTGCTGAAGACCAGTTCTACCCCGGATCTCGGGTACGAGATGAATAATCTGACCCGTTTAGTAATCCTCTAAATGACATAGACATAGACATAGTTTATTAAAGTGTCACATGGCATGAAACAATAAGAATACATCATATTAAATTTATCATACCATCCAGCCAAGCTAGGCTTATGGGACACTATTTTAAAACAGATATACACTAGTAAGATCATACCTAATAGAAAAATAAAATAGATTAAAATGTATTAAAATATACAGATATCAATCGACTAAGACATATATTATGTAAAACACTGTCTCCTGTTAAACATTTCATTAATAGTTGATACTAAAAGTTTGATTAACGAGGCGTCAGAGCTTGACATGAAGTCAGTTAACACAGTAAAAGTCTTATCAGATGATTTAAAATCTAAAAGATTAACACGTTCAAACCTAAGATCATCATAAAAGCTACAATAGAAAAGAAAATGAACTTCAGATTCTAGATGATTACAAAAAGGGCACAGTCTCTCATTAAGTGGCGTTGGAGGTTTGTTATAGCGACCAGTCTCAATGTGGAGGGGTAGATTACCACAACGTAATTTAGTGAGATTTCGTCGCTTATTTCTTGATATAATGGTTTGTAGATAGGGCCCCGGTCGACAATCCTTCTTAAACAGCCTGTAAGTGCGAAGTTTGTTACCATTAGGATTTCTCCGGTCATTCCACAATTCTGTAAACCATTTTTCTTCATCCAGTCTGTAGAGGCGCTGTTTAATTTGGGACACAATTCTCTTGATGGATGCGGGTGATGTCAGAATATCCATTACCTGTAATTGCCCACCCAGCTTGAGAACACTACTGGCAAAGGAACCTTTCCTACCTTTAGACCAGTTAAAAAGTTTAAAAGTAAGTATGTCACTTGGTGTTCAAGATAGTTTGACAAAATATCTGAAGGCTTCAACTCTCTGACAAGTAAGGCAAGATTTCCATCCCATTTCACCTTGTACTGCGATGTTTGATGTAGTTCGAGGAACACCTAGGAAGAAACGACATGCTCTTTGCTGTACATTACTTATTTCCCTGTGTCCATACAGTCCGCAGATAGGCGCACCATACAATAATATAGGCTGTACAGTTGACTCGTACAGTCTTTTTAAAACATAATAATCCATGTCACCACACTGCCTGTACTTGGTGATAAGAAGGGACAAGGCCCTGCCTTCACATTTAGCTCCTTGATAGTATACTTCAAATTAAAATGTTCTTCAAACCACAATCCTAAGTACTTGTATGAGCGAGTATAATCTAATAGCACGTTGCAGCAGTTGAACTGGAAGACTGAACGGCCAACACTATTCGGTCTAAAATGCACTATTTGGGACTTATCTCTGTTAATGCTGATACGCCATCTACTACACCAACTTGATACAACATCCAGCATATTATGTAGTTTCCCCTCAGTAGGGGCAATCAGAACTATGTCGTCGGCGTAGAGTAAAACAGAAACGCACATCGCGTCAATTGTAACTCCTTCATTCATCTCGTCAAGTTCATTTGCCAGGTCGTTAATATATAACGAAAACAAAGTCGGAGACAGTGTGCATCCTTGCCTGACGCCTGTTGATACTTTAAAGAATGGTGTTAGGCAGTTATAAACACGTACTGCGCTTGTAGTCTAAGCATACAAGGACTGTATAGTGGAAAACATTTTCCCGTTGATCCCAGCTTTTAACATTTTCAGCCAGAGACAACTTCGGTCAACGTTATCGAAGGCTTTCTTCAGGTCAAAGAAACAGGTATAAGTTGAGGTTTTGGAGTCACGCCTTCCTTTCAAAATAGTATACAAACTATATATGTGGTCAAAGCAACTCCTCTTCTTACGGAATCCATTCTGCGAATCTACTAAAATATTTCTGGAGTCCAACCATGAAGAGATTCGATGATTCAGTACATCACAGTAGATCCTAGAAGGGACTGAAATGAGTGATATTCCTCTGTAAGTTAGTGGCAGTCGCAAGTCAGTGTCACTTTTAACTATAGGGTTTATGATCGACTGCTTCCATGCATTAGGTATTTTACCTTTCTCAAAACATACGGTGAATAATCTGAACAGAATATCTACACAACTGTCATTTTTTTAAACTTCAGCTTTTATATTGTCACTTCCCCCCGCCTTACGGATTTTAGCTCTATTAACCGCGTCGCGAACTTCCACTTGCGTAATTGGACTGTTAAGCACACTCGCCTCGTGCTGCATGGCGTTACCGTTAGTTAACAGTGTTATCTCACGCTGAACGTCAGGAAGGTAGCCGCTATCATAATGAGCAGCATTTGTTCCCGAGTATAGTTCCTCGAAGTCACTTTGCCACCTATCCAGTACATAGTTTATATCACGGACAATCGTGCCATCTTGTAGTTTTACTTCCATAGGAATCTTAGGCTTTCTCTCACTCACTATTCCAATATTACCAATGACCTTCCTTCCAAAAGTCTGCATCGGCTTGGTTAAGCTTGTCAAGTAAGCTATGCTGTTTATCCACTTGGTGACGCAGCTTCAGCTTTTTATTCACTCTGTCAAAAACTTTCCTCTCAGCACAATACGTTTGCTTCAATTTGGCCTTGGCATTTGTACTGTGTTTGCACTGCAGCCTGTCCCGTTCACACTTTGACATAATGCCCCACTGTTGCTGAAGCTCCTCACACCAATAAGGCTTCCTGAAAAACTTCTTGTTTCCACGATTTGGTTTCTAAATGTTTTTGTCTCTCCCACTTTCATATTTTTAATTTTCAATATGTATAACCTATGCATGGCAAGACCGCTCGGGGGGCACGGGGGGCCCAGTCGTCTAAGGCGCCGCGATTCGCTGTGCAGAGTTGCGTCCCTTGGGCACGCCAGAAACCTATTATTGTGGGTTCGAATCCCGGTTCGCCCCGATTATGTTTCTAGGTTTGTCAGCACCATGCCCGTGCTCGTAGGTTTCACCGAAGTGGTAAACGTCTGGGACCTGCATCACTTCGGGCTTTCCTCCCACATTAAGCTGACACGCCGCGATATAACTGGAATACTGTTAAAAGCGGCGTTAAACCCAACTCACTCACTCACTCAAGACAGCTCGATTCCTATATACACAAAGACGCGTTGCTCTCTGGACAATACTCTGTTGTTTAACGCGACTCTCAGCAGTATCCCAGGCTAAAGGGCGGTAGTCGGTAAATAATTCATCTGGAACCAGATTCGTACTCGGAATCCTCACGGGATACCAAACATGTCGCATTTAATGATACAACTCTCATGCTACCAACCTTCTTTTCCTCCTAACCGCCCTCTGTGTGTGTAATTCATCATAAGTAAAAGTATAGTTCATATGATATGCAAGGCCCCACAAAAACATTTACAACGACTATCACTGTTAAACTAAAGATGAGAATTGTATGCGCAACTGTCTGGTGTATTAAGAGTCTATGTGTATTCGTTTGGAATGTACAAAAATATATACTGACCCGCAAAAGAAACGTCACCAGGGATAGATATATGAGAAACCTCATTTGTCCAAACACTGTAAACATACTTTGAGAGATATTAAAAAGATGAAACTTGGCAAAATTGATCATCAAAGTTGAAATTGAAGTGTCAAATGTTCCTAATGAGAAAATGCAATCACAAGTCAGTATCTCGTGTGTCCGCCATGTGCATTGATGACTGCCGTGCAACGTCGATACATGGAATGAATGAGTCGGTTGACCCCAACGAGTCTCTCTCAACAGCACAAGCATCCGACTCTCTCTCTGCCATCTGCTGTTGAGATACAGTAACGGCTCTCGTCTGAGAAGAGGACTATTCTCCACTGCTGGTGGCGCCAATGCTGGTGCTGTGTTGCCCACTGAAGACGGTTCTGGCGATGACGTGGTGTCAGAATGGGTCCTCAGAGTGGCCTGTGACAGTGTAGGTGTCTGCTCGTCAATCGTCGACGCACGATATCCGCACTAATGTGTTGCCGGTGTGTCCCCATGGTCCGTCGAGCAGTTTGAAGATGCTGTCGCACAATCTGACGATCCTGACGTCGGGTGGTGACCCTTGGTCTTCTACTATGTGGTCGGTCATCTGTAGTTTTGGTGGTTTGGTACCGTTGCTGGAGCCTGTATATGGTCCTTACGTTGACTTGAAATGCATTGACTACTTGCCGTGCGGTTTGTCCAGCTTTGCAATCGTCCAAGGGCTTGGTGTCGCTGATTTCTTGTCATTCTTGGCATGTGGTAGCAACTCAATAACGAATGAATGTTATCCGATCTGGGTGGATTTTTATAAGGCAAGAAATGGAGGAACGGATGTGAATTTCAATCTGCACGGAACTCACGTGCATCGGGTTACCATTTCCGTTGCCGTGGTGCGTTTATCATCGTTTTTATTGTCATCTGCTTTGTTTCTTTTTATCATCAAGTTTAATTTTTCCGGACAAGGTACTGTTTAATTTTAGAAACTTTGACAAAAAATACCCAAATATTTAAATGACAACTTTTCATGCAATGTTATTTGGGGTGACGTTTCTTTTGCGGTCAGTATATATACACACAAAAAAACGTTAAGCACACCCCTATTTCTGAACCATGACAAATCATCATGACATGGGATGACTGACAACAGGAGCTGGGCGATACCAATGTCATTGGATAGAACAAAATTTGACAACAAATAAAGAAGATATGGTGAGTTGTGATTGAAATTTACTGACAAAAACATCATGTTAACACGGGTACTGTTTTTAACCTTAGAGAATGCCTCAAAAAAGTATGGAGCTGCAAGATTAAGTAAACGAGTTACGTTTGCTATTTCATGTGAAAATGTTCCTTGAAGTCTCTACTTGACATGACACGTGAAACAGATCCGTAGCGGGTATTTAACCATCACGTGCCTGGATGACGCATTCCACCCTACGTCTCATGGCGCCAGTCAGACTTTGGATCTGCTGATGGGTCAACAACAACCACTCCTGATGCAATACTGCTTCCAATTGGCGTAAATCTTGTACAGGAGGATCTCCTGCGTGTATGCGCCGCCCCAGAATATCCCAAACATGTTCATAACTCGTTCAAAGGGGGTTCAAATCTGGGCGCATTGCTGGCCAGGGTATAATCGTTATTGCATTGGCCATCATGTAATACACGACTGCATGCGAACGATGAGGCCTGGCATTGTTATCCATGTACTGAGGTCGAGTAGCAAGAGGGTGGTTGTCAAAATGAGGAACGACGACTGGCCTCAAAACGTCCCGGATGTACTGAGCCCCTGTTAAGTTGCCCCTTATGATGACCAAATCCAACCTGCAATCATGAGAGATACACCCCAAAACATTACCGAGCCCCCGCCGTATGCAACAGTTGGTTTAATGTTCCTCGGGGTGTAGGCCGAGTTCCGGTGCCTCCAAACTCTCATTCTTCCATCAGTGACGTGGAGCAGAAAGCGACTTTCGTCTGACCAATGGATCTGTCTCCAAGTTCTCAGATTCCAGTTCTGTCGCGCAATACACCATGCTAAACGGGCATCTTTGTGGTGATCTGTCAACGAGGGACGTTTTAAGGGTCGTCTAGCCCTCGGTCCTGCTGCTTTTAGTCGGTTCCTGACGGTTCTGGTGCTGAAACGACGATTAGGCAACCGAAGCTGTTTCAGACGAGTACTTGTTAATAAGGGTTCTCGGCGTATGAGACAAAGAAGTTCCCTGTCTCCGCGATGTGTCGTCACAGGAGGTCTTCCGGATCTGGGACGGTCCTGTACATCACCGGTCTGAGCATGTTTCTCCACTAAACGGCTTACGAAAGTGTGATGGTACCCCAATTTACGACCAATGGTATTTCAAGACATTCCTGCGTTATGCATGCCGATTACTTGCCATCTTGTGGCCTTTGATAATCGCCTTCGTGTCATGGTCCCTCAAATGTCATGGAATAACTGTTTAAAACCGAGCTTAAGAAAGAAATTTTAATGTTTGGATATACTGCTTTTAGAGACACCCGAGGGTAGCATGCTGCACGGGCATACTGTGCATGGCACGTGAGCTTTCGTCACGCACGACTGATTACATCATCTCAAGAAAACATAATTCTTCCCGTAATTATATCTTTCATCTCTTACAAATATTGGGGACCAAACAATCATGAAATATATTAGGGTGTGCTAAACCTTTTCGTTGTGTATACATGAACTATTTCAAGTGAGGGATTCATGGCGCTGATTGTTCATGTATTCACGTTCATGTCTGATAGCGTCTATTAGTGGATCTTGTTTATTGTACACAGGGGAGGTGCTATCTTCAGGGTTCGCTATAGGGGAGGTGCTGTCTTCAGGGCTCTGTGGCAGGGGAAGTGTTGTCTTCAAGGCTCTTATGACAGGGAGGTGTTGTCTTCAGGGCTCTATAACGAGGAGATAATGTCTTAAGGTCTCTATAACAGAGGAGGCGCTGCCGATCAGGGCACAATAACAGGAGAGGTGCTGTCTTCAGGGCTCTATGACAGGGGAGGTGTTGTCTTCAGGGCTCTATAACAGGGGAAGTGTTGTCTTCAAGGCTCTTATGACAGGGAGGTGTTGTCTTCAGGGCTCTATTATCTGGGAGGTGTTGTCTTCATGGCTCATACGACAGGGGAGGTGTTGCCTTCAGGGCTCTATAACGAGGAGATAATGTATTCAGACAGGGGAGGCGCTGCCGATCAGGTCACAATAACATTCAAACGCTCATGCACGTGCCATGCGATATGACGTCATTGATGGGGCCTATGGACGTGCAATGTGTTACTGCACGTGCATCCTGTGCAGCTGTACACAGCATGTGCAACTCAAAATTCGCTGTCACTTTGGAAAGCATGATCTGTGGTCATTCAAAAATTCAAAACTTCTCAGGCGCAGACACAAGCATGTCACAAGCAAATCATGCAAAGATTGACAGCTGCACAGCGTCATGAAGCCATTGGAATGATCCGAGCGGGAATGAGGCAACAACAGGTGGCAACACATTTCCAATCGTAACACGATATCGGCCATGTGTATTGACATCATCCCTGGTAGTGTTTCCACCATGCACGTCTTCAGGACAACACGGCCCATGTGCCATGTGTATTGACATCATCCTTGGTAGTGTTGCATGCGACATGCACACCTAAACCTTTACATAATTCTTAATAATCTGGCATCTAGAAACAGATATTAACAAATCAATTTATGAAAGTGATACAACTTTCAAAATCCAAAGACGACTAACTGTGGGCAGGATGAAATGCCAGGTAGCAGCAATGTTTCAGTCAGATGGGAATTCCCCTTTGATGGACACCAGGCAGGGACACCATGTGGAAGATTGTCAGTGGCTGTGGATGCTGGATGACAGACATTGGATTCAGCTGACATAAACACATGGTGTGCTTTATTCTTCTGAAATATTTTCACTTGATTAACAGTCTACATGTGACACTGTACGGATCAACCGTTACCGATATCTTGTGTTGATCAAAATAGGAAAGATATAAAATACATCAATATATCAGTGCTCAAACATTTAAATATCAACAGATCAATTCTAGTTTTGAATCATAACACATAAAAGAAATGATCTACTGTTCTGACAGAAGCAAAATCTTTTTTCATACTGAAAATAAACATCTTATCCTTCAAGACAGTTTGCAATTAATTTTGTCTCCATTAATATGCTGACCCGCATCTGTTATACATGAGTAAACTATATAACAAAGAAAGGATGGCCAAATATGATAATATATTTGACCTCAGTTCCAAGGTCATTTGCCATGGTCCACCTGTAAGGGCACATTGTTTGTTGTGCTGTGACAGTCCCATCCTCTGTACCTCCTGGGCTGGCATTTAGGTAAACCTACACTAACCCCTGGATCCAATTTGATTTGCTACGCTACTCAGTCTAATGCACCAATCAGAATGCGAGTTACAAACCAGCCTCAATGTTGGGTTGGCGATATCAACAACATGGCGGCCACTCACATTGATTACGATAGAGTTAGCAAACAGGAATTAGCATAGGTTTATTGAAATGCAAGCCCTGGAGTTATACAGGATGGTCCACAATGGGGCACACTGTTCTGCTGTGATGGTCCACAGTGGGGCACACTGTTTTGCTGTGATGGTCCACAGTGGGGCACATTGTTCTGCTGTGATGGTCCACATTTGGGCACATTGTTCTGCTGTGATGGTCCACAGTGGGGCACATTGTTCTGCTGTGATGGTCCACAGTGGGGCACATTTTTCTGCTGTGATGGTCCACAGTAGGGCACATTGTTCTGCTGTGATGGTCCACAGTGGGGCACACTGTTCTGCTGTGATGGTCCACAGTGGGGCACATTGTTCTGCTGTGATGGTCCACAGTGGTGCACACTGTTCTGCTGTGATGGTCCACAGTGGGGCACATTGTTCTGCTGTGATGGTCCACAGTGGTGCACAATGTTCTGCTGTGATGGTCCACAGTGGTGCACATTGTTCTGCTGTGATGGTCCACAGTGGTGCACATTGTTCTGCTGTGATGGTCCACAGTGGTGCACATTGTTCTGCTGTGATGGTCCACAGTGGTGCACATTGTTCTGCTGTGATGGTCCACAGTGGTGCACATTGTTCTGCTGTGATGGTCCACAGTGGGGTACATTGTTCTGCTGTGATGGTCCACAGTGGGGCACATTGTTTTGCTGTGATGGTCCACAATGGGGCACACTGTTTTGCTGTGATGGTCCACAGTGGGGCACATTGTTCTGCTGTGATGGTCCACAGTGGGGCACATTGTTCTGCTGTGATGGTCCACAGTGGGGCACATTGTTCTGCTGTGATGGTCCACAGTGGGGCACATTGTTCTGCTGTGATGGTCCACAGTGGGGCACATTGTTCTGCTGTGATGGACCACAATAAAATACAATGTTCAGCTGTGATAGTCCACGATGGGGCACATTATTCTGCTGTGATGGACCACAATAAAATACAATGGTCAGCTGTGATGGTCCAGAGTGGGGCACATTGTTCTACTGTGACGGACCACAATAAAATACAATGTTCAGCTGTTATGGTCCACAGAGGGGCACATTATTCTGCTGTGATGGTCCACAGTGGGGCACACTGTTCTGCTCTGATGGACCACAATAAAATACAATGTTCTGCTTTGATGGTCCACAATAAAATACAATGTTTTCTTTTATAGTCCACAGTGGGACACATCGTTCTGCTGTGATGGTCCACGATGAAGTACATTGTTTTGCTGTGATAGTCCATCGTGGGGCACATTGTTTTTCTGTGATGGTCAATGATGAAGTACAGTGTTTTGCTGTGATGGTCCACAATAAAATACAATGTTTTCTTTTATAGTCCACAGTGGGACACATCGTTCTGCTGTGATGGTCCACGATGAAGTACATTGTTTTGCTGTGATAGTCCATCGTGGGGCACATTGTTTTTCTGTGATGGTCAATGATGAAGTACAGTGTTTTGCTGTGATGGTCCATGATGAAGTACATTGTTTTGCTGTGATGGTCAATGATGAAGTACAGTGTTTGCTGTGATGGTCCATGATGAAGTACATTGTTTTGCTGTAATGGTCAATGATGAAGTACAGTGTTTGCTGTGATGGTCAATGATGAAGTACATTGTTTTTCTGTGATGGTCCACGATGAAGTACATTGTTTTGCTGTGATGGTCCACGAAGGAACAAATCCATTCCTCTTCCTCTGATTGAATGCAAAGATGATGTAATGGACGATCGCAAGGCATTCTTCACATCCTCCAGTGACTGGTGCCTTAACATGAGACAGAATCCTGAAACAGAAACATTGTCAGTTGAAGTCGGTGTCACAGACATGGTGACAAACTTTCATAGAAAAACATTATTACCAAACATGCTTCCAACTTAGTAACAGTCATCTAGAGCTTGCTTCAGTAACGAAAACCTCAAAACACATGGAAATGAAGTAAGAACAAAGTTGCAATTCTGGAATTGTACTAGTTCTCTATCCTGAATGGTACTTGCAGTGGGTCTGCTGGGGTAGGGTAAGGTAGCCTGACTGTTTATGTGGGATTCGGTTCCCAGGCATCTCGTCTTGATGTCCAAATCATCCCATACTGATATAAATGAATTAATAAATGAATAAAATAAAGATGTTTGTTATTTCATTTTATCTTATTTATTGACATGCAATCTGAAATCAGTCAGTACATTTATATCAATTAACACAAAAAATATGACTTATATACACATAAATATTTACACATATTCCAAACCTAATATACCCTCATGTTTGTAACTGGGGCGGTCGGGTGGCCTAGTGGTTAAAGCGTTTGCTCGTCACGCAGAAGACCCAGGTTCGATTCCTGACATAGGTACAATGTGTGAAGCCCATTTCTGGTGTCCCCCGCTGTGATATTGCTGGAATATTGCTAAAAGCGGCGTAAAACCATACTCACTCACTCACTCATGTTTGTAACCAAGTATGTACCTTCACGTTTGTTTGTTTGTTGTTTAACGCCGCACTCAGAAATATTTCAGCTTAAGACGGCGGTCTGTATATATTCATGTCTGGAGCAGACAATCCAGTGATTGACATAATGAGCATCAATCTACACAATTGGGATACAATGACATTCATCATCCTACTTAGCGAGTCTGACCACCCGATCCCTTTAACTGCCTTTTACGAAAAGCATAGTCACCACTTACAACAAACATCGGTTGCTGAAGATCAATTTTAACCAGGAACCTTCACATGATGAACCTTCATGTATTTCCCCAGGTTTGTACATTAACGCATGTGCCTTCATGTATTTCCCCAGGTTTGTACATTAACGCATGTGCCTTCATGTATTTCCCCAGGTTTGTACAATAACGCATGTGCCTTCATGTATTTCCCCAGGTTTGTACATTAACGCATGTGCTTTCATGTATTTCCCCAGGTTTGTACATTAACGCATGTGCCTTCATGTATTTCCCCAGGTTTGTACATTAACGCATGTGCCTTCATGTATTTCCCCAGGTTTGTACATTAACGCATGTGCCTTCATGTATTTCCCCAGGTTTGTACAATAACGCATGTGCCTTCATGTATTTCCCCAGGTTTGTACATTAACGCATGTGCCTTCATGTATTTCCCCAGGTTTGTACAATAACGCATGTGCCTTCATGTATTTCCCCAGGTTTGTACATTAACGCATGTGCCTTCATGTATTTCCCCAGGTTTGTACATTAACACATGTGCCTTCATGTATTTCCCCAGGTTTGTACAATAACGCATGTGCCTTCATGTATTTCCCCAGGTTTGTACATTAACGCATGTGCCTTCATGTATTTTCCCAGGTTTGTACATTAACGCATGTGCCTTCATGTATTTCCCCAGGTTTGTACAATAACGCATGTGCCTTCATGTATTTCCCCAGGTTTGTACAATAACGCATGTGCCTTCATGTATTTCCCCAGGTTTGTACAATAACGCATGTGCCTTCATGTATTTCCCCAGGTTTGTACATTAACACATGTGCCTTCATGTATGGACCAGAGTGTGTACCCATGTATGTACCTATATATGTACCAATTTTATAACAGTGTGTGTACCACGCATGTACCAGTGGGTGTACCATGTATGTACCTATATATGTACCAATTTTATAACAGTGTGTGTACCATGCATGTACCAGTGTATGTACCATGCTTGAACCAGTGGGTGTACCCATATAATTACCAATCTAAGTACCAGTGTGTGTACCATGTATGTACCAGTGGGTGTACCCACATAATTACCAATCTAAGTACCAGTGTGTGTACCATGTATGTACCAGTGGGTGTACCCATATAATTACCAATATAAGTACCAGTGTGTATACCATGTATGTACCAGTGGGTGTACCCACATAATTACCAATCTAAGTACCAGTGTGTGTACCATGTATGTACCAGTGGGTGTACCCATATAATTACCAATCTAAGTACCAGTGTGTGTACCATGTATGTACCAGTAGGTGTACCCACATAATTACCAATCTAAGTACCAGTGTGTATACCATGCATGCACCAGTGGGTGTACCCACATAATTACCAATCTAAGTACCAGTGAGTGTACCATGTATCTACCAGTGGATGTACCCGTATCTTACCAATCTAAGTACCAGTGTGTATACCATCCATGTATCAGTAGGTGTACCCACATAATTACCAATCTAAGCACCAGTGAGTGTACCATGTATGTACCAGTGGGTGTACCCGTATCATTACCAATCTAAGTACCAGTGTGTATACCATGTATGTACCAGTGGGTGTACCCACATAATTACCAATCTAAGTACCAGTGTGTATACCATGAATGTACCAGTGGGTGTACCAGTGTGTATACCATGCATGGACCAGTGTATGTACCAATGCATGTACCAGTGGGTGTACCCACATAATTGACAATCTAAGTACCAGTGTGTGTACCAATGCATGTACCAGTAGATGAACTCATATAATTAACAATCTAAGTACCAGTGTGTGTACCATTGCATGTACCAGTAGGTGTACCCATATAATTACCAATCTAAGTGTATGTACCAATGCATGTACCAAAATACCTTCAGAATGTCCAGGCCGCCTCTACAGAAGAGTCCTTCTTCAAACTTGCAATCATTTTTTGTTTGAGTTGACATCGAGCACTAGTTATTGACCGTGTTAAAACTCCACGTATTTCAGCCTTGGGACATTCACTTCTACTTAAACAAAAGCCTGCAACAAAGAAGAACCTTCCTTCAGACATAATAACATAATTACAAATCATGAACTTGCCATGGATACAATTTAATAATTAAATGTAGGTGACCTCACAGAAGAGATGCTATGTGAAATGTCACAGAAAGAAATGTGCATATTTATAATGCACCAAATCAATACCATAAAGCATTCACAAAGCTCTCCATTTTTATCCCGGTCAAGGGATCAGTTTGCACGCCATTAACATGGGGAGTACACAACCCAAGCTGCCTGTCAGGTGCTGGAAGGGGACCAGCCAGATTACCATCTCATCCTACCGCATACCCATTCATTGCTGGATGAACAGAGGCACATTTCAACCAGTCACTTGGAGACACCACAATTTGACAATATCAAAGCAATATTAGAAAAGAACAAGATAGAATTGGGTCATTCATTGTAATCATTATCACACATCTAATTAGAGAGTGTGTGAAAGTTGTGAGCCAACAAAACAAGAATATAAATGTGGGTGAGAGTGTTGAATCTAGGGACGACTTAATCTAATTTCTAGCTAGATTTTTTTCGTCACTATGCTGAGAAGCAGGATGAAAAAAATGCTGCTGTCAGGATTGATTTGTTATAAAACTAAAAGATGTTGAGAAGAATATTTTAATCAAATATAGCAATTCTTTTCTCTGTTTTCTTTATCTTTGTAAATTAAGGGTGACTCATTTGTAAAAATGAAAATGTTGTCCTTATCATATATCTGCTTGTTTACAATCCAATCCTTCAGAAGTAACAGACACGTGCAGCAGAACATCAAAGCTTAACCAGCAGTGAAAATCCCCACCTGTGATGGCATCAATCACTGTTTTATCCAGCCCGCGGAATTTACTGTACTGAGTGTCGGACAGGGAGCTGTTGGCCAACTCTTGCCGGGTGTAGAACAAGCCCAGCAGGTAGCGTGCAGACGGACAGGCGTTACGGAAAGGCTGACCATACCGGACCTCAACCTTCACCTTCCTTTCTGCTATTGTCATCTGGACGTGACTAACATAGACATTCGAGCCTGGAGTCAGCTCTATCAGCTGAAACATCACATGTTCATGTATCAACATTTCTCTACCAACTGAAACATCACACATACATGTAGCAACATTTCTCTACCAACTGAAACATCACACATACATGTAGCAACATTTCTCTACCAACTGAAACATCACACATACATGTAGCAACATTTCTCTACCAACTGAAACATCACACATACATGTAGCAACATTTCTCTACCAACTGAAACATCAGAGGTATATCAACAATTCTTTTCCAGCTGATTCTCTGATATGACATAAGCATCAAAACATAACAATCAATTTATTTCAGAACCTCCACTGAAACCAGGCTACTGATGGCAAATATTAAGACTGATATTGGCCTATGGTAAATCGTCTTCCTGTACACAGCAGCCAGAAGGAACAGACTGTGACCTGCTGCTCCACATACCTGCAGGGCCTGTGCCTGTTGCGGTGTGTAGATGCCAGGCCGACCATGGAGGACGACTGCATCAGTACCTGCAAGGGCAAGGTCATGGCTGGTCAAGTCAGAGTCATATACATTTCTAGCTAACGGTCAAATAGTAATATATCTAACATAACTGTGCTTGGACATGTGACAGACTGGATGTAACAGTGATTCCATGGTAACGACTTGACCACTATTATCTTGGTTGGGACAAAGACATCATCAGGTGTCATGTAACCATGTGGGGAATCAAACCCAGGACTCACAGCATAATCAGCAGCCCATGTGTTTAGCACAAGGCTACCCATCCACCCCGTCAAACAATGTTCTCTATGATGACTACAAAATCAATACTTCTAATTCTGTCCTGAACATATAACTTGGCATATAACACAGCAGGAAAGTGAATCAATTGATGCTTTTCTTCCAGAGACGTGAGTTTGGCAAAAGATACTCATTCGAAATCACAGACTACAGTTTCTTTGACTGAAAGAGAAAACGTATGTATTCATTCTCTGCAGGTAAAGATATTATTTTCTGAGTATTAAGGCAGGGGAGGGAAGTCCACAGTTGTATTTGAGAAGGCACGTTGAATACTGCTGATATCGGTGCTTGTTTCCATGACAAAATGTGATTGGATGACTATTTTTAGAGTTTGTGTTATTTGAACCTGACTCCAAATGAAGCTGTGATGGTGACGGGCCACTGTACTTATCAGAACAGAATGGAGACATACTACACTGGATCATCATGGTGCTGTCAGATCCAGTCATTGTATGCTGGGACAGATACCACATACATTGTGTACTGCCATGGTATTGTGTTGTGTGAAGTAACATATACTACATTGTTATTCTATAGAAACAGATACGACATTATTGTGTTATGTTATTTTAACAGCTCTATTGTCATGCTGTAGTAACAGAAAATACATTATTGTTATGCTATAGTAACAGATACATTATTGTGTTGTTACAGTAATATATGCATTGTGTTATGCAAAAGTAACAGATACAACATTGTGTTATGATATAGTAACATATACATCCTTATTTCTATGTTTTAGTAACAGATACTACATTGTGTATGCTATAGTAACAGATAATGCAGTATTTCTATGTTTTAGTAACAGATACTACATTGTGTATGCTATAGTAACAGATACTGCAGTATTTCTATGTTATAGTAACACATGCATTATTGTCTTATGCAAAAGTAACAGATACATTATTGTGTTATGCAATAGTAAGAGATACATTATTGTGTTAAGGTAACATAACAGATTTTACATAGTGTTACGTAATAGTAACAGATACCTCATTACTGTGTTGCTATAGTAACAATGGGTTACTGTAACTTGTTACAGTAACAGATGTATTATTGTTATGTTATTGTAACATATACTACATTATTGTGTTATGTAATAGTAACAGATACTACATTATTGTGTTGTTATAGTAACAGATGCATTACTGTGAAATGTTACAGTAACAGATGCATTATTGTGCTATGCAATAGTAAGAAATACATTACTGCATTAAGCCATTGATACTACATTGTGTTATGGTGAAGTAACAGATACTATATTATTGTGTTATGCTTTAGATGATTGATATATGGGTCCAGGGATATATTATAATAGGAAGTAGATATAATATACTCAACAACAAAAGTTCCTGTGACACCAATATTTTAGTGTTATTTTTCAAACAACTAAAAGTTTGGTTTTCAATATTGTAGTACATGTATGGAATCAAGTCACAAAAATGCAACTGCTACAGAAAAGCATGCATTCCATGCAGAAGTTGACCTTAATGCAAGCCCCATGCATTTCAAGAATGGGTATAAAAACATGTGCATTAACAGGATTCAGTATGCATTGTTTAGCATTGTGCTAACAACAACCATTCAGAAAAACAACAAAATTACGCAATTATTCAACATTACGAAATGCCACGCCTGTCCGAAAATGAGCGTCTGCAAGCCATTGGTATGCTTGAAGCAGGATCGAGTCAACATGATGTTGCAAGACAATGTAACGTCGACAGAAACACCATTTGGTGTTTATGGCAACAGACGAATGGGTCCCATTTTGACAGGAATTCACTGTCAAGCACGTCTACAGTGGTGCAGTGGGGACAAGTTCTATTCACTGACGAGTCTCGTTTTCACCTCAGCCACAGCGATGGACGGATTCAAGTGTACCGACGTCAAGGTGAACGTTACGTCAATCATTGTGTCATGGAAGAAGATCGGTTCTGGGAAGGCAGCGTTATGGTATTGGGTTGGATTACAGCAAGACAGAGGACCCGTTTGATAGTGGTAGAGGGAAATCTCAATGGACAGCGCTACGGCGACGAGATCATCAGCCCTGTTGTTCTACCGTTTATGCGGTACTGTCATGGCCCAGGCATTACCTTTCAACATGACAACGCCTGGCCTCATATTGCTCAACTTGTTCAGGATTCTCTTCAACAAAACAAGGTGAATGTCATCCCCTGGCCAGCTCGCTCCCCTGATCTCTCACCAATCGAGCACATGTGGGATGAGATGGATCGGCGCCTTCGACATCAACCACGTGTTCCACAGACACTCCAGGAACTTCGAAACATGCTCCAGCAGATATGGACAGATATCCCACAGGACTTTGTGTGACGCCTGGTCCATTCCATGAGACGAAGATGTGTTGCTTGCATCGCAACCAGAAGTGGACACACACGCTAATGATTTGTAAATTGACATTTTGGCATGTTCATGTTTTTTTATGAAAAAATAAATTTTCTGAAGTCAGAATGGCAAATTAAACCATCTGAACACTTGCAGGAGTCTTTCATCTGTTGCAAACTGAAATTGTTTCAGATTTGGTAAAAAACATAACTTTGCATTAACTCTTATTCAATGTCACAGGAACTTTTGTTGTTCAGTATACTATGGATAATTGAGTGAGTATGGTTTTACGCCCCTTTTAGCAATATTCCAGCAATATCACGGCAGGGGACACCAGAAATGGGCCAATGGATAATTGAGGATCTTTTAGATCCATTGATGAGGTTATTGTGATGCCATAACAGATCTTATTATTGTGTTATGGTAACAGATGCGATGTTATTAAGTTCTGTGAAGTTAATAGCTGTTTTGTGTAACATAATATCTTGGGACAAAACCCCAGTACTTGAAATGAAAAACTTTTCAAAGCTGAGTTGTGATGAAAGCTGGTTGTGATTGGCTTCAATCTGCTTCCATCCTCATCCAGAAGTTACACATTTTCCAACCTGGGCGACACCTGGAGACTGCTGATCCTCACCAGTGAAACCAGGTAAACCAGTGTGCACAATAGTCAGCTGCCTATGCCCAGTAATACTTCACATGCCTATTCCATCTATTAATCAGTTGTATTGTATCTTTGTATATTGATCCAACCTTGTGTAAACATATGATCACGAATATATAAATTAAGACTATCAGCTTACTCAGCATTATCCTGATGCTGGGGCAAGAAGTAGCTCCAAACAGTCGATATAAAGAAAAAAGGAAGTTGTTATTCATGTTCTTCCAGCTTCTAAATGCCTATCAAAGACAGCAACCTAACCAGTAATGATTTTCACCTTTATTTACACAGCTGATTACTATATTCATGAACATTATTTCAAACATTCCGAAACCATTTGTATCTAAAACAAACTGAGGAGATAGTATAATTCCTTGATGCCAATGGTGCTAAGCATGTTGAGACCTCACATTGCCTAGCCATGAGACCTTCCCCCAGGTACACCATGCTGTTGGTTGTCCACCATGTTGAGACCTCACATTGCCTAGCCATGAGACCTTCCCCCAGGTACACCATGCTGTTGGTTGTCCACCATGTTGAGACCTCACATTGCCTAGCCATGAGACCTTCCCCCAGGTACACCATGCAGCTGGTTGTCCACCATGTTGAGACCTCACATTGCCTAGCCATGAGACCCTCCCCCAGGTACACCATGCTGTTGGTTGTCCACCATGTTGAGACCTCACATTGCCTAGCCATGAGACCTTCCCCCAGGTACACCATGCAGCTGGTTGTCCACCATGTTGAGACCTCACATTGCCTAGCCAAGAGACCTTCCCCCAGGTACACCATGCTGTTGGTTGTCCACCATGTTGAGACCTCATATTGCCTAGCCATGAGACCTTCCCCCAGGTACACCATGCAGCTGGTTGTCCACCATGTTGAGACCTCATATTGCCTAGCCATGAGACCCTCCCCCAGGTACACCATGCTGCCCTGTGTTGTTCCCAACAGGAGAGCTGCACCATCCAGTGATGTTGGAAGCATGACTTGCAGCTTGTTGGAACTGAGATGACTTGACTAACAAGACATCAATAGCCTTCTTCATCCAGGTAACACCATTTATCATATAATGGGTAGGTTTCTCGGCAGGATAAAGCCAACGGATAAAAACTATATCCGTTGGGGTCATATGCGGATAGAGATGCAAATATCAAAGGTGAAGTAGGGACTACTTTCACTGTTTATAAACAAACATGGCATCGCCCTTGTCATTCGGCGATCGAGTCAGAATTAAACATCGTGAATCTGGATAAACTACAGGGATAATTGCTTAAATTATAAAAAAACAACAGTCTTATATACTGAAAATCTGTGTCGAACTGCGAAGTAACTAAGGCATTTTATAAGTTTTGGCAACTTTGGAGACATACATTTCGAAACAATTTTGTGAGGGCACTAGGCCTAGCAGGATCAGTAGCCATATCTGTGCTTGTAGACCTCTGCAGCTTGAAACCTTTTCCACAAATAAAAATAGTTGGATTTAGGCGAAATATGTATGAATTGTTACCTTGTTTCATTTTGGCGCTGCGTGTACATCTGACTGAACTTCTTAACGGTATGACAGAACAGGCCAACTGTCAACAACGTCTGAACGTGGCCGTGACATCTCATAGACTAGGGTTAGAATAGCTTCCCTTTGACAAAGGGCAGTTACTCTAGTCTGATGGATTGCCGCGAAAGGCAAGTAAAAAAATTGTTGTTTTGCGTATATGTTGCTTCGCCACTGTATAAGAAACAGATTTCAGATGGAACTATATTTGGCTACTGTCACTGTCCGACTGACACATCACTTACCCTGTGACGTAATAAAAATTAATGCGCGCATTCCAGGAAATCTTGCAATGTTTAGGTAATGTTTGTGAGTGAGGGGAAGCGATTTTCAAGCACAGAATTGAAGAATGACATGATATGATAAAGAGGTTATCACGCTTGTGTGTTTAGGGATGGTAAATATCCTGTATTAGGAATAAACACTGTATGTATAGTTCGCCAAGGTTCGCTAAATACAATGTTTATTCCTCATGCAGGATATGTAGCATCCCCAAACACACTCGCGTGATAACCTCTATGGACTTGTGATAGTCGTAGAGCTATGATCTCTTTGTTGAATGAGTCGAAAAGCATTAAATCAACAATACTCTCATAATCAGCTTAAAATCTCAACCAATCATTAGCCTCCACAAATCAGTCACTAGCCACAACTAAAACCAACCAGTTTGCATCTAATTTTGTCATGACAAAAACAGACATGATAATTAATAAAATAGGACATCTCCTAACTACAAAATACATGACACACTAAGGCCACATTTCTTTTTTAACTTGCTTTAGTAGATCCTCCAACTGAATTTTGTAAAAAACTAAAATACTGAATTTGCCCACTTTTTTCCTGCCAATAAGTATTGAAAAGCTGACAGCATATTGCACCAAAACATATTTTGAAAAAAACAAGTACCCAGTATTATTAACTTTCCATCCTTGTTAAATAAACAAATTAAGACAATTTTGAGTATTAACATATTTCTTTTTTTCTTAAAGCAGCCTATTTGTCGTGGATGACAAAACAAAACAAAATAATCTGCATTTTAAAAAATATATAATAATTTTCACATAACAGGTAGAGGAGGGGGGCGTTTTACATCTGATGATATTTTGTATGTGCATAGCCTATCGTGACAAGTTCTTACATGTTGATTTGTTTGTCGAAGTATAACTAATAATGATAGTGTGTTGTAATTCCTTGGGTGCGCTTTTGGATGAAGCCCCCTGAAGTTACAATTTTAAACTCCCCACTTTTTATTAAATCCTGGATCCAACCCTTTCAAGTAACAGGTTTCTGTCTCAATTCCTCACTGAATGTTATGCGCTGTTTGTAGATTCAGCAAACAGTAAAAGAATGTTGGAAAATGACGTGATACCCCTTGTTTTTCTTTGATATATTACCATTCCTTACTGACATTCCAGACCAAAATTACAAATTCTCCAAACCAACGTTACACAGCATGGAACTTCAACGTGTTGTTAGTGTCAACACAGACTGGTTGCTCATTGAGTGTTCACAGAAAACAAACCAAAAGCTGATTTCATGCATTTATTTCACTTCTACATTTTGAGCAAGATAAAACCCATGTCATATACATATTTCTGAAAAATAAAACACATTTCTAAAAATACAATGGGCCTTTATTGTGATTTGTTTTAATTCTTTGTCATGTATAAAAGTAACTGTGCTTCATAGAAAGTAGTGTAAATGTGATGTTATTGGAAATAACAACATAATATTCGTCTGATCAAGGTTTTAGCATAACAAATTCATTGACAAAGCCCATGCCAGGTAACAGGAGACAGAGTGACATGCCCTAAAAGAAGGGTGGTGTGACGATTAACATTGTCAATATGGTGTGTGACAGACAAGGCAGCAGTGGCACATTAAGACACCAGGTGATTGAAAACAGCCTGGATGATGTTGTTCCAAATGTCAGCCAAAGCTTGGCCCAACAGAGCTAGCGTTACCGGCCGGTTTGGTCCTGTCGTAGGTGGCGTTCCATTGCATCCCAGACATGTTCTGTGGGGCAGAGGTCTGGAGAAACAGCCAGCCATGGCAGTACAGTAATGTCATGCTGCCTCAAAATGTCTGTTACAACACATGAAACATGTGGGTGGGAATTATCCTGCTGCAACGTGACTTCAATCCCTGCATTTGCTCAAGGGGTAGAACGTGATCTCAAAGGATGTCCTCCCGGTAGCGTATGCCATTTAAATTGCCATTAACAATAATAAATTGGGTTCTCCAATGAGTTGTGATTCCACCCAATACGATTTCACTTCCACTCCCAAACAGACAAAGTTGAGTAATGAAAGTGTTGCTAAAACGTTCTCCTGGACACCTGTAGACCTATGTGTAAAGAAGTACAATTGTCACATATTTTATCAATATTGTAATTCGCCTGAAGTCCATTTCAATTCATATATATTAGTGGTTTGGACGTAAATATCATCTTCGGTGCCATGTGCGCTTGACACATGCGCAGTTGATGTTACTCCATTCTGTTGAAAAAATTTAATGTTTTACATCTCCACTAATATTGTCTTTATTTGGCTTCAGGTGAGTTGTCAATGCACAAAATACACACCTTCCATCTCATAAGCAAATAAACATTTAATTGTTAGCAATATCATGTTAATTAACACTATTAAATAGTTTGTATTTCATGATTATTGTCGGCCCAATGCATAGAAGTTTTTCATCTGCTCGAACGGCATGGTCAGAAAAGTTGTTATTGCATAAATAGCATAGATATATTGAAGTTGTCCATTAGCTTGTGGTAGAAATGTATGGAAATGAATATTTCTGTAGTTCAGATAAGTTTAGATAGGAATAAGTTTAAATTGATGAGAATTTATGTCATTTCGTCAAGTCAAATTTCTTAGCGGTATTGCCTGTATGTGTGAGAGAGTTATTTCCCTTTGCTGCTGAGCGGAAGTAAACAAATCTGTAGCGTGAAAATGTTTTCGTTCAAAGTTTGTTGTATCTTGAGACAAGTGTTTAGCAAGTCATGTGTTTGCAAAATAGAGTAAGTTTCCATTATATCCTTATGCTTTGTGATTGTCTCTCAAGATAAATATTGTTATTGAATTGTGTCAGTCTGAAGTTATCGTTCAATAGTGTCTGGACTCAGAAGTGGTTATGACGTATGATGTATTGAAAGGTTGATTTCCTTGAGTATGTTGTCAAAGTATTACTAGATCATGTAGATAGGTTTGTCAATTAGTTATCAGTTTAATCAGAAGTATGTATAAACTTTGTTTATAACATCTTTTTTCATCAATAATTCATAAATATCTTTATTAATATTTCATCAGGAGTTATTAAGTATTGTTTATCTCTTTCTATGCTAAATATTTTCATGTCAATTATTTAGTAATCCAAGGGAGATAATGCAAAAGTTGAATTTCTTCATTATTCTTTTCACTGGCAAACATGGTGAAGTTTTATGTACTAATTTCAAGTGATGTATATGTTGTTTATATTGTCAGTAGATTTGATGAATATATGCCTTTGATATAAGCATCTGAATGTTTCCATGAAGGTGATTTAGTAATTCAAGGGCGATAATCTAGAATGAATCTCTTTGTTATCTTATCAATGGGTGATGTTTCAGATGACTGAGTCCAAGTTATATGCTACAAGTTTCAAGTGTTATTACTGTTTGGAATATTGTCCATGATAGAATGTACAGTATTTCTTTATCTAGTTTTAAGGGTGTTGCCAGGACAACTTGAGAGTGTAAATTCATATCTCCAGTATGTACTTTTAGTAAGTTGGATATAAATTCTGTCAATAGTTTCAAGGTTGTATTTCAAGTTATTTCCAGTTCATGTTCATATGTTTAATGAAAGTTTGTCAATGTTTATGAAGTTGCATAATGGGTCAGAACTCTGGTCAATATTTGAATGTTAGGCAAGTGATAGTTGTTCAAGACAATAAGCCTATACATGATATTCTTCCTTTGTCATAACAGTGAAGAAGATTGTGAATGTCAAGTCTAAGTTAAGGGTTAAGCTTAAGTACTAAGAATGCAAGGTTAAAGATACCCTTAAGTCAAGATGTAAGATTGAAGATATAAGAAGTATTCCAAGTTTTATTCCAAGTTTCATGTATCATATATATATATATAAGATTTATGATTACAGATTGTATATGAAAGCACTGTTATTTCACTGTACAAGTGTGTAAGAAATGTTGCCATGTGCGCTTGATGCATGCGCAGTTGATGTTACTCCATTCTGTTGAAAACATTAAATGTTTTACATCTCCACTAATATTGTCTTTATTTGGCTTCAGGAAAAACTTTGGGTAAACATGACACCTCCTTGGGCAGTGGAGCATTATACCGACTACATATTTTGGGGGCTCGTCCGGGATGCTTCCTCAACATCACCAAGGGTATGAAGATGTCAACTCCACCAAAGTTCAAGAAAAGACTCAAGTGATGAAGACAGAGTAAAGCAAGATGTACATTACAAGGTTGTCAAATGAAGAGTTCAAGCTTCATGTTATAGGCCAAGTTTTGATATCATCAATCGATAAGTTAAAAGAGATAGTGGTGGAACTTGAACCAGGGGCAGAGTTTACGAACTTAAGTAGACTAGACTTGATAAGGAAGATTCAAACAGAAATAGAGAATGAGAGCCAAAAGGAAGACGAAGGCATCTCAACTTTATTACAGTTAAAAGATAAGTTCAAGTCAGTAACGTCCGATTCAACCTCATCAGATGAGTTAGAAGAACAAGAAAAGGTTATCACTACGGGTCCTTCAGAAACTGTCAAGAAGAAACTTGACATCAGCTTCACAGAAAAATGTTCAGTTTTCCGTAAAGATTTCAAGATATCCAGCCAAACTGGAGAAGGTAAAGGATGTATATCCTACGGGAGTCTAGTACGACAAATAGAAGCAGGAATTGAGAAGGGTTTCACTGAGGGCGAAATTGTTGACGGGGTAATAAGATCGATAACACCAAATAGCAAACTACGAGGGTATTTGGAAAGCAGAAGCGACTTATCACTCTCAATTCTCAAAAGCATTCTTCAGTCTTTTTACAAGCAGAAGACACCAACGGAATTATATACAGAACTCTGCAATTTAGTCCAAGGTTCCAAGGAAGACGCAAATGAGTTTCTAATGAGAGCGTTAGAACTGAAACAAAATTTGTTGTTCATGTCGAAAGAAAAAGGTCAACTCACCTACAGTGAGGCACTTATAGAAGAGATGTTTAAGCATAGCCTGGCGACAGGATTAACAAGTGACCTCATCAGATCAGAAATAAAGCCTAATCTGGTTAGGAAAAGTCTGAAAGGATGAAGACTTGATTTTGTTGATGAATAAGGTAATGGTGGAAGACAATGAACCGACAACAAAGGTCAAGAGGAAACCAAGAGTAAACGCGATGGCCGCTGGAAGGGATGAGATTAGTCAATTAAGGCAACAACTGTCGGAACTGCAAAAGAAACTTACAGAAAAGGACAAAGTTCAACAGGTTCAAGACAGACAGCTACCCACTGCTGGGAACAGACAACAACAGTTTCTGCCAGGCTGTCCAAATTGCCAAGTATCCGGTGTTGGAAGGCTGTGCCATCATTGCTGGCGATGCGGAAGTGATGAACATTTCAAGGCAGGGTGTCGCGTATATAAGCAAAGAGACCCAAGTGTTAATCAACCGACCATGAGGCCAGGAGAAGATTCAGAAAAATCCACAAAAGTAAATGTTAGTACACTGTCGAGTGAAGTTCCTCCAATCTCCTCCAGTAGGATGAAAAAACTCACCAAGCTAGTGGGGAAGAAGTGCCAAGTAAATAGTCTCCTTGATGGGGTGCCAACAAATGTTCTGTGGGATACAGGTGCCCAAGTGTCCCTCATTCATAAGGACTGGTTAGACGAACACTTGCCAAAGAAGTCGATACGACCCTTGAGCGATCTGCTTGATTATCGTTTATCGGTAAATTGTGCCCTGGGTGAGATTCCATATGAAGGATGTGTTGAGCTAGATTTTAAGATGCAATCATGTGAGGAATCTAAGGGACACCAAATTGCAGTGCCTTTCCTGGTTGTTGATGATGAGGAATTTCTTGTTCCGTTGATAGGATATAATGTCATCGAACATTTCCAGACTGAGTTGGGGCCATTGATAACTGAGCAAGTTCTAAAGAAAAATATGAGAGTTTCGTCGAAGAAAGTTAAGGCAGTGGTGAACTTGATTGGGGCAAAAGAAACTGAACTTGGAACAGTAAACAGTTTGGGAAGACCGGTCAACATTCAGAAAGGGGAGCGGGTGACTGTCCATTGTGTCACACAGGCTGGTTCGGCAGATCAACAACATGCTCTATTTGTACCAGATGTGGAGAAGAAATGGCCAGAGGACTTGGTTGTCAGGGGCGCCTTGGTTCTCCTCAAGAAAGGATCAATATGTAAGCTAGATGTCATAGTTGAAAATCATGGTGACCATGACATGACGCTACCTAGAAAGACCACAATGGGCAATCTTGAATCAGTGAAATCAGTCATCCCCATTCCACTGGATATTACAAGAAATGATAGTTTCCACCGAAACAAAAGATAGCAGTAATTCAAAAGAAACAGATTCATGGGACCCACACATTAATCTCGAAGAGACTAATCTTACAGGAGAACAGAAGGGGTTAGTCAAAACAATGTTACAGGAGGAGTGTGATGCGTTCGCAAAGGATGGTGAAGTAGGTACAGCTAAGGATCTCGAAATGGATATGAAGTTAACAGATCAGGTACCTGTTCAAAAGAACTATATTTCAGTAATGCCACCTCTCTATTCTGAAGTAAAAGACTACTTAGCTGACTTAATCAAAAGAGGATTTGTACGAAAGAGTGATTCTTCATATTCAAGTCCAGAGGTTTGTATTCGCAAACGAGATAGAATCTTACGTCTATGTATAGATTATCGCGAGCTGAACAAGAAGACCGTACCATCAAGAATACCGATCCCAAGAATACAGGAGACGCTCAACCCACTCGGAGGCAAGAAATGGTTCTCAACGCTCGACCAAGGAAAGGCATATCATCAAGGTTTCATGAAAGAAGAATGTGTACATCTCATGGCTTTTACCACACCATGGGGTCTCTACAAGTGGGTGCGCATTCCCTTCGGCTTGACTGGAGCACCGGGAGCATTTCAGGCTTTCATGGAATCAACCCTGGAAGAGTTACGAGACTATTGCTGTATTCCATATCTTGACGACATTCTCGTATATAGTGGCTGTTTTGAAGATCATCTCAACAATCATCTCCGTAAAGTTGTTCAAAAGCTGAGAGAAAAGGGAATAAAGTTAAAACCAGCAAAATGTGAACTCTTTCGTCATGAAGTAAAGTTCCTAGGTCACCTGGTGTCTTCAGAGGGTTACAGAATGGATCCAGCGGATGTCGAAGCAGTCAAGTCATTAGCTGAAAAGAAAATAGAGACAGTTGGAGACATGAGAAAAATGCTTGGCTTTATTGGATACTTCAGAAAATACATCAAGAACTTCTCAAGAAGAGCCAAACCACTGTTCAACATGCTAAGAACAAAGGATACTTCCAGACAGAGAAAACAGAAAAGAACTAAGTCAGGAAGAAAGATAGGACAGGCACCATCAGGTCAAGTAGTCAAGTGGACTGAAGAACACCAAGTGACCTTGACAGAACTGATCAAAGAACTCTGTGAAAGACCAATAATGATCTATCCAGATTACAAGAAACCATTCATCCTGCACACTGACACAGATGGTTTGGGAGCTGTTTTGTATCAGCGCAAGGAAGATGGTACCCTCGGTGTGATTGACTATGGTTCAAGGACCCTCACCCCTGCTGAAAAGAACTATCACTCGGGTAAGCTCGAATTTCTAGCGCTAAAGTGGGCGATCACTGACAGGTTTCAGGTTCATCTGTAATACTCTCAAGGTCTGGATGTATACACAGACAACAATCCCTTACATATATCCTATCCACTGCTCGTCTAGATGGAACCCGCCACCGATGGTTGACAGGCCTTTCTGATTTTACTTTCAACATCTACTACAAGCCCGGAAAACCTAATGGTGATGCCGATGGTCTTTCCCACATGCCTATTCAGATAGAAGACTACATCCATGATTGTACTGAGAAAATCACTCCTACTGAGGTGAAAGCTTTCACTGACGAAGCCGTTGGTATAGGACAAGGTATGGGAATGACAGCCACAGTCAACAAGTTGTGTGTAGACAAAGTTCTGGACAATAATGCAGCTGGAAAGACTTTCGACAGAAAGATTCTGGATAGTGGTGATGACGGTAACCAAGACTCAACTGAAGTGAAGGATCAATATGAAAGAAAAGAAATCAGAAAACAGGGAAAGAGCAGTAGCACAGAACAAAAGAAAGGTAAAGTCAAGGACTCAAAGTAATATGAATTCTGATTTACAAGAAACTGAAGATGTTGCACAAGTATCAAAGGAGGAGTTGAGAAAGAATTTAGGAAAAGGATCCTGAAATACAGTATATCATCAACTTGATCTCAAGTGATAGAAGCCCATCATGGAAAGATAAACACACAGGGAATCTACTCATTAGGGAATGGAAGAACCTCAAGATTGGGAATGATGGTGTACTCCATAGACACACACAGGTTCATGGACAGCCACGGAAACAGATTGTGTTACCAAAGAAGTATAGAAAAGAGGTAATCTACAAGCTTCACAACGAAATGGGACATCTTGGTGTTGACAGAGTGATAGCATTGATACGAGAGCGATTCTACTGGCCCAAAATGGCTGAAGAGGTTGAACGATATGTCTCTAAAGAATGCAGCTGTATCATCGATTAAGCACCACAGAGAAAGACTAGAGCTCTGATGCAGTCAATTGAAACTTAGTCACCTTTCCAACTAGTGGGTATTGACTTTTTGCATCTTGAGAAAAGCAAGAGGGGTTATGAATATGTGTTAGTCCTGGTAGACCACTTCACAAGGTATGCACAGGCCTATGCAACCCGAAATAAGTCGGCAAAAACCGCCGCTGAGAAGATTTTCAATGAGTTCATACCCAGGTTTGGATTTCCACAGACTCTGCATCATGATCAAGGAGGAGAATTTCAGAATCGAATCTTCACTCATCTACAAAAGTTGTCCAACATAAAAGCCTCAAGAACAACACCGTACCACCCCCAAGGCAATGGGAAGGTGAAACGATTCAATCGGACCCTAATCAGCATGTTGAAGACGCTATCACGAGAACAGAAAAGTAATTGGAAGGAGCATTTAAACAAGGTTGTCCATGCTTACAATTGCACCAAAAGTGAGATGACAGGATATTCTCCGTTCTACTTACTCTTCGGGAGAAGTCCAAGGTTACCGGTTGACATAATGTTCGGGATTGATCCAGTTGAGAAATCTGTACCAGACTATGTAAAGAACTGGAAACAAGGCATGGAAAGTGCATATGACGCTGTACGAGTGACCAGTCAAAAGAAAAGAGAACAGAATAAACTGTTTACGACAAGAAAATTCAAAGCTGTTTGCTCATGTCAGGAGATAGAGTCTTGGTCAGGAATACAGTTAAAAGAGGTGGACCAGGAAAGTTACGGTCTCATTGGGAGCCAAAGATCTATGTTGTAAATCAACAAATGAAAGACTCTCCAGTGTACGATATACAACCAGAGAAGGGAGGGCCAAAGCGTATTCTCCATCGGAATATGTTGCTGCAATGTGACTCTATTCTACAGTTTATGACGTATGATGTATTGAAAGGTTGATTTCCTTGAGTATGTTGTCAAAGTATTACTAGATCATGTAGATAGGTTTGTCAATTAGTTATCAGTTTAATCAGAAGTATGTATAAACTTTGTTTATAACATCGTTTTTCATCAATAACTCATAAATATCTTTATTAATATTTCATCAGGAGTTATTAAGTATTGTTTATCTCTTTCTATGCTAAATATTTTCATGTCAATTATTTAGTAATCCAAGGGAGATAATGCAAAAGTTGAATTTCTTCATTATTCTTTTCACTGGCAAACATGGTGAAGTTTTATGTACTAATTTCAAGTGATGTATATGTTGTTTATATTGTCAGTAGATTTGATGAATGTATGCCTTTGATATTAGCATCTGAATGTTTCCATGAAGGTGATTTAGTAATTCAAGGGCGATAATCTAGAATGAATCTCTTTGTTATCTTATCAATGGGTGATGTTTCAGATGACTGAGTCCAAGTTATATGCTACAAGTTTCAAGTGTTATTACTGTTTGGAATATTGTCCATGATAGAATGTACAGTATTTCTTTATCTAGTTTTAAGGGTGTTGCCAGGACAACTTGAGAGTGTAAATTCATATCTCCAGTATGTACTTTTAGTAAGTTGGATATAAATTCTGTCAATAGTTTCAAGGTTGTATTTCAAGTTATTTCCAGTTCATGTTCATATGTTTAATGAAAGTTTGTCAATGTTTATGAAGTTGCATAATGGGTTAGAACTCTGGTCAATATTTGAATGTTAGGCAAGTGATAGTTGTTCAAGACAATAAGCCTATACATGATATTCTTCCTTTGTCATAACAGTGAAGAAGATTGTGAATGTCAAGTCTAAGTTAAGGGTTAAGCTTAAGTACTAAGAATGCAAGGTTAAAGATACCCTTAAGTCAAGATGTAAGATTGAAGATATAAGAAGTATTCCAAGTTTTATTCCAAGTTTCATGTATCATATATATATATAAGATTTATGATTACAGATTGTATATGAAAGCACTGTTACTTCACTGTACAAGTGTGTAAGAAATGTTGCCATGTGCGCTTGATGCATGCGCAGTTGATGTTACTCCATTCTGTTGAAAACATTAAATGTTTTACATCTCCACTAATATTGTCTTTATTTGGCTTCAGGAAAAACTTTGGGTAAACATGACATCTCCTTGGGCTGGGGAGCATTATACGACTACATTTGCACGACAATCAGAACTGCCCATATGAAACCTGGTCTCATCTGTGAACAGTATGCTGTGTCAGTCTTGTCTTCTAAACCTAAGATGATGTCTACACCAAGCTGGGCATGCCTGATTGTGATGTGGCAGCAAAATTGGGCGTATCGGTGGACATCTGATCCGGATGTAGTGTTCCCTCCACCGGGTGCATTTGGTTCTCACACTAATTGGTCTGAAACCAGGAATTGTCCAAGCTGTTAATGTGGCAGTTAGGTATCAATTCCATAGATGCACCAACCGAATATGGTTGTCTTGTTGACGTTATGTCACAAGTGGACGACTGGCCTGCGGCAAGTCATGAGTGTTGCCCTTCTGTAGATAACGTCGCCAAAGATACTGATACTGTGTTTCGATGAACAACTTTGTTTTGCACCATTCCTGTTTTTCAGCATTGCCATGTCACGGAAATGTTGATTTCAGCAAACTGTGGCATTGCATAAGCATTATTTACAGTTAAACAAAAGTGTTTATATGAGCACCTGATAGATAAACAGTTATTGTGTGAGGTTCACAATAGAAAATCATTTGTGTGAGTATCATGTTCCCAACAGAAACCCAAACATCCAAGTTTTGCGCTGTGCATAAACATGAACCTTAAGATCATTCCCTTAAGGTCGAGGAGATGTCTTCAAGAATATGTATTGAAAGTCGAATTATGTTTTTCAGAAAAAAATTATTTTGATTGAACATAATATGAAGCACAGATATATTTTTCCATTAGAATATTTTTTAAACAATCATTGAATTATTATTTCTGTAAAGCTTATAAACTTGTAACAACACAACAAACATGACAGCCATTTCTTTTAAAATAAACATATGTCAATCTGTGAATTGAACAATGACCTTGACCTTAGTTTTAGAGAAGGTAAATCCAAGTAAAAGCAAATGATACATGCATTAATACTTTTTGAGAAAGTGTATGTGACTTTGACCTTTAACATTTCATCGATATCTGCAAAAAGAATAATACATGGGGAAATTTGAAATTTACGACAACTATAATGTACATACAATTTGGTCAGGGTATTCAGCAAAATATGCTACATTCCTAAGAGCTGTTTCATGTAAAACTTTCTGGATTAGTACTTGGTGCTTATAGGGATTGGTCTAAAAGTTGATCACTTAGTGCTTATTGGGGCTGGGTGCTTCATGTGGCAAATATGGTATATGTTTTAAATAATAATGTGTTCATGTCATATTGTGTGTAGATTCAATGAATGTATGAATAGTTAACATAAAATGTCCCATTACAAACATTTTCTATATACAATGTAATTGATTATGGATAGGGACAATAGATCATTGGATAAGTACAGGAAAACAATTATTCTACCTTAAATTTGGAAAATCCTCAGTTCTGACGAGTCAATCAAAATGTCAAACCACAACAACCTCCTCTTACAGATTTGATGCTCATAGAAGCCATTATCAATAGAAAAGTGCTTCTCTCTCAATCAGTGTTGCTAGGCATTTTGAACTAATGTTATGTCCAATAATAGCTCGCAGGCTGTTGAGGTTACTACAGTATTCAAGTATACACAACAATACATTTTTTGCTGTATGTTTTAAATTCAATTTAACATGGTTAAATCTACAGGTAACCTAGCACTACATTGAGAACAAAGTATGTTTATCTTCTATATCAGTATAATAAATCATCCATCAGTGAACTACATGTTATCATTACTGGGGAGCATGTGCTGTCACTTTCCCTGTAAACTGGAACCTACGCAGTAGCTACAAGAACACCTCAGTACACCACGACATGAAACAGTGGATAAAACATAGAGGTAAAATGGAGCGGTGATCAATTCATCAGGGTTTTCTCCATTTGGTCAGACAACAACAACCTGAGCCAATTCACAATGTCTGCATATTACCTAAGGCAAAGGAGTTTACCAACTGTAAAAGTCCAGTTTCGAGGCTGGAATTATGGAGTTATATTTTGACTGGACTTACGAGTCTAATCAAATAGCATATCGAATTCAACATTCGGGTTCGTAAACAACATGGATTTCAACAAGCAGATTTTTGTCAACTGCAGGAATGGTAAAGGATGTGTACCGTCAAGTGGGTGTCAGCAGATATTTTCCAAATTATTTCATGTATTTAATGTAAGACTCGTTTTATTACAACATATATCTTGCTCACCTATCGGATAGTCTTGACTGGGCGCCACCATTTTGTTTGATGCAAATGCAAGTGACCTGAGAGGTGGAATCTGATTGGTCAAAAGGAGAGGCATAGAAGGGACGTAATTTGTAATAGCCACTGGTGGCACTACGATCGAGTCCAGAAATTCCAGCCTAGTTTGGCAAGGGTGGAAACTGGACTTTTACTGTCAGTTAACTACCTTGCCTCGGACAGATGCAATGTATGTAAGTCTTCAAATGTCACCCTTTCAAGCACTACCAACAGCTTGTACCCATTGTGTCCAACTGATCCTCACTCTTTCCTACTCAATCCATACTGGCCAGATGTCTGGAGGAGTTACTCCTCTCCTACACAGAATCCATCTGTGTCAGTGAGTTAGTGAGTGAGCTTGGTTCAACATTGCTTACGTTCCTGGTCCCAACAGTTGGTGGCCCTGCATCACTTCAACACCATCACGTCTGATACTTCCAGTGCAACTGCCATTGCCATTTTCCAATGACATTATTTGTAACACCATTAAATTTCAACCTGGCAACAAGTTGCTGAGAAGCTTTTCCAACAAGCATATTGTTTTCGACAAATAAATGCACAACACAAATTTTAAACACATGGGTGACATCCACATTGGCATCCATTTTTGTTTTTTTCACTGACAAATAACCAACATACAGAATTTTATTTTCAGTCTAAACCACTCTGACTAATTCCATTCCGGCATGTTTTTGCATGCTTGGTCATGCTAAATCTGTATGAAAAGCCTTTAAAACATGTTGGACATTTGAAAGGACGGACAGAATTGTGTGTGTTGATGTGCCCTTCCAAATGAGAAGACTGTTGAAAACGTTTGTCACAAATAGGACATATGTATCTATAATCACCAGCATGAGAGTTACAGTGAAGTTTATAGCCATGGGAAGATTTCAGCTGCTTTCCACACCAATCACAAACATATGTATTGTGATGAAGTTTTAGCGCATGAGTCTTTAGATCGCAGATGCTGGTGAATGTCTGGAAGCACTGTTCACAACTGTAGACTATTCCACCAGGCTGGGTTTGAGAACACTGCCAGGCTTCAACCCCTGCCTGGTACCCATCAATATGACAGGCCCGGTTATCATGCAGCATGCCCTGTTCAGGTGTCGGGTGGAGGTTTTTATCAGAGATAATTGTGTGTGCGTGATTAATGTGAGTAGAAGGAGAATTACCTGAATCTTGTGCTCCAATAACACTGGATCTGAAACACAATCAAAGTTCTCATTAAATTAAGACTGTACACAACTCAGCTGGTGATAATGACTTATTTCGCAGACACATACACCTGAACCATATGAAAGTGGAATATTGATTATCATGTAATGGATAGTGTTATGAACCAATCCAATAAACTTGGTATCAAAACAAGGTGTATTCGTTGAATGACTCGCTTTACGTGAACCTCTGGAATAACACTACAGGTAACCTTTGATCACTAAACATGAACTGACACAATCAGCATCTCTAGACACAATGATTTACCATTAAAATTGAATTTTCTTCTCTCATAGGCAGAGATTAAGATGACCATGTGTATTCTCTTGTAAACTGACCAAGAACTGAAACTTGACACAATTTTTAATATTTGTTTGTCAATTCCGCTTGCAAATATCCTTCAGAAATCACATGTTGTGTCTCAAACTAAGGAGTCAGGGGCGATTTCTTTCATTCTAATTCACAAAGTATCAACATGATTTCGTTTGACAAATAAAAGCCTTCACTTCTCTTAAAATGGCAGAATGGAGGAGTTACTTCCATTCCTGATCAGATTTGAAGCTCCCTGTGATAAGTTTTCAGACCCACATCATTCTAAGTTTAGCAACGGAAGGTTACTTCTAGTGTCATCTCAGGGCTAGTTGTGAAGTGAGTAGCCATTCTTGGTTTCAGGGACAGGTGACAACCCCATGTTCCCCCACTTACTGTACAGCTCCTCCTGGATGTGCCACTTGGAAAGTCAGGTCCAGGCTCTCCTCTTCCGCATCTGACGGAACAAGTTCTACTTCATAGTCCTCCAAGTTCTGAATCTCTTCCACGGACAAGTCTGGTTTCTTATCATCATGATGTGTTGAATTGCTTGTTTCCTTGCTGGATGAAGAGAGATAACTCTTATTCTCACCTCTGGTGTTGCTTGAGCTAGGGGCTGGATGAGGATGTTGGATGATTGGTAGGGCTGCAACGATACAGGAAGGTCACGATATGATATGTATCTCGAAAGTCTGGTCATTATACAATACGTATCTCGATATGCAACGATAAAAAAAACCCAGATAACATTACTCCGGTACTCTAGCATTTATTAAGTTTCAAGACTTCAAGCATGTTAGGATTGGACCTTTCATGATTTTCGAACAGTCACAATTCTTTTAAAATGACAACTTCTGAAGTTGTTAAGCTGCAAAGTGGAATTTTCTCTACTTTTCCTTCAAAACACTTCAAATTTCAAAACAGCAGAAAACTTCAAAGTTCAAACATGAGAAAATAATTGATGTACTTCATGGTCTGAAAATTAAAATGTCAACATTGTCGGGGGGATAGTGATGTCCTCTAGGTACTGACAGTGTCTCCTGCTGTTGAGTGTTACCGGGGGTGGAGTCGTGGACTACATGCTCTGCCTACCTAACAGGATCTATGATGAGCATTTCAGACTTGAAAAAAGATTAGGATAGTAGTTGTTTATGATTCATAGTGTCCAAAAATATTTATGAAGTGTTAAGTGCTTTAAAAAACCCACATCGTAACCCTTCAGCGAATTCAGATGAACAAACAAGTACAACAAACTTGGTCAATAAAAATATGACACACTAGACACAATGATTTACCATAAAAATTGAATTTCCTGCTCTCACAGGCATTGTTTTATATGCAGAGATTTAGGATTACCATGTGCATTTTCTCGTAAACTAAGATGGAAAAAGCAATCAGCTCTAAACGCATTTTCTCCCAATCTACTGATGATTCAATTAAAAAGTACCAATGATACAACTTCAAAAATATTTGATGCAGTGGTTGGAAGAAATTGTATCTGAAATTATTGTTTCATCAGGATTAACATATTCCAATATTGTGTTACTTAAGTTGGAGCTTTTACTATATATATTTAATATTATAAGAACCATAAGCGCAGCACTTTGGTACAGGTGTTTGCTATTGCAGGATATTTTTACCTATGGAACAATTTGACCAGTCACCCGGAACTTCCTGCACTATTTGTATTTCAATTGCGAAAATGTTATGTTGACATATAGTAGTAAAATTGCCACAAAGATGACTTTAAACACGTCAAAGTATGGCATTTATAACATATGTATGCATTCTCTGGCAACTAAAGTTTGTTTCAAGACGTCAGAAGCAGTAATCTGACTGATCACTTTACACACGATTTCGCCTAAAGTAATGTAAACAATATTGAATGAAATTATGAATAAGATCAATAAAATATATTACATACATAAGTCCAGATATACAATGAACACATTTTCATCACCAGATAGTATACTAATGGGATTTAATTGCATACTTCAGTTCGGAGTTCCGGTGTTACCTGCTCATGGTGATCAGCTGATAATGTTTTTTGAGATGGGGAAAAACATGATGTCAGAGTAAAACATGAGCTTATTAATAATGTAAGTAAGTTTTGGGAGCCATAAGTTACCGCGCACGCTATAACTGAGTTAGTGCTATGCTATATTGAAGGGTGCAACGGCGAAGGAACACTGTACTTAGGGTTGCATTACGTATTGTGGCGTATCAATATATAGTCCAACGTGTATCGTGTATCGTATCAGTTTATCTTTACACCCTTAATGACGGGACTAGGAACAAATGCAGGGTCGACTGAAACTGAACAATTATTTGAACATTAGCTTTACTGACGGCTGTGTAACAGAAGCTCACCTTGGTTTGATTATTTAGCATTAAACTAACGACGGATTATGCTCAACTGTTCCATGCCGTTTCCAGTTGAGATCTTGACACTGAAATTAGTGTCTTGTGTGAAGACATTGTGTCTACCGGCATGTAAATGATGGCGTAGAATGACATATAGTGCTACTCCAACTTGCAATATGCTACCATTTTAAGCGGGACCCTCTGATTGACTGATTACCAAGTCATAGTTACAGACGTGTGTCCCTTTACTAATATATCATCAGAAAGGTTTTAATTGAGAAAGCATAAACAAAGTAGTGTTTCAAAGATTTAAATCAAAGTTACTTGGGCTGCCAATGTGCACAAGCCCAGTTCACCAGTGACCACCTGAAGTATCCTGTCTGAATAGGGACTGATTTGTACACACATCCAAACTTAGAGCTGCTAACTAGATAACACAAGGTGTTGCGCAGTGGAACTGAATATTTGAGCGTGGTTTAACTTAAATGAAAACTAATGTAAAATTTGTATGACTTACCTTTTTTGTGGTATCCAGGAACTAAACGTGATAACCTGTTATAAAACTATGAAGACCTATAAGGAACTAAACGTGATTACCTGTTATTATATGAAGGAAAGATGAATCAACCTCAAATGAAAGAAACTAAATGCTAATTCTAACAGTTACTCCTAAGGGAGTCTTAACACTGTCTAACACTGTCTAACGCCATGTCTAACCAACGAACTCTCTAACGAACTCTGGTCAACTGTCTAACCATCTAACTAACCATCTAGCGAACTCTAACCAGCTCTCTAGCGAACTATGACCAACTAACTAACTGATGCGCGCTACCGCCTTATATTTGCTTACATCCTCACATTTCACGTGCAGTCACAGCCATACGTTGGTGTGTTCAGGCGATGCGATCGTTATGCATCGGGTGTGTTTTGGAGAACAGATTCCTTTTTAAAACTAACACGAGTGCACGTGAAGCGCGATCTATAGGCTCCGGGTGCGTTATGGAGCACACTTTTAATGAACGAACATGTCTTCAGAACATGTCTTCAGAACATGCCCCCCTCCATGATAGATCCATGTCTATCATGAAAACCGACTAAACTGAAAGGAAACTGAATCTATGAGTATGTACATTTGTTGCTGTTATCCAATTTGACAATTTCAGAACTCAACTCCATTCAAGAGGGCAGACCTTCGTGATAGGTCTTTTCAAGACTGTTTTGCCAACTTGAACATCAAGGACGCGCACGTGATCATCCTTTCCAGGATACGTTTTGAGAACTCTGCCAAGAGGCCAAACTCCACGAGGAGTATCTGGAGATACCACAATGACAACGTCATCAACCTGTATGTCTCTGGATGGTGTAAACCATTTCTTTCTAATGTTGAGAGTCGGGAGCCACTCCCTCATCCATCGTTTCCACACATGTCTGATGAGTTCTTGAACTCTCCTCCATCGCTTCTTTGGGCTGAATGAGGTAGAGTCTAACTCTGGTGCGAAATCTCCACCCACCTGACCATGTAGGAAATGGTTGGGCGTAAGAGGCACATCATCCTGTGGATGTGCACTTTGATAGGTTAAAGGCCTAGAATTCAGAAGAGCTTCAGCTCCTGTAAAGGCTGTCATCAGCTCTTCATCACTGACGTCACCTGAACTCAGTATAGCATAGATAGCCCGTTTTGCTGACTTCACTAAAGACTCGAAAACACCTCCAAAATATGGTGCGTGTGGAGGATTAAACAACCACTTCACACTTTTGTTTGCCAAGGTTGACTTAATCACATCCGAGTTTAGTCCAGAAATGAGCTGCTTCAGCTCCTTTGCAGCACCAACAAAGTTGGTTCCATTATCCGAGATTACCTCCTTTGGCATACCTCGTCTGTGGGCCATACGAAACAGGGCATTCAGAAAGGAATCCGTGTCTAAACCGAATGCCATTTCTAAATGAACCGCTCGGGTTGACAAACATGTGAAAAGGCAGAGATAACGTTTCTGTCGACTCTTGCCTCGACCCTGTACCGTGAAAAAGGGACCTGCATAGTCCACACCTGTTGTCACAAATGCTTTCATTGTACACCTCACTCTGATCTTCGGTAGGTCTGCCATTATCTGATGCGCTGGTTTGGCTTTTTGTCGTCTACACCAAGAACATTCTCTTTCCCACTGACGAATTTCCTCTCTAGCTGAAATAATCCAAAACCTAGATGAAACTGCTGATAACGTACTGTTCGTACCTGTGTGATTGACCTGCTCATGGTAAAACTTGACAATCAGTTTGGTGACCCAACTATGTCTAGGGAGTATAATTGGAAATCTGGCACTGAATGACAATACGTCAGCAAATCTGAGTCTCCCTCCTGTCCTCATCAACCCATTTTTATCAACGTAAGGCTGTAAGCCAAACAACTTGCTGTTTGAAGGCAAGTTTGATTTCCTCATCAGTGACGAGTAGTCATCAGAAAATTCTTCTCTTTGAGTCCTGACCATAATTGTAGTTTCGGCGTCCTCAATTTCTTCAGGATCAAGTTCACCCTTTTTCCTAAGTGAATATGGAACCCTAGCGTTGTTCAGAAATCTAAAGATCCATGCCGACACTCTACACAATCTCTTCCAACTAGAAAATCTAGCTGGCGCTAATCTCCAAGAGATTGGATCAGACTTAGTAAACATGGCGATGTTTACTTGAGAAGGCTTCTTCAGTTCTGATGTCTCAGTATTGTCCATGTCAGTGGTCTGCTTCGGCCATTCAGTTTCATCATGTGTCATAAATTCAGGTCCATTCAGCCATTTCTCTGTCAAAAGTGCTTCAGCGTCAACACCTCTACTAAGAATGTCTGCAGCATTCAGTTTGGATGGTACGTATTTCCACTGACTGATGTTTGTATGCTCCTGTATATATCCAATCCTATTTGCTACAAATGGCTTAAAACATCGACTCTGTCTTTTGATCCACCACAGTACGTTCTGGCTGTCTGACCATAGCGTTGCACGCTGCAAAGGTAATTCTAATGCCTTTGTTATAGCCAGTAACAGTCGTACACCCAGAACTGCCGCAAGCAGCTCCAATCGAGGCATACTAACTGCCTTGAGGGGAGCAACATGGCACTTGGAAGCAACTAGATAACTCGACTTTGTGTCATCTTCACGAGTGGTTACTAAATATACCACAGCTCCAAATGCTGCCTCTGAAGCATCTACAAATGTGTGCAACTTCATCTTTGAAGTATCTAAGCTAACCTCAAGCCCCCTTGGAATTTTAACAGAACACAACTTTTCAATTTCAAGGTACCAAGACCATGCTTTTTGTTCCAGATCTGGACTGAGGGTTTCATCCCAGTTAACACCGGATATCCACATTTCTTGCAGAAGAACCCTTGCCCTAATGATGAATGGACCTAAGAACCCAAGAGGATCAAACAGCTTAGCAGTTTCTTTCAAGAAGTTCCTCTTAGTCATCTTGATATCCTGCTTTAAGGACATGAAAGAAAATCTAAACTCATCTGATTCTGCATTCCATAGTAAGCCAAGTGCTTTTACAGATGGCAATTCACTCATTTGAATATTAATCTCTTTCAATCTATCCTCTTCTGGTATTTCTTGGAGGACTTGCACGGAATTGGAAACCCACTTACGAGCGTGCATACCTGCTGTACTCCACAGCTGTTGCAGCTGTTTGTAAAGCTCTATAGCTTTGCTATTTGTGTCAACGGAATCCATATTGTCATCCATATATGTTGACTTTTCCACGGTTGCTGCAGCCAATGGAAGTTCTTTCTCCATGGACTTAGCATGTTCTTGAGTGATATACTGAGCTAAAAAGGGGGAACAATTTAGTCCAAACACAACCTTTGAGAACTCAAACACATCTGGCTTTTTGTTCAGATCCATAGACCTCCAAAGAAACCTTAAATATGGACGGTCATCCTGAGCGACTTCAATTTGAAGGTACATTTCAGCAATATCGCAAATGATTGCAACAGGATGTTTGCGAAAACGAAGCAAGATCTCAAATAGATCATTCTGGAGTTTTGGTCCTTGATGAATGACATCATTTAAAGATATGCCTTTATTCTTTGCAGATGCGTCAAATACGATTCTTACCTTTGTTGTACTTCTGTCTGGTTTAATGACTGGAAAATGTGGTAAGTACCATTTACTTTGATCTATTTCTGTTTCAGGTACCTTTCTGATGTAACCTTTTTTCAGGTATTGTTCTATGACTTCATTGTAGGCTCCCGAAATCGTTTGATCCTTTGACAACTTCCTTTCTAAATTAAGAAGACGATTGTATGCCATGTCATAGTTGTTTTTCAGATTCTCATGACCCTCCTTCCATGGAATGCCAACCTGATATTTGTCTGCTTTGTAAACAAGGGACTGTTCTACAGCCTTAACTGCATCATTCTCATCAATGCTTCTAATCGATGTCAAACCAGAAATGCTTTCAGACTCCCAAAATGAGTGAATCAAAGATTCAATATCTGTATCTGCGATTGCTTCTATTTCTGTATTTCTGATGAAGAAGGAACCTGCTACATGTGTTTTGTCTGAACCTGATACAGCACCAACACAGGTCCAACCTAAGGGTGTCAACCGAGCCACAGGATCTCCTTGAGCTCCACGGACCTCTTTAAGAGAGGAATGCAGCTCTAAATAATCCATACCTAACAGTATGTCAACTCTTGGACGAGAACTTACCTTTGGAAATTTTATTTTCATCAAATGTGGCCATTCCTTTGCATGTTTTCGCCAATCAATGACTTCCATTCTACCTGTTACTTTGGTAGTTGTCAAAGCTGTGATGTTCATGTCAACAGAACCATCAGTACTTTCTAAGCCAATATCAATCAGCATACTATCAAATATTTCCTGTTTGTCATTGAGGACATTGACTGACACTTGCTGTGTCTGACCTTGAACACCAAGTTCTGCTGCTACATCCTCGTTGATGTAAGTATGCGTGCTGGCATCATCCAGCAAGGCATTAACCATCATTCTGTGCTGACCACTCTTAAGGATAACAGGAACTGTCCTAAGTGAAAGGTAATGACCTTCCTGCTTAGAAGTTGCCATGGTGATTGTTTCTGACCTACCTGCTTGTGGTGTTGTTGTGGTATGTTTCATCTCTACATTACCACTGTCGGCCCTAGCACTGCTTGTAACTTTGGTTTGATCATGAAGTAACCTGTTATGATTTGCTTTACAACCATCAATCCCACACTTCAAAACTCTGCTACACGATCTTCCCAGATGACCGATATCAAGGCAACGAAAGCATAAACCTAACTGTTTTGCCCTTTCCCAGCGTTTAGGCAAGCCCATAGATTTAAACTCTGTGCAATCTGAAGTGTCATGATCTGCTTCATGACACACATGACATTGCCTTGCCCTAGTTTTATTGTGTGTGGTTGCATATGTTCCTTTCTTAGAACTATCTCTCTTGTCTGTTGTCTTTGACCTATCAGCTATTCCATGTTTTACCTCTGAAGCTATCGTTTGGAACTCTGCTTCTTGCAGAATCCATTCCCTAAGCGTCTCAACAGACTCTTGTCTTTGGTGCTCAAATAACCATCTGTGGAACTGAGTTATCATAGGCTCATTCATTTTCTTAACCAGTAGTGAATACAAGCATCCACTACCAAGTTCCTCTATTTTATCAGATTCCCTCAGACTGACTACAGCTACATCAAGCATGTCCGCAAATCTGTCCATATCCTTAGCATTCCCTAATCGTATTGGCTTGAAATTGTATATTTCGTCCAATTGTAATGCTACCTGGCGTCTCTTGCCGCCATATTTTCTGTCCAATCTCTCCAAGGCTACATCATAGACCGAAGCACTGTGACCTAGCCTTGCAACTATGTGTGCTGCTTCTCCAGAAAGGTACTGCTTCAATTGCAGAAGTTTATATTCATTGGTGGCTGGAGCTTTATCAACACATGCCATAAAAGCAGACTTCCAGCCTTCATATTCTCTGACATCGCCAGAAAATACTGGAATGGAAACTCTCCTCAATTGTTTCCACATGTCTTCACCTAAATTGTGTTGCCTAGATGACTTACCTGAAGTTGTATAACACCCTTTTGTGTTATCAGGGACTGGTGTCCGTTTCATATCCATATTTGACCTTTGTTGAAAATGGCCTAAATTGAACGCAGCATGTTTGTAACCTTGGTTACTGATTTGTCCAGTGCCACCACTGTCCAAGTCATGCGACCGATCCGCATCGAATTGACGAGATCTTGACATTTCTGACTGAATGCCTTTTGCGTCCGAACTAACATGTGATCTATTTTTAAGAAATGATTCAGCCTTATCAAGGGCAAGTTCATTTTCATCTTCAACAGTTTCTATCTCTTTACTAGTTTTCTGAACTTTCTCTAGGTCACCAGCCCAGTTGTAAGCTTCTAGTAACTCAACTATGAGACCTATAGCCTTGCTTTGCAGAAAACTTACCTGATCAATTAGACTCCTAATTGTCTTACGATCTGGTGACTCAAGTTCAACTAAATTCAACAATTTGTTTTTTGATTTTGTCAAAGCTGACTTTGTAATAGTTTTCTGATGCTTAAGTTTAGCTATTTTTAGCTCAAGCTCAGAAGTGTTCTGTTTTAGTCCAACGTCTGAAGAAGTGTACCGTTTCAGCGCTACGTCTGAAGAAGTATCCTTTTCTATTTCCGCCTTACTCGCAGACCCTAACTGCGACATACTGCTTGCATGTAACAATCAGCTATACCTAATGCTAAACTAACGAAAGCCTAATACAAAACTAAAATATTCTAACCAGAGAAACCACGCTCTGCTACCAAATGTTGCGCAGTGGAACTGAATATTTGAGCGTGGTTTAACTTAAATGAAAACTAATGTAAAATTTGTATGACTTACCTTTTTTGTGGTATCCAGGAACTAAACGTGATAACCTGTTATAAAACTATGAAGACCTATAAGGAACTAAACGTGATTACCTGTTATTATATGAAGGAAAGATGAATCAACCTCAAATGAAAGAAACTAAATGCTAATTCTAACAGTTACTCCTAAGGGAGTCTTAACACTGTCTAACACTGTCTAACGCCATGTCTAACCAACGAACTCTCTAACGAACTCTGGTCAACTGTCTAACCATCTAACTAACCATCTAGCGAACTCTAACCAGCTCTCTAGCGAACTATGACCAACTAACTAACTGATGCGCGCTACCGCCTTATATTTGCTTACATCCTCACATTTCACGTGCAGTCACAGCCATACGTTGGTGTGTTCAGGCGATGCGATCGTTATGCATCGGGTGTGTTTTGGAGAACAGATTCCTTTTTAAAACTAACACGAGTGCACGTGAAGCGCGATCTATAGGCTCCGGGTGCGTTATGGAGCACACTTTTAATGAACGAACATGTCTTCAGAACATGTCTTCAGAACACAAGGATCCTTCAGATGTGAGGGTATGATATTGATGTGTGGATACGATGAGAGGCTGTGTGGATATGATACTGATGAGCTGGGGTGACATGATATTGATGTGGATACGATGAGAGGATGTGTGGATATGATACTGATGAGCTGGGGGGACAAGATATTGATGTGGATACGATGAGAGGATGTGTGGATAGGATACTGATGAGCTGGGGGGGACATGATATTGATGTGGATACGATGAGAGGATGTGTGGATAGGATACTGATGAGCTGGGGGGGACATGATATTGATGTGGATACGATGAGAGGATGTGTGGATAGGATACTGATGAGCTGGGGGGACAAGATATTGATGTGTGGATACGATGAGAGGAGGTGTGGATACGATACTGATGAGCTGGGGGGACAAGATATTGATGTGTGGATACGATGAGAGGATGTGTGGATAGGATACTGATGAGCTGGGGTGACATGATATTGATGTGTGGATACGATGAGAGGATGTGTGGATAGGATACTGATGAGCTGGGGTGACATGATATTGATGTGTGGATACGATGAGAGGATGTGTGGATAGGATACTGATGAGCTGGGGGGACAAGATATTGATGTGTGGATACGATGAGAGGATGTGTGGATAGGATACTGATGAGCTGGGGGGACAAGATATTGATGTGTGGATACGATGAGAGGATGTGTGGATAGGATACTGATGAGCTGGGGTGACATGATATTGATGTGGATACGATGAGAGGATGTGTGGATAGGATACTGATGAGCTGGGGGGACAAGATATTGATGTGTGGATACGATGAGAGGAGGTGTGGATACGATACTGATGAGCTGGGGGGACAAGATATTGATGTGTGGATACGATGAGAGGATGTGTGGATAGGATACTGATGAGCTGGGGGGGACATGATATTGATGTGTGGATACGATGAGAGGAGGTGTGGATACGATACTGATGAGCTGGGGGGGACATGATATTGATGTGTGGATACGATGAGAGGAGGTGTGGATACGATACTGATGAGCTGGGGGGGACATGATATTGATGTGTGGATACGATGAGAGGATGTGTGGATATGATACTGATGAGCTGGGGGGGACATGATATTGATGTGTGGATACGATGAGAGGAGGTGTGGATACGATACTGATGAGCTGGGGGGGACATGATATTGATGTGTGGATATGATGAGAGGATGTGTGGATAGGATACTGATGAGCTGGGGGGGACATGATATTGATGTTCCTTTAAGATTTCCAAATAAAATTAAACTAGTTTTGATGGTTGGTTGGTTGGTTGGTTTGTTGTTTAACGCCGCACTCAGCAACATAACAGGTGTATGACGGTGGTCTATAAATAATCGAGTCTGAACCAGACAGTCCAGTGATTAATATCATGAGCAACATTCCGCAATTGGGATCTATGACATGCATCGACCAAGTCAGCAAGCCTGACCACCCGATCTTATTTGTCGCCTCTTACTACAAGCATAGTTGCCTTTTATGGCAAGGGTGGGTTGCTGAAGACCTATTCTACCCTGGATCTAGTTCTGATGGAAGGACTGCATGACACACAGGATATGAGTTCAACTTACACCATCCTGGTGAGAGAAGACTGGCAATGTTTCTACCTGTCTGTGCTGTGTAGGAGAGCGGCCACCTTTGTGATTTAGTAACAAAGTAAAGTAAATAGTAATCAGGCTTCCAAGTTAAAGTTTTTCTCCAGGTAGCCAGTGGTGAAATCAAGAAGTCAAGTCAATATTGTAGGTCACCAAAAGCATTTGAAATTATCTTTTATTAACTAATCATCATAATATGTACAAGTCATAGCACTAGTCTTGGAATTGTATATTAGTGGAAACTGTACTTGGGTTCTGTTATTTTGCTCATCCAATAAATTATCAACTAAAACAAGAGTTTGCCACTAACGTGGCTATATCCCCCGCCCCTGTTGCAGAATTTATGACATAATTAAATCTAAACAAACCCTAACCTTTTTTAACCGAGGTTGAACTTGTTGTCATGGAAATTGTAAAAAAAGAAGAGTTTGCCTAACGTGGCCAAGTCTCCTGCCCAGCAAATGAAGTGTATATTATGTCAACAATAGTGAAATTTGATCACACAAACACATACATTTGAAAATATTCAAAACTTTGTAAGGTGTAATAGGCAGCAGGGGAGCATCTACTTGATGTAAAATATCCTGAAGAAACAAAATAAAAAGCAGCAAAACACAATTTCTATGAAGTTCAGGAAAAAAAATGAAACCTTCTCCACAAAAAACATGATGTAAGTGCAAACTGACAAAACCAGTTACTACATTTACTGCTGAATTCATTAGCGTGGGAGAAAGAAAAAACATTAGTGTCATGTTACCGGCACTCACTGCGAGAAAGTAGGCTGCCACGAGTGCCACACACATTTTATGTTGTGCCATGGAAACGTAAAAAATAAATTTTTCTAAAATTTCTAAATATCAAAAGGCACCAGTTCAGCATGTACCTGACAGACATGCAAAGTTTCATGAAAAAATATTTAACGGTTTGAGTTATGCTCCGGAAACGAAACGTGATGGATGGACAGACAGAGGGACGGAGACCGTTTCTATATTCCCCGCCAACTTCGTTGGGCAGGGGATAATAAATTACTAATTACATTAATATGTGTGACAAATTGATCATGTTCATTATGAAAATAGTAACGTGTGACAAATTGATTATGTTAATTATGTAAATATATGTAGTAATGTGTGATGAATTGATCATGTTAATCATGTAAATAGTAAGGTGTGATGAATTGATCATGTTAATTATGTAAATATATGTACTAACGTGTGATGAATTGATCATGTTAATTATGTAAAGAGTAACGTGTGATGAATTGATCATGTTAATTATGTAAATAGTAAAGTGTGACGAATTGATCATGTTAATTATGTAAATAGTAATGTGTGATGAATTGATCATGTTAATTATGTAAATAGTAACGTGTGACCAATTGATTATGTAAAATTATGTAAATAGTAACGTGTGACAAATTGATAATGGTAATTATGTAAATAGTAACGTGTGACGAATTGATCATGTTAATTATGTAAATAGTAACCTGTGACGAATTGATCATGTTAATTATGTAAAGAGTAACGTGTGATGAATTGATCATGTTAATTATGTAAATAGTAACGTGTGTTGAATTGATCATGTTAATTATTTAATACATGTAGCAGTGTGTGACTAATTGATCATGTTAATTATGTAAATAGTAACATGTGATGAATTGATCATGTTGATTATTTAAATACAAGTAGTAACATGTGACGAATTGATGATGTTAATTATGTAAATATATGAAGTAACGTGTGATAAATTGATCATGTTAATCATGTAAATAGTAACATGTGACGAATTGATCATGTTAATTATGTAAATAGTAACGTGTGATGAATTGATCACGTTAATTATGTAAATAGTAACATGTGACGAATTGATCATGTTAATTATGTAAATAGTAACGCGTGACGAATTGATCATGTTAATTATGTAAATAGTAACGTGTGACGAATTGATCATGTTAATTATGTAAATAGTAACCTGTGACGAATTGATCATGTTAATTATGTAAATAGTAACGTGTGTTGAATTGATCATGTTAATTATTTAATACATGTAGCAGTGTGTGACTAATTGATCATGTTAATTATGTAAATAGTAACGTGTGACGAATTGATCATGTTAATCATTTAAATACATGTAGTAACGTGTGACGAATTGATCATGTTAATTATGTAAATAGTAACGTGTGACAAATTGATCATGTTGATTATTTAAATACAAGTAGTAACATGTGACGAATTGATGATGTTAATTATGTAAATATATGAAGTAACGTGTGATAAATTGATCATGTTAATCATGTAAATAGTAACGTGTGACGAATTGATCATGTTAATTATGTAAATAGTAACGTGTGATGAATTGATCACGTTAATTATGTAAATAGTAACATGTGACGAATTGATCATGTTAATTATGTAAATAGTAACGCGTGATGAATTGATCATGTTAATCATGTAAATAGTAACGTGTGACGAATTGATCATGTTAATTATGTAAATTGTAACGTGTGTTGAATTGATCATGATAATTATGTCAATAGTAACATGTGACGAATTGATCATGTTAATTATGTAAATTGTAACGTGTGTTGAATTGATCATGATAATTATGTCAATAGTAACGGGTGTTGACTATGTATTAATGTAAGTAAAACCTTCCATCAACGTTAAGGATAAGCAAACATCATTTCATTTACTAAGTCCATGTTTATTATCACTTGTATGGGCAGTATCAAGAGTTCACATACACATTCTACACATACTACAAGTATTTTGGTAGTGCAGGCTTTTTCACAAACACTGCTACATCTGGCTTCAAATAATACTCCTTCATAGCACTAGAATCAACTAAAGACTATTTCATAACTGGGAGCAGTTTTAATGCAATGTTTTGACACCTTTGTACGAAATGCAAAACCATTTTTGTAATGCCTTTCACAAACAGTGATATAAGATAACAAAGACATTGTGCATCTTGTTGGTCCGGGCCAACACAGAATGGAAAGTTGAAAGCAAATGTATTCACACGTCCCTTCAATATTTCTCAAAACAAGCTGTAAAGTTTTCCTGTGGTGTACCTCTACTCTACATACATTAGGATAAGTACACTGTCAGGCATTTACCTGGATTATCTGTTTGGGGGTCCAAGGGACTCGCAACCTTTGGAGCTCCAGGTTAAAATATGGGGGTCCCAGAGAAGTGTCAATTATTTAATGTAACAATATTAATTCAAATAAAGAAGCTTAGTGTCACACATGTTTTTATCTTACTTAATATGCAATATCATGTATTATTTTTACTTATGTTTGTTTGCTCTTGAAGACATACTCAAACTTTCCCCACCAAAATACATTCAGAAATCTTGTTGTATTGACATGTTTTGAAGCAAACAGTTCACCCCACAGTACTCCACCACAAGTGACATAAAATTGCTCAATACAATGAGGTGAGTTGTTTTGTAGTGAGACAGCAATATACGACCATCTTCCCAAGGCAAGGGAGTTAACTGACTAGGAAAGTCCAAACTAGGCTGGAACGTCTGAGTTATATGTTAGCTGGCATGACGAGTCTTTGCATAGTCCAATATAAAATGGTGTAACGATATCCACATGGCGGTAAACAACATGGCGATAGCGTGCAGATTTTGGCCGAATGCATAGGTGCGAGTATAAGATTTCATACAAAACTGGCACACATCACACGATAGGGTTTTCCTATTACATCTCTTTGTTGAAAAGAAAATGTCTTTTCCATCCTGCAAAGACTTGACTGATTGGCACCAGGTGTCTGTCTGGCAGGGAATGGGAAACTTCTTTCGATTAAATTGATCAGATCATGTAATAGAGCAATACCATTTTGTTTGAAGCATATGCAAGTGACGTGAAAGGTTGAATCTGTTTGGCCAATAGGACAGACATAGAAGGGACATAACTCGTTATAGTCACTGGTGGCACAACGATCGAACCACGAAATTCCAGCCTAGTTTGGCAAGGTTGGAAACTGCAATTTTATAATCCCTTGCCTCGGGAAGATGACATATGACGCGTAATTCAGAGGTAGAACATTTTGTATTTTCTGATTACAATTCAGCCCTAATTTCCACTTAATTATATTCTACCTTATATCCTGCTTATACCATACAGATATTCTTACTGATGTGAAGTTATTCAAATTGAAAAATATTCTGGATGGACAACCAACAGGAATTGTTGGTTCAAATTAATATAAGTTGTAGCAGTATCACAAGGGGTACATGATGTTTCACGTGTTAGGTTTCATCCGACTCGTGGTATAAAACCTAACAAGGGACGCATAAAACCACATGTACTCCTAGTGATATTGCTACAACAAATTTATCTTCCTGACATGTTATAATTTGCCATTGCAAGAGTATTAAAACATAATTCAAAATTGATAGAAAACAGCTGTTCGATTGAGCTGAGGTTAATTTGTGCTATGTCATGATGCATCATTGACTCGGAAAAAGTGTGCGGCCTTTTGCTATGAAGGGGGGTATAAGTGATTTATCTCCTGCTCAGAAATCCATGTGCAGTCTGTTTTCTTCAAGGTGGGGTATAACTATAAGGGATTTATTTTCACAATCAGAAATTTATTTCCCTCCCTGGTGGGATACATAGTATTTTATCAAGATCACATGAACCAATCAGACCTGATCATTCTAATATGAAGATATAATAATATTATCTAAGCCCTTTCCTTGTTGACACACAAACACACACACAAGCACTATGGAGTCAATTTGTTCCTTCTGTTGTGAACATTTTCCACATGATCTTCAAGATGGCGTTTCCGGACACAAACATGGCCGCAAATCATACACACAAACTTGGGGGCAGTCTTCTCATGCTTGAGGCGCTGATGTTCTGTCACTCCGCTCTTCGTCAAGAACACCTTGTCACAGAATCTGCACATGTGCATGTTCATCCGGCCATGCTCCATCTCAATGTGGCCCCGCAGATCCATGTGGGTGGCCATGTAGACCCCACACTCTTTACACGATGGGTGGTTGTTCATATGCATCATGAAGCCCATGTCGGACCAGGCCGAGTTGCCACACAGCTGACAAGTCATCTTCTTACCACCGGCAGTCTCTGTAACAAGTGGAGCTGGGCGCATATTACTGACAACACTGGCTATGCTAGGCTTGGCTCCATGCTCTGAAGACGCATCCACAGTTGTTGCAAATTGATGCACTTCTGTTCCCGAGTCTGCCAGGTCGGAAGAGGTTTCAGTGTAGAACATGGAGTCTGAGGCATCATCGTCGTCGTCAGGAGCCCAGCCTGAGCCTGCAGATGAAAGCAAGACATCCTCTTCAACAGATGTACCTTGAACATTGTGGCCAGGAGCACCTACATCCATATCCATATACAGCAGCAACCTACACTACCTGGTGCCAGTAACACCGACAGGAGCATGTCAAATTTGAACTGAAGTACACAAATTAGTCCTGTAATTACCTTATCTGGTGTTCACTGAATATCTGGCTTTATGTTATAAATCTATTTACTAATTTCAGCGACATAGCCAGAAGATTGATCATTCTGATTGGCAAATCACACATACTCAGCGTTGTTATTAGCAACCATGATTAGATTACCACTATTGATGCCTGGCTTGCTGTGGCTCCACAAACATATTTGTATCTTATCATGCAGACATCTTCAAACACAAGTAGTAAAGGTCCCTCTGAGAAACAAATACATACAAGTAAGTAAGTATTATAATCATCAACATGATCACCATCATCTGACCTTTGTGAAATTACAATGATGCCATTGATGTCCGGGGTGTGATTCACAATATATGAACCAATGATCACAAGCATCAGGAAGTTTCCTGGAATTCCTGTTGTCTTGAGAAATACAGCTTTATGATCAACATGACCAAGCCTCTAAAGACATCAACATAGCTCTTGTAATGTGCACTATGTATCAGATGGAGACACTAGAATCAATTTCCCAAAGGAAAATCTTTTCCCACAACTCAAATAACTTTATAAACATGTTTAGCTCTGGCTTGTGTAAGGATGAATAAAGCAATTGGTCATCAACAGTGTTCCTTGCAAAGGATTAAAGTCAAAGTGTTCCTTGCAAAGGATTAAAGTCAAAGTGTTCCTTATAAAGGATTAAAGTCAAAGTGTTCCTTACAAAGGATTAAAGTCAAAGTGCTCCTTACAAAGGATTAAAGTCAAAGTGTTCCTTACAAAGGATGAAAGTCAAAGTGCTCCTTAGAAAGGATTAAAGTCAAAGAGCTCCTAACAAAGGATTAAAGTCAAAGTGTTCCTTAGAAAGGATTAGAGTCAAAGTGCTCCTAACAAAGGATTAAAGTCAAAGTGTTCCTTACAAAGGATTAAAGTCAAAGTGTTCCTTACAAGGATTAAAGTCAAAGTGCTCCTAACAAAGGATTTAAGTCAAAGTGTTCCTTACAAAGGATTAAAGTCAAAGTGTTCCTTACAAGGATTAAAGTCAAAGTGCTCCTTACAAAGGATTAAAGTCAAAGTACTCCTTACAAAGGATTAAAGTCAAAGTGTTCCTTACAAAGGATTAAAGTCAAAGTGCTCCTTACAAAGGATTAAAGTCAAAGTGTTCCCTACAAAGGATTAAAGTCAAAGAGTTCTCTACAAAGGATTAAAGTCAAAGTGCCCCCTACGAAGGATTAAAGTAAAAGTGTTCCCTACAAAGGATTAAAGTCAAAGTGTTCCTTACAAAGGATTAAAGTCAAAGTGCTCCTTACAAAGGATTAAAGTCAAAGTGTTCCCTACAAAGGATTGAAGTCCAGTGTCCCCTACAAAGGATTGAAGTCCATTGTTCTCTACAAGGATTAAAGTCAAAATGTTCCCTACAAGGATTAAGAGTCAAAGTGCACCTTACAAAGGAATAAAGTCAAAGTGTTCCCTACAAAGGATTAAAGTCAAAGTGCTCCTTACAAAGGATTGAAGTCAAGTTCTTCCCCACAAGGATTGAAATCAAGTGTTCCTTACAAAGGATTAAAATCAAACTGCTCCCTACAAGGATTAAAGTCAAAGTGCTCCCTACAAGGATTAAAGTCAAAGTGTTCCCTATCAAGGATTAAAGTCAAAGTGTTCCCTACCACATGTTCCAAGGCTTGAATCAAGTGGTCCTTACAAAGGATTAATGCCAACAGTGTTCCCCACAAAGGATTAAAGCCAATAGTGTTCCTAATCCTTACAAAGGATTAAAGTCAAAGGGATCATGCGAAAAACATTTCAAGAATAATGGTTGATGGTCCTCAGATTGAATCATAGTCAAAAGACCTATGGGAGCCTGGGAGCCCTGTAAATTTCTAACAATTCTTCAGGCAAACCAGCAGTAGAAACTAACAGTTTTAGCCCACTAGTCCTTATAATGATAACATATAGCAAACCCCTTAAAACCGCAAATTTCTTGGACAGGACTACAGGACTCGTGCCAATTTCTAATGCTGCAACCATTTTGGAAACATTATTGCAGAAGCATTACCTATTTACAGATTTAGAAGGATTGCTCCCCAGACCTACTTGTGGTGAGTACTGTCTTGTAAAAACGTAAATGTATAGCAATGACAAAACATTTTCATGTGAGCAGGTTTACTGTTGCAGAGATAGTGTATAGCCATATCATTAAATCTGAGCATTGCATAGCATTCAACATTCAAATATTACTAAGAGAACATAAAAACAGCATGACGATGACTGATGAAATAACTACATACCTCCTCCTGTTAGTGATGAAGGTAGACGGAACGTCTCGCTCCGGCGCTTGACAGGAGGCTGATCGCCGTGCTCCTCCCGCTCCTCGTCACACGGCTCTTGCTTCACAACTATCACATCCGCATCATCACCGCTGTCTGACAGGGGGGAAGGTTCACACCGTCTTTTAAGCACAGAACTGTTAGGCACTGTTGCTGGTCTACATACTTTTGGAGTCAACTGTCTTGACTTCGTCCGATTTTGGGAATCCCCTGAGCCAGACTCACGTCCTTGAATGCCTGTCACACTGGGGTTAAGAAAACTACTATTACTGTTTGAACTGGCATTATGACCTTGAAAGACACTACAAGTTTGGTCAATAGCTGTCTTTGTTTGTGACCTTGGTGAAACAGCCATGTTCAAAGATAATGTGTGGGAGCTTTCACTTTTCCTCTGATGACCAGTCCTCATCCTTTGTGATGAATACGAATGTCCTGGCACATTCACTTCCCCCGAACTTGTTGCTGTACTGGGGACTCGAGCGTTTGTGATGTCCCGGAATCCACTCCTCTGCACAGTGCCTGTGGGAGTGGTTTTGAAGACTTTAGTACAGTAGCTCTCGCTGATGGAGTTGCCTCCCATTTGGACTATCTCACTGAGAACATACCTCTCCTTCTTCATGTTGTCGATGTCCACACAGACATAGCCGCTCACCTCCACATTCTGATTGAACTCAAGAAAGTTGTGACATAGATTCTGAATGTTTTCCACAAAGTTCATAAAGAACTCAACTGAATACTGTTTCTCCATCTTGAAAATTGTTCAGCAGAGGAAGCACTTATTGTTACTGCAATTAGAAATCAAATTTTATTTCTGCATCTTTACCTCGCATATTTATAATATGGGTAAGAATGCATTCTATAAACACTTTCAATATTGTACATACACAGCGTTCCCGTTTACCGGTATTTACAAGGTTTTTTTACCAGTAGTGTTAGGCTTTGGACAGTAAATCATGTGGCTGCCAGTCCTTGTGGAACGGCAAATATAGTACCGGTACCTTATACATAATTGTTGTTAACCAAAACATTGGTGATAATCAATAAACTATATTTTTCGAACAAAGTCAGCTTGTCTGGGTTTCCCGTTGTTCCTGTTGGTGCATTTTCCTCTATTTCTTTTGATTATATAATGTATAGTTTATAGACTTTCTGGTGACGTTGTTTTGCGGGAATAAAGGTTATAACTATTATTTTGTGGTGAGTTGATAACGTAGGTTTCAGTAAACATCAGGGTTTCCCGTTGTTCAAGGAAATAACCTTTTGCTGTGTCTCAAGGATAAAGATCTCTTTGTAGTGACTCAATCTCATTAAAATCAGATCTTAGTTCTCGCTGCCGCTAAGCAAAGATCTGAGGACACCTCATTAAGGGTCACGTCAGAACGACCTTTCACAAACTTTGACCGACCACTGAAATGACGAACAAGAAGTTGACATCAGCCAATTAGAAAGCAGCTTTCACTAGTTTTACAGCACTCGTTTCAAGCTGGCGACTTCCATTTTAGACATCGCTTGAAAAATAAGTGGACACAGTTCTCGATTAACATTTGGAAAACTGAAAAAACGAACATTCCGGAATGTCTAATATGATTGAGATTGTATGGCAGTGCTTCCCACGTACTGTTCAACGCCTCCTCTGTTAAAATGTTTATCCCACGGAGGCGAGAGATAGACGATAATTGTGACGGAATCAGCTGTACGGGCTGTAACGGTCATTTGGAATACCCCGTGTTAACGTTTTTCTGGTAAGCTACGCTTTGATTGGTCGGATGAAAGGTCGTTCTGACGTGACAAGAAATGAGATGTCTTCAGATCTTCGTTTAGCGATAGCGAGAACTAAGATCTGATTTTAATGAGATTGGTAGTGACTTAGTCTTGAACCAAAGTGACAAAGAAAAGCAGAGAAAATATAATTGAACTTTGTGTGAATGATGTGTACATCTAAGTTACTTCAGAGATGACACCATTGAATGTGTCTGCCATGAACACACACCACATTGAACATGATGTTGAAAGAATCAAAACAAGGCAGTTTTCATACATTTATATATTTGTTCAAAGTTGAGACTTTTAGAGTTGCCAGTCCACTGGGACAGGCAGTGTCAAAAGCCATGGGAAACACCGATAGATTTGTGCAATTGTTTTTCTAATTATTCCTCAGGAATTGTCTCAGACACTATTTTCACCTACCCTGCCTTTATTGCATGGGTTTGGAGGGCAAGCTTGTCTCACACATACCATATCTCCTCTATTAGCCTTGGTGTCTATTAAATTTGCGCAAGCGTATAACTAGAATCCAAAGATCTAGTAATACGGTCATTATTAATTACCCGGCATCAAATAGAGACCTGGCTTCTCATGTTTTGGACAGAGCATACGAACCGACGTCATTGGAGGCCTGGTGTCTAATAGACGAAATACAGTATTTTGCTTGTGGTTAGTCATATCAAGCATATTAGCTCAATTTTGGAGGAAAGCAAAAAGTGACAAAGGTCACAGACTTTTATCATGATAAAATCCACAAGCACATTAATGCAGCGTTAGAAATTGGCACTAGTCCTGTAGTCCTTACCAAACTTGCCAATAGTAAAGGTATCCTAAGGACTAGTAGAAATTGGCCCATTTTATGGGTTTTGCTATATGTTATCATTATATGGACTAGTGGAAAAAAACTGTTAGTTTCTAACCCTGTTAATGGTTATTACAGATGGATGATGATGATGATGATGATGATGATGATTAGAGTAATCTGATATTCAAAACTAAGACCATAAGATCCTGCAATAGCTAAGGGACACAACTCCTGCTTCAAGTGTGATTTGACAGTTGAATTGTATGTATCCAGAATGAAGTATCTCAAGGATTCTCAACCTATGCATGTACAGAAAATAAGAAGTTGGTCTTCATTCAGGATTCATCAACGGATGTTGTCTCAGATTTGATGTTTGTTTGGCTTGACAACGGAACGGTCTAAATATTTTTGATGATATCTTTGTAATATTGTAATGTTACTTAACAGTGCAGCTGTCAAGCCAGAAACACATTTTAAAGTAGCAATTTTAGTAACACTGCTAGTGTATTGAACATAGTCATATGAGTATTAGGAAAACACTATAGATCAGCCCGTAACTCTGTGTAGCGACAATTCAAAATACAAATCGATTACAGTTACCACAGCTACCTAGATTCATATGGAAAAATTTAAATGATAAAACAAAAAAATATCAAGGAAGTGATAAAACATAAAAGCAAACATGATTTTATTGATTTAGTGAAATAATTATAAGTTGCTGACTGAATAGACTGTTGATGCATTTACCATGTTTACCACAGAGTATCTCTACCTGTAGTAATGTTGTTCCATTGTACTATATTTCTCAAGGGGAATTACTTTGTGTGAGTGTGTCTCCCTCTAACTGCCATTATTTTGAATTTCATGCATGTAATAAATGTCAGATAGTGAGTAAAAATGAACATCTTTTAGAATATATATATCTTATCTGGTCTTTGCTAATAAATTATGATACAACAAAATTTAGAACAAAAATAAACACTCATTGTCTATATTTTACTGTACACAATTGTACCTGATCAAAATATCCGGATCATCCCCAGAGTAAATATAAGACAAGTTCTTGACTCCCTTAGATACTTAATAAATAATGAAACCATGCATACACGGTATCTTTGTTTATTCTTGGATATATTTCCATGGAACAGTTTTTACGAGGAAAATGTTTCCACCGTAGATTACGCTGGCAATATTTGTTTGTTCGGGTGGAACTGATCAAGGTTGACACATTCACCTGTGAGGAAGCATGTTGTGAAACTGTATGTTGATGAGCACGGCATTGAAGACAAAGCGATCGGACAAGTGGTATGATTACTGACAGCCTCGTCAGTTGTCGACTTTAGTTAATTGCAATAACAGTTTGACAACACGAATCCACAATGACGATTCGATAATACATTTGTTCTATAGCGTAAGGAGTAAATAACATTTTTTACCATATTCATACAAATGAAACTTTTCATTTGTGGACGAATTCGATATAGTTGTTTTGCTTATGAGAAATGCATGACCCACTTATTTATACCGGAAATACTCTTTCGCTTTGAAGGGCACTTCCCCAAGGAAGAATATTCTTTACAACTACTTTTCTTTCGTGGTTTATCAATGAACCCCTGTTGATGTCGTAGGTGACTTCCAAGCACTAAGGAAACCGCGTGGATTAGGTTACCATCTCACTGCCATGTGTGTCGTATCGCCACTATGGATCAACCACAGATTAAACATTGAGAAGACGACTGTTAATATCGTGTTTAGTGCAGCATAGTTTTCAATTCACTCCATGTATAAATGTGTCTATCAACCTCACGTTACGTCCTTCCGGTTACCCATTCTTCAACCTGTTGGACTGGTGAAGTGATTTTAATTGTGATATATGGTTCAACGACCCACAAAGACGTATGTGAGAACTATTTTAATACTCAGAAGAAACACATGTTGACATACTGGGGGTAGCAGAAAAGGATTCTCGACAGTGATATCTGGTTAATATGTCACTGTTTGTAAAATAACTGCCTGTCATACCATGATTGGTACTCAGCGTTTTATCATATAATGGGTAGATTTCTCGGCAGGATAAAGCCAACAGATAAAAACGATATCCGTTGGGGTCACATGCGGATAGAGATGCAAATATCAAAGGTCAAGTAGTGTTTCAGTGTTTATAAACAAACATGGTGTCGTCCTTGTCATTCGGCAATCGAGTCAGAATTAACCATCGGGAATCTGGATAAACTACAGTGATGATTGTTATCATTATCAAACAGTCTAATATACTTAAAATAAGTGTCTAACTGTGACGTCGCTAAGGCATTTTATAAGTTTTAGCAACTTTGGAGATATAAATTTCGAAAGAAGTTTGCGAGGGCACTAGGCCTAGCCAAGCTGGATCAGTAGCCACATCTGTGCTTGTAGAGACCTCTGCGGCTTGAAACCTTTTCCACAAATTAAAATAGTTGGATTTGGCCGAAATATGTTTGAATTGTTACCTTGTTTCGTTTTGTCGCTGTGTGTACATCTGATTGCACTTCTTAACGGTTTGGACCGCCACCGGGGTCAAGTGGTAGAGCGTCCGCCCGGAGAGCGGAAGGTCCGGGGTTCGATCCCTGACCGCGTCATACCAAAAGGCGTTAAAAGATGGTTCTTGATGTTACCCTGTCTCGCGCTCGGCATTAAGGGGCTAAAACAAGGACTGGTCGGCTCGGAGTCAGTACACTGTCTGAGTGGGGTATTCGTGGGGTAACTGCGGCATGGTATCTCAGTGGGCTAGCACTATAAATCGGTATCAGTCCGGTCTAGTGCAAGAAGACACACACACACACACACACACACACGTGCATGCACATCGCTATATAAGAGCAATAATCTTGGACGCGACGTTAAACCCCATTTCACCTCACCTCTTAACGTTTTGACAGGCCAGGCCGACTTTCAACAACGTCTGAACGTGGCCATGACGTCTCATAGACTAGGGTTAGAGTAGCTTCCCTTTGACAAAGGGCAGTTACTCTAGCGGACAGACTGGTGGATTGCCGCGAAAGACAAGTAAAAACAATTGTTGTTTTGCGTAAATGTTGCTTCGCCACTGTATAAGAAACAGATTTCACTTGGAACTATATTGGCTACTGTCACTGTCCGACTGACACATTACTTACCCTGTGACGAAATAAATATAATTGCGCGCATTCCAGGAAATCTTGCAATGTTTAGGTAATGTTTGTGAGTGAGGGGAAGCGATTTTCAAGCACAGAATTGAAGAATGACATGATATGATAAAGAGGTTATCACGCTTGTGTGTTTGGGGATTGTTAATATCCTAACACAGGATGTTTACCATCCCCAAACACACAAGCGTGATAACCTCTATGTATTAAGACACACACGGCACTACCTTCGCCTGGTGAATACTGCTACTGGGATTTCTGACGAAACGGCATTAATTCCACGTGTATGTTACGTGGCCTGGGAATATGCTCTGAGCTGAGAATTTGTTAATGGCACATTTCAAATTCAACCTATGGAAAAAGTGATAAAATTTTCTCACTGTTCACTAAAATATAACAACTGTACAAATGTATGTGATTTTGAAACAGGACAATGAAAATAGCAGTGTAAATAAAACATTTTTATATAATAAAAGACCATACGTAAGATCCCGCCACGTTAGGAGGTGTTAACTGACATTTATAGATAGCGCATGAGATTAAGGGTCTCGCCGGGAATGGGCTTATGATTAGAGGGGATACGCAGAATGTTTGCTGGATACATTAAACAGAAAAAGTTAAATGCATTTCTCCAATCACAAAGATCAGTTTGGGCCTCAGACTGGTCATGATTAGGACATACTCACTTACATCACCACAAACTAGAAACAGGTGACATCAGGCCTGTTAGACTCCCTTTTAATAAGCAAAACGCAGGCATTAGGAAGTAATGTTTCAGACAGGTGCAAGAAATGCTTATGGAAGCCAACATCACTTGGCCCAGTTCTTCTGAATGGCACTCTTCCGTGTTATGGTTTAACAACGGGATAGCTCTTACCGCTTTGCCGTAGATTAAAGACGCCTCAATGCAGTTACCAAGCCTACATTTGAACACCTAAGGCAGTATTCCAAAAGATCAAAGAATCGAGACTCACTCTAAAACCAAGCGAATGTAAATTTGCGACAAAAGAAGTCACATACGTAAGGCATATCTTCAGCAAAGATGGCATCTATGTCGATCCTTCAAAAATAGATTCAGGAACACAGACCCCACCTACTAAAAACGTCCATGACATGGTTTTTCCTTGTATTATCGCAGTTTTGTAGCAGACTGTTTCTGGCATCGCCTCCCCTCTATACAACCTTCTGAAACCAGACGCGTCTTTCGAATTGCCCTCACAACAGCCCCAAACCTTGCATATCCCGACCAAAACAAACCCTTCATCCTCACAACTGATGTATCTCAAACTGCGATAGGGTACATTTGGGGCCAACTTGATTCTCATGGCATAACTTGTAATGGTATTTGTTAACTCATGTCTTTTGACAATACAAGTATCTTCCTTGCCATTGATCCTGTTCTGATTTTAGAAACAAACAATGTTGGTTGGTAACGTTTCTTTTGCTTGTCAGTTTAGGTTATTGCAATAAACTATTTATATTTATATATTTGTTTATGTTGTTTTTTTCCAAGTAAAGGTAAATGATGCTTAATGGTCATTTCACATCGCAGTCACCAACTGTTTCAGTCATATTCTGTGGGTCAATAACCTGGTCCTTATTGAGGCAGAGTTATCCTTTTTCAAGGAGATGGAGGCTTAGTTTTTTATTTACACAAACTTAAGAGAAAAAAACTCCCGCAAGTCAGGTTGTCAACAAGTTGTTTGATCAATTCACGTGACTTCTGTTAATCTTCAGCGATACAAGAGTTGTGTTACACGTGTGTGTGTGTGTATGTGTGTGTGTGTGTGTGGTTGCTTTTTCTAGTCCGGACTTTTGTCGGTTTCATAGTGTTAAATCACTGAGATACCATGCTACAGTTTAGCAGCCAGGCGATCGTACCACGGATCTTCCGCTGCCTGGGCAGACGCTCCATCCACTACACCAAGGAGGAGGTCATCTCTTGTTTGTTAGTGAATGGGTGAGTTTTACACCGCTTTTAGCAATATTCCAACGGGGGACACCAGAAATGGGCTTCATACATTGTACCCATGTGGGCAATCAAACACGGGCACTCGGCGTGACGAGCGAACGCTACCACTAGGCTACCCCTCTTGTTTGAGAACACTGGCCCAAACGTAATAATTTAAGAACATATGGATATCATCACTAAGTGGTTAAATGAGAATCCAGCAAATTAAACCAAATTGTGAACTAATAACTCTCTAACTACTGCTAAATGAAGCAGATCTAATGGGTGTTAGGAACAAATGGACGTTCACTATATGGGATGTCAGCGCGTCATACTGGCAATAAGTAATGAATCTGAACAGAGGCAGCCTACCAGCAAACAGGGACATCATTTTCAAATCGGGAAGTCTGACGGGGTTTGGGGTGGCCTGGGTGGGACCTTCACCGTTGGCGTGTAAGATGTTTTTCGGTGTCCTGTCGGAAGTGAAGTCACGTCTATGTTGGCTGTTTTGTTACACGCCTGTTGTGTCCTTAAACCTACAATGGTCTCTCCCCGTGAAGGGGCACGGGTGGCCCAGTCTTCAGAGGCGCCGCGATTCGCTGTGCAGAGTTGCTTCCCTTGGGCACGCCAGAAACCTTTGATTGTGGGTTCGAATCACGGTTCGAGACCTGCATCACTTCGGGCTTTCTTCCCATATTAAGCTGACACGCCGTGATATAGCTGGAATACTGTTAAACCCAACTCAATCACGCTTAAGTCTACAATATTCATGTTTGGGCGGAGCTTGTATGTGACCACGTCACCACACGCCAACGGTAAAGATCCCATTCTGTCCACCCCAGCCCCGGAGGATGTGTGTATGAGATATCATGCAACTGTGGACACAAGTACATCGGAGCTAGAGTCTTCACCACCAGAATAAAAAAATACAAGACAAATCTGACATGCCCTTTCGGAACATCTCTTAAATAATCCTGACCACATTTCCTGGCCACAAACCAAGATATTCAATATCAATCATGTGAAAAGAGGAAACTTCAAGAAAGCATCGAAATCCAAAGAAAGAAGCCAGCCAGTAACAGAGACCAGGGTATCTACCTACCCAGTGTGTACTCCAGTGTGCTATGACCACATCATCTACCACAATGAACATCGTGATTACCTAATTCCTTGTGTCACAATAACCAGATCCTTGTCACCACTACACCTCCAGTGTACTTAATTAATACTCTAATGTTAATCTCAATGGCTTCGTCATTATATTGTTATCTTTGTACATTTATCCCGCCTTGTGTTGTGTAAATAAATACATATAAACACACACACACACTTATAAATATACATATATATATATATATATAGTTTCTCATGCATTTACTAAGCATTCACCTGATAAAGATACAAGAAGTAGCTCCGATCGAAACATTGTATAAAGAATATAAGAATATAAGAAGTTGCTACCCATGAAAAAGTGGCATGAATTCATATTCTCCCAACTTCCAAATGCCTATCAAAGTCTTCATACTGTGTGTGTGTGTGTGTGTGTGTGTGTGTGTGCGCGCGCGCATGTGTTGTCTTGTGTTGTGTGCCGCCATTATGTTGAATTTCCTCTATTAAACAAACCTCAGATAATGTATAAATGTGAACATGTTTCAAGAATCTATATCTTATCTGAACTGTGCTAATACATTCTGACTCAACGACTTTAAAATTAAAAAACAAAAACGCCTATTGTTTATATTTTACTGCAACCCCAAACAAACCTGTTCAAAATATCGCATCATCCCTGGAATGCACATACTAGTTCTAGACTCCCTGATATAGCCTACTTGAAAAAATGAAAGCTGTCATACACGGTGTTGTCGGTTTTGTAATAAAAAAAAAACAACAACCCAAAACAAACAAATCTTCCAAAACGCATTTGTGTAAGAAATCTTAAAAAATAACTGATATATCTACCTTTCTATCTTTCATAACACTTGTTAAAGTTTTCATATACTTCATATCAAAATTGATCATTATCTTGAGCACCATCGAAGTCATACAAGTTTATGGTGCTCATCTTATTTGTTTGGTTCTACCCGGGTGCTGTGTCCGCATGCTTTTGTTATTTCCGGGTCACGCGGAGGTCACGAATATGCTAATGAGCATTCCGAGGTTGTCAGTTTCACGTGAGGCGACAACCAAGGGAATATGCTGATAAAAGATAGTTGTACTGCAGGTATTTGCATACACTGTTGCACAATATATTTCGAATTAACTTGCACATCGTAAAATAGTTGCTTGTAAATGTCACCAGTACGGTAACAGTAAATTTCGACAGTTTACGTGCGCTTCTAACACTTTCGTGTACAATGAGATTATAGCTGTCAAAGCCACTACCGCAAATACTTTTGAATCAGGTAATCAATTATCTCGAAGAAATACTTATACATGTCATTCGTTGATATTACAATATTCAATTTACTGAAAAGGTTTCTTTTCAAAAATAAATATGCAGGTTTGGAACACTTGTTATAATTTAATATTATTGAATTTGATTAGGGCCATGGGACTGATCTAGACAAGTAAGATAGTGGTCTAAGTGGCCATCTAATACACTACTGTGATGCATGAAGTCCGGTTGAGAAGTAAGTTCTCATTGGGATCTTTCTTTGTGCCTGAGACATGTTTTGCTGTTTATGATGATAAGCAATGGTATTGATGACAGCTTCTTTTGGGACATGATCACAGTGTTTAAGACAGCACCTGTTTGAAATTTTTCGTCTTATACTGCAGTGAGGACTAATGGTGGTGCTAGCCTAGTTCACAAGTTTAGTTAAGATATGGAAGTCGTCATACATATCTCTGCATTTCTTACAGGATCGAAACAAAAATAATTTCTTTGGCAGTCAGGAGGACCGATTTGACAAAATGGAACTAAAATACAAACCATCTGAGTAAGTTTCAGCTTTGTTATATGGTCACTATTCTGCCAGTTTGTACCCATTGTTAAAACTATGGCGACAATCAATGTGAGGTTTGTAACTGAACCAACTTACAGAAACAATCATTTGTAATACAGTGTCATTTCTTGCTGAGAAAGGACAGTATTGTGGACAGCCTGATGGGAAGGACGGGTAGCCTACTACATGGGGGGTATCCTAGGTATGTGTCGGGTATAGAGGCAGGTACCCAGCTGGTTTGTGAAGGCACCCATATTTCCAATGGGGGGATCGAGGGACTAAATGGAGTTTTTGTGAGGTTGTGTGGCTGTGTGTTTTTATAGGTTTATTGACAGCTTGTTTCTTGTAGTTTTTTAGATGTGGCCGAGGAGGCCTGTTTTGATTAGATAGATGCTGAGTGATTTATAAGTTTGTAAGTCATTTAGGGGGTTTAGTAGCGTTGCTATTGTCATTTGATTGTTGCAGTTTAGTGTGGATTGGAGTGTTGTTCTGTGTTGCTGGTAATGTGTGCAATATAGTATAACGTGTTCAGGAGTTTCTTTTTAGTTGCACTGGGGGCATTTACCGGTTTTGTGTTTTTTAAATTGGTCTAGGTGGGAGTTTAACTCAGTGTGGCCTGTTTGTAGTTTGGTTATTACTCTGTCAATTGTTTTTGTTTTATGATGGATTTTTGTTTTTTTTGACTGGCTTTTGTAGCAGGTGTTTTAGTTTGCAGTCCGATTTCTGATAGTTATTTTGTCACTTTTGGAAGATTTTCTCCTTTGTGATACTTTTAATTTCGTTTTTTCATATTGGTAGGTTCATGCTTACTTCTTCTTATTTTAGTGCTGATTTGGTTGCTTTGTCTGTTTGTTCATTGCCAAACACTCCAATATGAGCGGGTATCCAAACTATTTCTATGTCTTTACCTAGTTTACGTAGATTGTTTGAGTTTTTAAGTATCTGTAGTATTAGTTTTGGGTGTGTTTTTGTGTTTATCGCCTGGAGCCCACTTAATGAGTCTGAAAGGATTAGGGTTTTTTGGTGTCTATTTATTTGAGCGCTGTGCAGGGCTGTTACTATCCCAATTAATTCGGCTGTGACGATTGATTGATTATTTGGGAGCCTATAGGATTTTGTTTCTTTTTGGGGTTTGTTGATATGGATGCTGAATCCTGTGCGTTTTGAACACGGGTTAGAGGATCCACAATACGACTGCTGACCCCTAGCCATAAATGCGACTCAATATCAATGCGACTCCCCCCACCCTATCCCCAGTGGAATGATACATATCCTTACCTTAATTCAATCAAACAGCAAATAGCACCGTTTATCAGCACTGAGTAGAGCACTTACATAAAAACAACACACAGTTTATATGTTTACTATGAAGTTCAGAGGCAATAAAATAATTGAACAAACAACAGTTCACTGATTGGTATGCGGAAAAGGTGTCAACAGAATTTCATTATTGTGTCAGAATTTATGTTTTCAGTGATGCATTAATGCTTAATTGTTATTCTTTTCAGATGATACATCTGACATAGCAAACCATAGTAACCATAGTAACCGCAAGACAGCATGGAGAAGCATTACTCAGTTAAATTCTTTTCATCCTTCCTAGAAAGTCTGCAGAATTTGTGCCAAGAACACTTAAACTTTGACCAGATTGTGGAAGTAAGTGGCTATGTGTGTGTGGAGATTGACAATGCCAAGAAGGAACGTTATGTTCTCAGTGAACTGCTGCAGCAATGCGGTAATGTCATTAGCGAGAGCTACTGTACAAAAGCTTACAAGAACTTGCCCATATCTGTGAGAGGAAAGGAAAAGGTCAGCTCTTCTGAAAAAACTAAGTCAGATATAATAGAGGATAAGGAGAACAGGACACAATGTCAACCAATGAGAGACTCGGACGACGAAGTTATTATAGCGCTAGATACCCCACCGCAGCCGAAAAGAAGGAAGTCAAATTCAACCACTGTACCAAAATCAGCCAAATCCTCTATTGCAGTTACTAATACGGGAAAAAGTCAAGCTAAAAGTATCAATAAAAAAATGGAAGATTCAGCCAATAGGTGCATTCTTGGAAGGGTTGCAACTATGACAGAAGACTATACACAAAGAGACTCTGGTGGTATAGGAATTGAGTCCAGAAGTAGCTCATTCCTTGAGTCGGCAGCCAAGTTACATTCATCCAGCACACCACATTCTCCAGACAAGGAAACCTTTCATGACTTCGTCAGCAGTGTAGTGGAGTCACTTGGTTCACCCACCAAGAGTCCGCCATCTGGTAGTTCAAATGAGAACAGCTATGGCGGGGAAGACAGTGAGGACACATTTCCGGATCTTTCTCTTGTCCCAAAGAAAATCTCAAGATCTGCCTCATCGAAGTCTTCTTCTGTGACAGGGCAGCCTGTTGTAGATATTCAGTCAAGTCTGGCCTCAACTTTGTCTCCATCAACTCTGGAGCCATCTTTGTCTCTAACAGGCCTCTACATGAAGTCAAAGACATTGGGCCTGTCTTCTAAGAAATCACCAAAGACATCATCAGATTCTTCACCCCCACCATCCCTGGAACAGCCAGAGAGGATGAACGTCTCAAGCCTGCGTCATCTTGTTTCCAAGTCAAATGAAGACCAGGCCCTACTGCAGCACCGCAAGGCGGGGACGGAGATGGACATCCCACCTGGCCAGCCCTACATAGAGCTGCTGGATGAAGCCAAGGAGGAGGAGGATGGAGATGAAGGGACAGCTGGCCTACAGATTCACACCAACGACCATGGCAACACAGGAATCCAACACTCCACCAGCACGGACCACAGTGAACCCTCCACCTCCTACTCAGGTGAGGTCTTTCAATGGTCAGTCTGGCAGTCAGTCTGGACAAACCATATGTTTCTTTTACCGATCAGCCTGTCTCATATTTTACAAAGTAAAAAGAAATATTAACAATATTGTGTTTCATTGAAAATATCTTTATTTTGAGCAATGTGCTGTTTGTATTTTTGTCAGAACTCTGATTTCCAGAGTTATATTTGAGGAAGTTAACCTTATTCAAAACCTTCACAGCAGTTCCATGAAACATTTGATTTTTTTTATATATGTAACATGCTCGATTTAGATGGTTAAAAAAGATTAACTGTCTTCATAGTGAATAGATTATTGATAATCTTGGAAAAAACAGTTTCTATGTAAGTAGTGGTGGTACTTATAGTATGACATTAGAGTCTGTGCAGGAGTAGTAGTTTTTAGCGTTATTTGTTGCAGGTGTTGAAGTGCCCTGCACAGTTTCCTCCTCCCTGATGCTGGAGGTCGGCAGCATCTCCGCAGTGACGTCAATAGACGATGTGGACTCTGCTCATTCCCAAGTCTCGGAGGACACCAACAATCAGGAGGACAACATTGATGATAACATGGACAGTCCGATCATCATCGACCTTGATTCTGAGGACGAAGACGAAGAGGACTTTGTGCCTGGCGGGGATGCTGACCCTTTCTCCAGCACAGAGATAAGGAAGCTGGACTCATTCAAAGATTATGTCAGATTTGCAGTAAAACGATTTCAGAGTTTCATCAAGGAGAAGGGTGTTAATGATCCAATGTTTAGGATTCCTCCTGACAAGTTAGATCCACTCCTGGCTGAATTTTATGTTACTGTTCGTAATCTACGTGGACAAGAGTTTGGTGTAAGTACACTGAAAAGTATCCAGTCGTATCTAGAATTGTATTTGAGGGAAAATGGCTATCCTGTGTCCATCACAAGGGATACAGAGTTCCTAAACTGTCGTTCGCTGCTGCAGACCAAAATTCAACAACTACGTCAGCTTCAACAGCCTGACCCTGACCCTGCACTGACCATCAGCCCACTGACAAGACGAGATGTTGATAAGTTGTTCCGGACAGGGCAGTTAGGCGGTAGTTCGGCGGAGTCACTGACCAACTCGGTGTGGTTCATGAACTCTGTGATGTTCAAACTGAACCAGACCAGCTCTCATACCTCCCTCAAGTGGGGAGACATTGTTATAAAAGTGGATGAATATAAGAACGAATATTTACAACTGGTGTCTTCCAATAGCTCCAGTTGGGAAAATGCGAATGACAAAGTGTATCCCAATAATGCGCATCCAGATCGTTGCTTTGTTTCGATGTTTATGAAGTACCAAAGAATGCGACCACCGTCTATGCTGGCAAAGAAATCCCCATTTTATTTGATGGTGGACAGAGAAATGGACTGCTTAAAGAAAGAAAAGATGAGTTTCCAGATGTTGAGCAGTATCCTGAGAACCATGCTCATTCAGGCTTTCATAAAGTCCGACAAGAAGATACTGACCTATGACATCCTGTGATGAAAATATGTCCGAGTTGGTTTATCTTATGATAAAATGGTCATCTGATAGGAAATAGCAATCTCATCTAAATTGGCATCTAATTGTTAATAATATCAACACATCATCCATCCTTCAGTACGATATATGTATATTCATTTAGTCTGAACAGTTACCATGGCGACAATGATTTCATTTTTGTACTTAAACCAAATGTTGTACTTGATCACCTACAAAAAGTGCAATGGCCACTGCCACTGGTGAAATGGGAAGAATGGTTGTATGGTGTAGCAGAGGCCATGCTTCATTATAAACTGCCCCGGGGTGCAATGTTCGAAATATGTTGGCTCGTGGCAGGTAGATATCATGTAGGGCCCGTTGTATCCTTGTTGTAGTGTTCCTAATAGCCTGCAGTAAATGTATGTGTCAGTTTTTGTGTCACAATAAGCAGCATTCTTTTAAGTGAAAGCCTGAATGGTTTAGTGAGGACCTGCAGTTTGTGTGGGTCTGAGGGTCCTGATGGCATGAGTTCCCTCGGACACCCGAGTGGAAGTTGTCATGGGTGCCGTGTTATTATCAACAGATTGTAACTCTTCCAGTACTAAAGTTGTGGAGAAACTTGACACCCATCATCCATTCTAATGGATGTACATGTATCTTCTCAATTAGTGGCAAACACTCATGGGCTATCTGTATTATTTTTGTGTTTCCTATTTTTTCTTCAGAGTGAGAGGTTGATAGGAAGAAAAACCAAAAACAGAAAAAGACCTGCCTTTGGTTTACAATACAATTGATGTATTGCCTATTTTGTAAGAAATTTGAGAAATAGTATCCCAATTTGAAGTATTGACCACAAGAGATACAACTGGCTGTGAAGTTTGAATATTTTCTAAATGCACATGTACTCAATAACTCACAGCACCAGTTTTGGGGTACCACTATTTATGTGTTGTGTAATGGTTTCCGCACAGTGTTGACAGCTGAAAGGAACAGAGTATAGGCAGAGTTACTTCCCTTCTTTATTTTTCCTTCCAACATCAACAATATTACAGATGGCCTTAGTTTGAATACCACATTCAACCCAATAACAATCCCATACAATTAGGTTTGTTACAAGTCAAATCAGGCATTAATATGGATACCACTGGCGAGGTTAGTTACAAGTCAAATCAGGCATTAATATGGATACCACTGGCAAGGTTAGTTACAAGTCAAATCAGGCATTAATATGGATACCACTGGCGAGGTTAGTTACAAGTCAAATCAGGCATTAATATGGATACCACTGGCGAGGTTAGTTACAAGTCAAATCAGGCATTAATATGGATACCACTGGCGAGGTTAGTTACAAGTCAAATCAGGCATTAATATGGATACCACTGGCGAGGTTAGTTACAAGTCAAATCAGGCATTAATATGGATACCACTGGCAAGGTTAGTTACAAGTCAAATCAGGCATTAATATGGATACCACTGGCGAGGGAGTTCTGATATTGTTACCATCAGTTCTTTGTCTAAGCATTCTTTTGTTTTAAGTGCAGCAATAGCATATTTTGGCGGTATGTATTTATGTAAAATTACCTTCGCCAGACCACGTGTACAGTATTGTGTACAGGTCAGACTACATGTTGTACATCCATCCTCACTGATTGATTGATCCAGGCATCTGAATATGTTAACAGAAACAGTAAATAAATCCTACTTTTCATAGTTATTTAATGAGATAAGAGTTTAACATAGAACATTCATTTTTATGATGTTTTCAGTTACTCCCTATCTCAGGTGTTAATGTCCAGGAGAGACCGCCTTTGTGGTCTAGTGGTAGAGCGTCCGCCCCAAGAGAAGAAGGTCCGAGGTTTGATTCCTGGCCGTGTCATACCAAAAGACTTGTCATTAAGGGGCTAAAACAAGGATTGATCAGCTCGGACTCAGTATATTGTGTCTGAGTGGGGTACTCATCTTAAACTGCGGCATGGTGTCTCAGTGTGCTACCAATAAAAACCATCATCACCCCGGACTAGGAAGCAGCCATACACACACACATAAACACACGCGTGCACATCGCTATATAAGTGCAATAGTCTTGGACGCGACGTTAAACCCCATTGCACCTCACCTAATGTCCAGGACACTTTGTAACACTACACAGAATGCAGAATGGTTTAGTTCCTGGTTGTGGCCGACCAGAGAAGTCTTAAAATCATTAAACTTGGGCAAATGAATTTTATTGTGGGCAAGTGAAGAGTCAATATATTTTTGCACTGTGTAAAATATGTTTTGGGGCAATTGTTTAACTCTATCGAGCCAGGGTGGGGTGCCCGTCACTACACTTGAGATTGGGATTTCTTATACAGAGAAGGGGGTTTATTAGGTAGAATACAGTATGATGATGTTTACACATTGTTTAATATATATCTCATAATATATATGTCTGGATGGAGGCTGGTCGTGCAGTGAAAGAACATGTCCCGATGATCCACATTGTTACCCTCACATCATTATGTGTAATGTGTCATGCCCAGTGACTTTCATCATTGTTACCTTGGGGTGGGAAACAGCACGGCCAGTCTCTGTGTGGGCTTCATGCCTAGTTGCATTTATCATATAGTACCAATGATTTTCAGCCATGTTTTTCTTCTGAAACACCAACACATGGGGAAACCCCTGTCACAACATTCTGGGAACGTCAATCAAACACACTTTACATCAAGTTATGGAACTTAAAAGTTGTTCCTAATAGGTGAGCTCATTTGCATATTTACTAGATCATGATATCAAGTTTTGATATTGGTTAATTAAGTCGATATTACTATCCATTATAGGACAGAAATAGTATTCTGGTGACAACAGAGGGCATGTTGTTGCCCTGTACGTGTCATGTAAGTATTCATGTGGACGGTACTTGTTAATGTTGTGTCAATTATATATGAGAGTGTGACTGAAGTTGTCATAGCATAAGCTGATGGCTTTTTTATCTGAAGGTACAATACCTCATATGGACTATCATAACTTTGTAGTGAGCTTTGAAATCAAAATCTCTATCTTATTTATTTCAACGAAAAATCTGGTTTGTACTTTTTACTGTAAGATTTTTTTTGTTCCCTTGATGTTTTCGTGGTTTCTCAGTGTAATGATGTTTTTTAAGTCAACACAATATGCCAAGTATCTTCACAGAATCTTCCATTAAAAAGTGGTTTTACCAGAATTTGTTTCTGTATTTTTACAAAAAATTCAAGTATACAGATTGTTTCATATATGAATTAAATCTACTGGGTAATAACTTTTTAATATGTTACCGTAATGTAATCTTTGTTTTGATTGGTCAGTTGAACATTCTTATTGTTCATGATGTCATATTGCTGCTGTGTGTAGAAACGTACGGTAATAGCTTATCTGTCTCTCTCGCTCATGAGGGAATGTTGAACAGAATCTCGCCAAATGCTTGTGAAATACTTGCCAAAGGCTTTAATTTATGGCTGAGAACTAAACACCATTCAAAAAGGAGCACTGGGGCCAGCAGTCATCTTAGGTGCCACAATTCACTGTGCAGAGTTGCCTCCCTTGGGCATGCCTGAAACCAATGATCCTGGGTTCGAATCCTGTTTCTTGGTTTGTCACCACCATACCAATGCTCGTGGGTTTCACCAAAGTGATAAACGTCTGAGACCTGCATCACTTTTGGGGCTTTTCTCATACATTAAGCTGATGCAGTGATATAACCGGAATACTGTTTAAGGCGGCATTAAACTCACTCACTCACTGTCTCATTCATTCAACAACCAGGAAAGTTCATCCATAATCCCTGTAATCAGGTATGTGTATATGTGGTGACACCCAATCTTGTGGTTTTGAAGAACTAGGCTGAGTATTGGTGCAGCTGTTGAAAGACATGGAGCCAGTTCTAAACTACTTTCTGACATTCACAGATCTCCATAGACTGCTATCTAGTGGCTCTTTTAGACTGGTTTATCGATTGTGAACTTCAAGATGAATCTGTCATTGCGTCATATCAGAAATAAATGTTTGCGTAAAGCTGAATCATTTACATCACTGACAGCTATATAAACAGATGCATTTTGAGAAAATTTACAATTGTTTGAAGTGATTTCATGTGATTTATGTCGAACATGGAATATTTGATATATTTTAGATAACTTTTAACATGAAGAAAGTTTTTTTGTTTTTTAAATATGTTTCTACATGTCTTTAGTGCTGGCTTCATTTTGAATGAACTTGTAAACAGTGTAATTACAGTTTTCAATGTTTGAAGTAAATGTTATTTATAATACTCAAAACATTGTCTTGTCATAACCAGTATGCTTGGTGTGTTTGTTTGCTAATATGAACAGTTTATTGTTCATGACGCTCGTCTTCCTGTGATTCTCTTGTTTTGACATACATGTATGTCTGAATATAATAAATAATTAAAGAAACCAAAGAAAGAATGATTGCCATAGATTTTTTCATTTATTTGTTATTAATATTTGATAAAGATGAATGCATGATAATTGTTTTGTGAGCTTATTGTCCGACTTGAACTGTAGAATTGTTTATTCAAATAATAAAATTTGAAATGAATCCATGCTTTGTTAATAAATGAATTTTATTGTCCTTGACAAGTCATTTAATTTATTTTGCTCTAATGTATCCCAGTTGTGTGGAACTAATCAAGTCTTCAACACAAACCATTGACTGATATTGTGAGCAACGTCTCACGCTGGATTAGGATGCCACCCAACTAACAAGCTCAACAACCCTGATCAATTTAGCCCCTGGCGACAAGCATACCTTATTTGTAACCAATCATAATCTGGAATCGCCCCATGGGCTTTATTAGTATTTATATGTCATTATCATTTAAATACTCACTGCCAAGAGAACCAGAGAAGTACATACATTAAGAAGACATGTTTCCAATGTGTACCACTTAAAGGACAATCAGTCAAGAGTTACCACAGAGTGTCTTTATTCTTATCACAATATGCTGCACATGATTTCAAAACTTGACACACTAATCCTGCATGAGACAAATGGCGCATCTCAAGTCATGGGTCTATGATGTCACATGTGATGCGTTCATGAGCATGGGTTCACACAAGACACGAGTTAGTTGGTTTGTGCATCAAACCAATCTAATATCACTCAAATATGAGTAATTCTTCGTACATAAACCAACATTTATGGTATTTGCGTTTCTTTTGTTGGTGAACACATATGTGAGGTGGATGTAAAAACCCTCTAACGCCCATAGGCAGCATGGGTTGTATACTCCCCAGGGAGATGAGAATGATAACTGGAATGCAAACTGATTCACTGGTTGGGTAAAAAATAAAACCGCGCCATTTAAGCTGAAATAAGTACCTGGATACCATATTTAATAATAATAATAATAATAATAATAATGATAATAATACTAAATACATGTACGTAAAACATATGCTGACACTCTGAAAGGTCTCTGATGTATTAAACCACCTATCACCTCATCTTGACACCATCATTTGTAACTGATAGACAAGGCTAAATAATGTGCCCTCACAGCTACGGTATGTAATTGAACTACTACACAGTACACTTGATTGCTCAAAGCCTCCTATCCTTTGTTCTAAATGTGTTTTGCCCCCCTTATTTAGTACAAATAACCTTGGGACCCTGAAAATGGAAGGTTAACACAACAATAACTCCGCAATAACAATATAATGAACATTAAACAGCTAACATCATTCTTTTGTTGTTCCTGGTAAAACTAAGACAAATACAATCCATTTTCTTTCAGACCCAGCCTCATCTCTTTATGTTTTGTCCAAAATGCAAACGCTTGACAAGATCGCAAAACCCATATACATATATACTTGTCCTTTAGAGGGTATTGTACATGATGGCATTACAGACACAGCCACCCATTGCTGAAGGCTGCGTGTCCAGATTACGCTGTCATCTTGGCTGCCTGCAATAAAACACACATGTGATGTACAACGTTTATATTAGAAACATTACCCTTTAACCCTTTAGATTGGTTGAAAACCTGTACACTTGGCTATACTTCAAACTAAGACCTTTCCAGATACCCAGTCATCAATGCCCAATACACTAACAGTTATACAATGTACAGTAAACTATGTTTATATTGAACACGGTTATAATGAATTGGCGGATATAATGAACTGTGTTTTGGTCCTGTCTGTATGCTGTATATGTGCTTATAATGACCAATGGTTATAATAAATAAAATAATGCAACGTAGATTACTGTATGTTGAAAATATTAACATTCTCTACACAAACGTAAGCTATCACTTAAAACACTAATATTCCATATTCATGTGTCTCGCACTCATGTAACATATCAACAAGTATAGCACCACCCTTACCACATTTGAACTAGTCACCTACCCACAAGTATTGCACCACACAGACCACACTGTTGAACCAGTCACCCACCCACAAGTATTGCACCACACAGACCACACTGTTGAACCGGTCACTTACCCACAAGCATTGCACCACCCCGACAACACTTTTGAACCGGTCACTTACCCACAAGTATTGCACCACCCTGACCACACTGTTGACCCAGTCACTTACCAACAAGCATTGCACCACCCCGACAACACTGTTGAACCGGTCACTTACCCACAAGTATTGCACCACACAGACCACACTGTTGACCCAGTCACTTACCAACAAGCATTGCACCACCCCGACAACACTGTTGAACCAGTCACCTACCCACAAGCATTGCACCACCCCGACAACACTGTTGAACCAGTCACCTACCCACAAGCATTGCACCACCCTGACCACACTGTTGAACAGGTCACACACAAGTATTGCACCGCCCAAACAGCACTGTTGAACCAGTCACATACCAACAAGTTTTGCACCACACAGACCACACTGTTGAACCGGCCACTTACCCACAAGTATTGCACCACCCTGACCACACTGTTGAACTAGTCACCTACCCACAAGTAATACACCACACAGACCACACTGTTGAACCAGTCACTTACCCACAAGTATAGCACCACACAGACCACACTGTTGAACCAGTCACTTACCCACAAGTATTCCACCACACAGATCATACTGTTGAACCAGTCACTTACCCACAAGTATAGCACCACACAGACCATACTGTTGAACCAACTGGTAACTTACCCACGTGTATAGCCAACTGGTCACTTACCCACGTGTATAGCCAACTAGTCACTTACCCACGTGTATAGCCAACTAGTCACTTACCCACATGTATAGCCAACTGGTCACTTACCCACGTGTATAGCCAACTGGTCACTTACCCACGTGTATAGCCAACTGGTCACTTACCCACGTGTATAGCCAACTAGTCACTTACCCACGTGTATAGCCAACTGGTCACTTACCCACATGTATAGCCAACTGGTCACTTACCGACGTGTATAGCCAACTGGTCACTTACCCAAGTGTATAGCCAACTGGTCACTTACCCACGTGCATAGCCAACTAGTCACTTACCCACGTGTATAGCCAACTGGTCACTTACCCACGTGTATAGCCAACTGGTCACTTACCCACGTGCATAGACAACTAGTCACTTACCCATGTGCATAGCCAACTGGTCACTTACCCAAGTGTATAGCCAACTGGTCACTTACCCACATGTATAGCCAAATAGTCACTTACCCACGTGTATAGTCCGGCTGAAGCTAAGGACACTTTCTTAGCCCTTTCCACCGAGTGCTCTTGCAGCTTAGCCCTGACTTTGGCCACTGTGTCAGGAGGGATGGAGCTGGCGTCCTTGTTCATCATCTGCTGCTGCAGACCATCCTTCCCTGTGTCAGCCACGACACGACGGCACGTGTTATAGTTCTGGTGTAAAACCAATAATACAGAAATCATAATAATAATGACATGGGCAACGGCCAATCATGGGGAGTCGCCACGAAGATGAATATGTGCAGTTTCCTGCAGCCTGCATTATGACATCTTTTACAATTCTTCTCTTGAAAATATTGCCTTTGTGGTGTACCCCTTATTTTGTTTAGAAAGGATACACTCTAGTATCCATCGTGTTTGGGTAAATGCACTTGCATCAGTATTAACATCAGCCATTATCAATGGTGTTTAGCTGTACTAACTTGAATCTTTAATATGTACTATTTCAAGAAAGTTCAATCTACCAGTCTTCCTGAATGCAGGGATCTACCATCATTGCTTTTCGCCCAACCCTTCATCATTTCCAAATGTAGATGTCTTCAAATAATGTGACGTCCATTTTCCCATTTGAAGAGTCGTATAATCTGTTCGTTCACTGATACCCATCTCTGGGGCGGTTGATGTGATATTTAGGCGATATATAAGTAGGTGGTTTTATAACAGAACATTTAAAATAGCAGCATACTAAAGCATTTTGAAATAATAAAAGACCATTGTTTACACCTTGTATGGCAAGCACCCAGTGTTCAGTCTTCTTCAGAATGACAGAAAACTGGTCAACTTGACATGATATGTATTCAACACTGATCGAGGAATGAACTTTTCAATTACTAAGATTGTGGATAATGGACATAAATAGCATAACTTTTGATGTAAACTGATGAAGAAACGTTACCAAACTGAAATTTGGACACGTCGGGTCCAAAGCCAGAATAGTGATACAAAATGGTTGAGAGTCAATGGCCCAAACAATTTGCTGAGTAATGCACGTGCTACGGTACCCAGATCAAGGGAACGTGAGTTTTAAGTGAAACTTGGCTGCACTAACAGCATGCCAACCTACATAGATATGGATATAAAAATAAAGATGTACTGTTCATTTACAATCAAACGGTTGGACAGGGGCATGGGAAGATTACGCTTTAACAGCAAGAACAAGCTGTTGCTCTGATACAGACATCAAGGAGCAACGGATGACCAGGGAGGTTTGGCTGTTGACGAACGATAGACTTCTTTAGATGATGAGATTTATTTTCAAGCAGTTATAAGAACATTCTACCCCCTACCCCCTCCTCTCCCAAATACACACACATACTTCGCCAGCCGCCAGAAATCCAACTGTCCACCCCATATAATCAATGTGATTGTCATCTGCAGTCACCCACCATTAGTCGGCCGACCCGCATCTCTGCCTCGCGTATGACCGACCTCACTACCTCACTACTAACGCTCCCCCCCCTCCCCTCTCACCATGGTGTTACGGAACTGACCTCAGCCTCCTTCTCAGGGTAGCCCAGCAGCAGGAGTGTCACTGTCAGGAGTTCTTTGACCAGCTGAGGCGGGTTACTTAGGGATTTTATTTCCGTGATATCATTCTTGTCGATAACTGTATTTCCGCCCTTTGACATGGTGTTGCCTTCTGTATGATCTACAACAAATAGTCAGTCCGTGGTGTACATGTCTCCTTGGTTACAACCATGAAATCTGCTATTGGTGATTGCACGGTGCCAACTCAGTGGATAAATTGTTATCATGTAAGACAACGTGAACGTTCCATAATATCACACGCGATACACAAAGTAGCATTCCGATTGCAACATGTCTATTCGTAAGAGTCCATTAAAAAACGAGATAGAATGGCAGAACTATTTCATTTAGTATCGTTTCTTTCCAAATATATTTCTTCAATCACTGTAGATAATAATGATATGTTCGTATTATACAAATAGTTGAGACAGTGAGACACGTGAGCTATACACATGTACATGTATCGGGAAACTGATTGCATCTCACCAGGACTGAAACATTGTCTGTCATACAGCTACAACCCTGAGTCATGTGTCAACTATCTACAAAACCAGCTAGCTCAACAGCCAATACTCTGAAAGGTAAATTAAACACCTCTACTCAATAAAATCAGAAGATGGCTATTAAAGCATTACAGTATTGTTAAAGAAAATGAACATGTTAGCGTACTCACCTGTCCTGGTGATGTAAATGGATGTGTTTAAGTCGCCGCTGTCCTGCTTTATATACTGACCCAACACTCGAGAACATTCAACACTTATATAGGCTTGGGCTAGGAGGTGACTCCATGTTCTATTATAGGATCCGTAATCCAACTGTGTTGCCTGTGTGTAGTCAGGCACGAACAATGTCATTTACCACGTAGAGCACCATATCGAGTTTAAATAATAATGCCGTGTGCACGACACACACAAGGTGTCACCTCCAGTAAGGCTGCTGATTACAGTATCGTTAAGGAGAATGTACACATGAGTGTTCTCACCTGTCCTGCCTTGCATTCAGTCTCAGTCAAGGCATTCTAGAACAATCAACACTGCTATAGCCACGAGTAAGACGATGACGTCATGTTATATTGCAGGAGCACGTCGCAGTTCTGGAAACCATGCAAATTAATCCGAGATTGGCAGCCAGGTGTAGTCAGGCACGAATAATGTCATTTACCACGTACACTACTAATTATAGAGATTCGTAAACAAAGTTGTGTGCTCGACACGCACACGCTGTGGACCTTCAGTGGGACTGTTGATCTGTTTAGATATTGTTATAGGCCAATACTTCTTTATGGGCGACAAGTCCCTGTCCCCCGTTCACCTGTTCCCCCATTCTCCAGTTGCGTTTGCTTTTGACAAATCATTCGTTTTACCCATTTGTGGGATGTAGACACGTGCTTCGTTTGAAATATTTATGTGAACCGTTTTGTGCACAAGTTATCACTACTTAGACCGCCCTCAACAACAGACTTACCTCTTCGTTTGAACCTGTTCTAAATAATCTTGTTTTATTTCTCGATCACCATGTCCTAATGTTGTACGTATGAGTTTATGTTTTTTAGACCACATGAGAAATATGGTTAAACTGTAAACTTATATGTTCTTTAACGGGTTTTAAATCGAGAGAAGGCTTCTATTTTCCTTTTGTTGAATTGGTAATGTTTGACATAAGTTCAAAGAGGATGGTATAAATGGGGTTACAAGTTGTATTAACTCTTAATGTAGCTGCTATTTTTTAAATTAAGTTACTGCATTTACACATGTATGCCTCTTTTGTTACTTTCATCGCTGATTTTCAGTGCCCCATTCATATTATTTTACCGCTATTTCAACTCTCACGTATAAGTCATGAGTTGAAGACATGACTGTTACCAAGATGATCTTGATGTTGCCACACTGTATTTATCTCTTTCAGGAACCCCTTGCTCAGTAACAGACAATGTTCAACACAACATTGTTTGCAAGATGTATGATATTATTTTAAGTGAAGTATGCAATATGACAGACTGACATGTGTAACAATGTAACTGAATACTGTTACCTTGTGTCAAAGCTGTTACTACCAAGATATATGTATATACTAATACACTATATTTTTTATTTTTTATTTGTATGATATTGTTTATACGAAACAGCATAATAATGTAAGTTACCACAGCAGTACCTGTACGTGAAGCATACAGACTCCACGACAAAACCACAGCAGTACCTGTACGTGAAGCATACAAACTTCGCGACAAAACCACAGCAGTACCTGTACGTGAAGCATACAGACTCCACGACAAAACCACAGCAGTACCTCTATGTGAAGCATACAAACTTCAGACAAAACCACAGCAGTACCTGTACGTGAAGCATACAAACTTCACGACACAACCACAGCAGTACCTCTACGTGAAGCATAAAGACTTCACGACAAAACCACAGCAGTACCTGTACGTGAAGCATACAGACTTCATGACAAAACCATAGCAGTACATCTACGTGAAGCATACAAACTTCAAAACAAAACCACAGCAGTACCTCTACGTGATGCATACAGACTTATCGACGAAACCACAGAAGTACCTCTACGTGAAGCATACAGACTTATCGACGAGACCACAGAAGTACCTCTACGTGAAGCATACAGACTTATCGACGAGACCACAGAAGTACCTCTACGTGAAGCATACAGACTTATCGACGAGACCACAGAAGTACCTCTAAAATGCAAACGATCTTTTATATGAGAACTGGGGTGTTCAAAATCATCAACATCAAGGTTTTTATACTAAATAATCAAAGAACGTTTTCACATGGGTTTCATCCCCTGAATACCCATTACGTACGTTTAGGCTTCCTTGATGACATAAGAACTTTGTTTGTCAAGAACACCCCTTTCGTGACTGTCTTCTCAACAATTCAGCATATGATATCCACCTGTCCAGGCATGCACGACTTCATAGACAACCCCAATTTAAATAGGTCAAATTTTATTTATTTTATCCGAAGCATGGTGTCTTTTACGGCTGTAGTTTTACGAGAATGTTGTTGTTTCTTCCTTTTTGAAGGGTTTAATAGTCCTTGTTTTCCCTCGTATCTCTGAATAAAATAAATAATTTATAAAGCCAAAGAAGGTTGTCACATTCTTGTTATTTAATTATTATGTTTAGCTGATGTAGACGATTGCACGATTCTTTTAACTCAGCTATCGCCGTATGATTGGAAATGTAGAAATGTTCTTTTAATAAACTGAGATCCTTCCATATTTGATCATCTTCTGAAGTAGACAGTGAACAAACTTAACAGGTGGACTGTGCTTACTTCATTGAGCCCTTGATTGAACACTTGATTGGCCAACTTGTTCCTTGTTGTAGAAGCATTAGGCCACGCTCTGTATGACCCGTATCACGGACCTTTTCATACGGGGGCCTTCAGCTGAAGGGGAAACATACGAACAAATGGACACAAGCACGAGTTGTTTTATTTAATTTGGTCTTCCTTATATTGTAAACAAACAGAAACATTCAGAGCATTCGTTCCTACTTTGTCCAACAAGTAAACTGTTGGCAAACCCAGTGCTGGGGCTTACATTAATGTATTACAATCCTTTTGGAAGGCTGACTCTGTGTATCAGATGGTGGTAGGCATATTGGATCTGTGTATCAGATGGTGGTCGGCTGATTGGATCTGTGTATCAGATGGTGGTCGGCTGATTGGTTCTGTGTATCAGATGGCGGTAGGCTGATTGGTTCTGTGTATGGTTCTGTGTATCAGATGGTGGTAGGCATATTGGATCTGTGTATCAGATGGTGGTAGGCTGATTGGTTCTGTGTTTCAGATGGCGGTAGGCTGATTGGTTCTGTGTGTCAGATGGCGGTAGGCTGCTTGGTGCTGTGTATCAGATGGCGGTAGGCTGCTTGGAGCTGTGTATCAGATGGTGGTAGGCTGATTGGTTCTGTGTATCAGATGGTGGTAGGCTGACTGGTTCTGTGTTTCAGATGGTGGTAGGCTGATTGGTTCTGTGTGTCAGATGGCGGTAGGCTGATTGGTGCTGTGTATCAGATGGCGGTAGGCTGCTTGGAGCTGTGTATCAGATGGTGGTCGGCTGATTGGTTCTGTGTATCAGATGCTCGTAAGCTGTTTGGTCTTTGCTTCAGGTTCTCGTAGAATTCCGTGTGCTAATGTCCAGTCATTTATAACTTAGGCTGTCATTTTGCTTGCCTGCAATAAAAAGTATAAACATGATGCAAAATACTTCATCATCATGTGAACAGATATTAACTAATGTTATATATGGATTGTTATGATTACAATTGTCAGTGTGTCGTAAGCAAACGTCATTAGCTCTGTCATTACTTAGAAATATCACTTAGTCTGACTTGTTGGACGCCCAAAACACCCCACAAGACTGTATGACAAGAAAGATGACTTCAACTTTCCAACGGTCAACTTTTCCTTTATTTCGAGGAATATTCCAGCAGCTCCAGGCTTTTGTGTTTACATTTCATAACTTTGAGGTACAACCGAGCTTGCTCTTTCTATGATGATTTCAAAGAGGGTCTTACGCTAATGTTGTTTGATGAAGGTTACAACATTTAAGGCCTCAGTAAAGCTTTGTGAAGTGAAGATTTATGGTAGACATGTTGAGGTCATTTCCAAATTTGACACATCTGTGACAAAAACGATGACGGATGCAATTTCCTATTTTAACACGTACCATATGTTCTCGTCTTTTTAGGTGAACAGTTGACTTGCCTTTGTATGTGTTTGTGACGGACGCCACCGGTGGGGCATGATACACTCAACCTTTCACGGACACCTGCTATCATCACTATTTGATAAGTGCTTCATAAATACATGCTTATGATATAGTCAGAATCGCACAATCTACCCTGCTTTTAGCCGATATTTCTTATGAATATCAAAAGTGTTTTTTGTAGCTTTTATTTATTTTCAATACCTATGTAAACTTCAGCCTATACATTGTTTGTCAACACAGCTTTAACTGGTCACTTACCCACGTGTACAACCAAGTCGTCACTTACCCACGTGTACAGCCAGCTGGTCACTTACCCACGTGTACAACCAACTCGTTACTTACCCACGTGTATAGCCAGCTGGTCACTTACCCAAGTGTATAGCCAACTGGTCAATTACCCACGTGTACAACCAACTGGTCACTTACCTACGTGTATAGCCAACTGGTCAATTACCCACGTGTACAACCAACTGGTCACTTACCCACATGTATAGCCAGCTGGTCACTTACCCACGTGTATAGCCAACTGGTCACTTACCCACGTGTATAGCCAACTGGTCACTTACCCACGTGTATAGCCAGCTGGTCACTTACCCACGTGTACAACCAACTGGTCACTTACCCACGTGTATAGCCAGCTGGTCAATTACCCACGTGTATAGCCAACTGGTCACTTACCCACGTGTACAACCAACTCGTTACTTACCCACTTGTATAGCCAACTGGTCACTTACCCAGTTGTATAGCCAACTGCTCACTTACTAACGTGTATAGCCAACTGGTCACTTACCCACGTGTATAGCCAGCTGGTCACTTACCCACGTGTATAGCCAACTGGTCACTTACCCACGTGTATAGCCAACTGGTCACTTACCCACGTGTATAGCCAACTGGTCACTTTCCCATGTGTACAGCCAGCTAGTCAATTACCCACGTGTATAGCCAACTGGTCACTTACCCACGTGTACAACCAACTCGTTATTTACCCACTTATATAGCCACCTGGTCACTTACCCATGTGTATAGCCATCTGGTCACTTACCCACGTGTACAACCAAGTCGTCACTTACCCACGTGTATAGCCAGCTGGTCACTTACCCACGTGTACAACCAAGTCGTCACTTACCCATGTGTATAGCCAGCTGGTCACTTACCCACGTGTACAACCAACTGGTCACTTATCCACATGTATAGCCAACTGGTCACTTACCCACGTGTATAGCCAACTGGTCACTTACCCACGTGTATAGCCAACTGGTCACTTTCCCATGTGTACAGCCAGCTGGTCAATTACCCACGTGTATAGCCAACTGGTCACTTACCCACGTGTACAACCAACTCGTTATTTACCCACTTATATAGCCACCTGGTCACTTACCCATGTGTATAGCCAGCTGGTCACTTACCCACGTGTACAACCAAGTCGTCACTTACCCACGTGTACAGCCAGCTGGTCACTTACCCACGTGTACAACCAACTGGTCACTTATCCACATGTATAGCCAACTGGTCACTTACCCACGTGTATAGGCAACTGGTCACTTTCCCATGTGTACAACCTACTCGTTACTTACCCACGTGTATAGCCAACTGGTCACTTACCCACGTGTATAGCCAGCTGGTCACTTTCCCATGTGTACAATCAACTCGTCACTTACCCACGTGTATAGCCAGCTGGTCACTTACTAACGTGTATGGCCAACTGGTCACTTACCCACGTGTACAACCAACTCGTTACTTACCCACGTGTATAGCCAGCTGGTCACTTACTAACGTGTATGGCCAACTGGTGACTTACCCACGTGTATAGCCAGCTGGTCACTTACCCACATGTATAGCCAACTGGTCACTTACCCACGTGTATAGCCAACTAGTCACTTACCCACGTGTAAAGCCAACTGGTCACTTACCCACGTGTATAGCCCGACTGAAGCACAGCACACGCACATTGCCTTTTCCACTGAGTACTCTTGCAGCTTAGCCCTGACTTTGGCCACTGTGTCAGGAGGGATGGAGCTGGCGTCCTTGTTCATCATCTGCTGTTGCAGACCATCCTTCCCCGGGGCAGCCAAGACACGACGGCATATGTTATAGTTCTGGTGTAAAACCAATAACATATAAATCATAATTATAATGATATGGGAAACGGCCATGGGGGGGGGGGGGGGGCGTGGTCATGGTTCAAAGAATTTTGGTATAATATAAGTGCATTCTTTACATCTTGTAAACTGGTCAACTTGACATGATATGTATTCACAACTGATCGAGGAATGAACATTTCAGTTACTAAGATTGTGGATAATGGACATAAATAGCATAACTGTTGATGTAAACTGACGTAGAAACGTTACCAAACTTAAATTTGGACACGTCGGGTCCAAAGCCAGAATAGTGATACAAAATGGTTGAGAGTCAATCTCCCAAACACAACCAAAACAATATGCTGAGTAATGCACGTGCTACGGTACCCAGATCAAGGGAACGTGAGTTGTAAGTGAAACTCTGGCTGCACTAACAGCATGCCAAAATAACACAGATATTGATATACAAAGAACGATGTACCGTTCATTCACACTCAAACTGTAGGACATGAGCATGGGTAGATTAACGCTTCAACAGCAAGAACAAGCTGTTGGTCTGATACACAAAGGAGCAACGCATGACCACGTCGCAAGGAGGTTTGACTGTAGACAAATTGTAGTCAACAGGCCATATTGCTGTCGAGACTTTTTTGGATGACAAGACACCCCGATGAGACGGAAAATACCTCAGCCTCCTTCTCCGGATAGCCCAGCAGCAGGAGTGTCACTGTCAGGAGTTCTTTGACCAGCTGAGGCGGGTTACTTAAGGATTTTATTACCGTGATATCATTCTTGTCGATAACTGTATTTCCGCCCTTTGACATGGTGTTGCTTTCTGTATGATCTACAACAAATAGTCAGTCCGTGGTGAACATGTTTCCTTGGTTACTACCATGAAATCTGCTGCTGGTGATTGCACGGTGCCAACTCAGTGGATAAATTGTTATCATATAAGACAACTTGAACGTTCCATAATATCATACGCGATACACAAAGTAGCATTCCGATTGCAACATGTCTATTCGTAAGAGTCCATTAAAAAACGAGATAGAATGGCAGAACTATTTCATTTAGTATCGTTTCTTTCCAAGAATATTTCTTCAACCACTGTAGATAATAATGATATGTTCGTATTATACAAATAGTTGAGACAGTGAGACACGTGAGCTATACACATGTACATGTATCGGGAAACTGATTGCATCTCACCAGGACTGAAACATTGTCTGTCATACAGCTACAACCCTGAGTCATGTGTCAACTATCTACAAAACCAGCTAGCTCAACAGCCAATACTCTGAAAGGTAAATTAAACACCTCCACTCAATAAAATCAGAAGATGGCTATTAAAGCATTACAGTATTGTTAAAGAAAATGAACATGTTAGCGTACTCACCTGTCCTGGTGATGTAAATGTATGTGTTTAAGTCGCCGCTGTCCTGCTTTATATACTGACCCAACACTCGAGAACATTCAACACTTATATAGGCTTGGGCTAGGAGGTGACTCCATGTTCTATTATAGGATCCGTAATCCAACTGTGTTGCCTGTGTGTAGTCAGGCACGAACAATGTCATTTACCACGTAGAGCACCATATCGAGTTTAAATAATGATGCCGTGTGCACGACACACACAAGGTGTCACCTCCAGTAAGGCTGCTGATTACAGTATCGTTAAGGAGAATGTACACATGAGTGTTCTCACCTGTCCTGCCTTGCATTCAGTCTCAGTCAAGGCATTCTAGAACAATCAACACTGCTATAGCCACGAGTAAGACGATGACGTCATATTATATTGCAGGAGCACGTCGCAGTTCTGGAAACCATGCAAATTAATCCGAGATTGGCAGCCAGGTGTAGTCAGGCACGAATAATGTCATTTACCACGTACACTACTAATTATAGAGATTCGTAAACAAAGTTGTGTGCTCGACACGCACACGCTGTGGACCTTCAGTGGGACTGTTGATCTGTTTAGATATTGTTATAGGCCAATACTTCTTTATGGGCGACAAGTCCCTGTCCCCCGTTCACCTGTTCCCCCATTCTCCAGTTGCGTTTGCTTTTGACAAATCATTCGTTTTACCCATTTGTGGGATGTAGACACGTGCTTCGTTTGAATTATTTATGTGAACCGTTTTGTGCACAAGTTATCACTACTTAGACCGCCCTCAACAACAGACTTACCTCTTCGTTTGAACCTGTTCTAAATAATCTTGTTTTAATTCTCGATCACCATGTCCTAATGTTGTACGTATGAGTTTATGTTTTTAGACCACATGAGAAATATGGTTAAACTGTAAACTTATATGTTCTTTAACGGGTTTTAAATCGAGAGAAGGCTTCTATTTTCCTTTTGTTGAATTGGTAATGTTTGACATAAGTTCAAAGAGGATGGTATAAATGGGGTTACAAGTTGTATTAACTCTTAATGTAGCTGCTATTTTTTAAATTAAGTTACTGCATTTACACATGTATGCCTCTTTTGTTACTTTCATCGCTGCTTTTCAGTGCCCCATTCATATTATTTTTACCGCTATTTCCACTCTTACGTATAAGTCATGAGTTGAAGACATGACTGTTACCAAGATGATCTTGATGTTGCCACACTGTATTTATCTCTTTCAGGAACCCCTTGCTCAGCAACAGACAATGTTCAACACAACATTGTTTGCAAGATGTATGATATTATTTTAAATGAAGTATGCAATATGACAGACTGACATGTGTAACAATGTAACTGAATACTGTTACCTTGTGTCAAAGCTGTTACTACCAAGATATATGCATACACTTATACACTATATTTTTTATATTTTATTTGTATGATATTGTTTATACGAAACAGCATAATAATGTAAGTTACTTTCATTGTTGAAATAACCAAACATAATGTATTGGTAGTTTTTGTTATGACAATATTTAACTAATTGTTGAATAAATAAATATGATAATACGTATGTCAACTATTCAATTAATTTGAGGAGCAAATGTTGCTTAGCTCAAATGGTATGCTTCAGATATTGCTACATGTTTGTGAACATGTCATGTTGTCATAGAACGATCTGCATTTCTCTGGTTGAAACTAAAACAACAGCAGTACCTGCACGTGAAGCATACAAACTTCAGACAAAACCACAGCAGTTGCTGTTCATGAAGCATACAGACTTCACGACAAAACCACAGCAGTACCTGTACGTGAAGCATAGACTTCACGACAAAACCACAGCAGTACCTGTACGTGAAGCATACTGACTTTACGACAAAACCGAAACAGTACCTGTACGTGAAGCATAAGGACTTTACGACAAAACCGAAACAGTACGTGAAGCATCTCGACAAAACCACAGCAGTACCTTTGCGTGAGACATACAGACCTCAGGACAAAACCACAGCAGTACCTCTACGTGAAGCATTCATACTTTAAAACAAAACCTTGTCCTGGGAAACTATTTGACATGTGAATGTTCAAAATGAGTTACTGTATCATTCTTTCAATGAAATTATATTTCTGTTTTCAAAAAACGCAAACGATGATTAATGTGAGAACTAGGGTGTTCAAATCATTGGAACATCAAGGTTTGTCTACTAAATGCTCAATGAACGTTTTCACAAGGGTTTCATCACATGAAAACCCATTACGTACGTTAAGGCTTGCTTTATGACATAAGAACTTTGTTTGTCAAGAACACCCCTTCCGTGACTGTCTTCTCAACAATTCAGCATATGATATCCACCTGTCCAGGCATGCACGACTTCATAGACAACCCCAATTTAAATAGGTCAAATTTTATTTATTTTATCCGAAGCATGGTGTCTTTTACGGCTGTAGTTTTACGAGAATGTTGTTGTTTCTTCCTTTTTTGAAAGGTTTTATTGTCCTTGTTATACCTCGTGTCTCTGAATAAAATAAATAATTTATAAAGCCAAAGAAGGTTGTCACATTCTTGTTATTTAATTATTATGTTTAGCTGATGTAGACGATTGCACGATTCTTTTAACTCAGCTATCGCCGTATGATTGGAAATGTAGAAATGTTCTTTTAATAAACTGAGATCCTTCCATATTTGATCATCTTCTGAAGTAGACAGTGAACAAACTTAACAGGTGGACTGTGCTTACTTCATTGAGCCCTTGATTGAACACTTGATTGGCCAACTTGTTCCTTGTTGTAGAAGCATTAGGCCACGCTCTGTATGACCCGTATCACGGACCTTTTCATACGGGGGCCTTCAGCTGAAGGGGAAACATACGAACAAATGGACACAAGCACGAGTTGTTTTATTTAATTTGGTCTTCCTTATATTGTAAACAAACAGAAACATTCAGAGCATTCGTTCCTACTTTGTCCAACAAGTAAACTGTTGGCAAACCCAGTGCTGGGGCTTACATTAATGTATTACAATCCTTTTGGTTAGAAGGCTGACTCTGTGTATCAGATGGTGGTAGGTTGATAAGTTCTGTGTATCAGATGGTGGTCGGCTGATTGGTTTTGTGTATCAGATGGTGGTCGGCTGATTGGTTCTGTGTATCAGATGGCGGTCGGCTGATTGGATCTGTGTATCAGATGGTGGTAGGTTGATAAGTTCTGTGTATCAAATGGTGGTCGGCTGATTGGTTTTGTGTATCAGATGGTGGTCGGCTGATTGGTTCTGTGTATCAGATGGCGGTAGGCTGATTGGATCTGTGTATCAGATGGCGGTCGGCTGATTGGATCTGTGTATCAGATGGTGGTAGGCTGATTGGTTCAGTGTATCAGATGGTGGTAGGCTGATTGGTTCTGTGTATCAGATGGTGGTCGGCTGATTGGTTGTGTTTATCAGATGGTGGTAGGTTGATAAGTTCTGTGTATCAGATGGTGGTAGGCTGATTGGAGCTGTGTATCAGATGGTGGTAAACTTATTGGAGCTGTGTATCAGATGGTGGTCGGCTGATTGGTTCTGTGTATCCGATGCTCGTAAGCTGTTTGGTCTTTGCTTCAGGTTCTCGTCGAATTCCGTGTGCTAATGTCCAGTCATTTATAACTTAGGCTGTCATTTTGCTTGCCTGCAATAAAAAGTAAAAACATGATGCAAAATACTTCATCATCATGTGAACAATTATTAGAAATGTTATATATGGATTGTCAGGATTACAATTGTCAGAGTATCGTACGCAAACCTCATAAGCTCTGCCATTACTGTGAAATATCACTTAGTCTGACTTGTTGGACGCCTAAAACACCCCACAAGACTGTATGACAAGAAAGATGACTTCAACTTTCCAATGGTCAACTTTTCCTTAATGTCGAGCAATTTTCCAGCAGCTCCAGGCTTTTGTGTTTACATTTCATAACTTTGAGGTACAACCGAGCTTGCTCTTTCTATGATGATTTCAAAGAGGGTCTTACGCTAATGTTGTTTGATGAAGGTTACAACATTTAAGGCCTCAGTAAAGCTTTGTGAAGTGAAGATTTATGGTAGACATGTTAAGGTCATTTCGATATTTGATGCATCTGTGACAAAAACGATAACCGATGCATTTTCCTGGTCACTTACCCACGTGTATAGCCAACTGGTCACTTACCCACATGTATAGCCAACTGGTCACTTACCCACGTGTATATCCAACTGGTCACTTACCCACGTGTATAGCCAACTGGTCACTTACCCAAGTGTATAGCCAACTGGTCACTTACACAAGTGTACAGCCAACTAGTCACTTACCCAAGTGTATAGCCAGCTGGTCACTTACCCAAGTGTATAGCCAGCTGGTCACTTACCCAAGTGTATAGCCAGCTGGTCACTTACCCAAGTGTATAGCCAGCTGGTCACTTACCCAAGTGTATAGCCAGCTGGTCACTTACCCAAGTGTATAGCCAGCTGGTCACTTACCCAAGTGCATAGCCAACTGGTCACTTACCCACGTGTATAGCCAACTGGTCACTTACCCAAGTGTATAGCCCGACTGATTCTAAGGACGCATTTTTAGTCCTCTCCACTGAGTGCTCTTGCAGCTTAGCCCTGACTTTAGCCACTGTGTCAGGAGGGATGGAGCTGGCGTCCTTGTTCATCATCTGCTGTTGCAGACCATCCTTCCCCGGGGCAGCCAAGACACGACGGCATATGTAATAGTTCTGGTGTAAAACCAATAATACATAAATCATAATTATAATGACATGGGAAACGGCCAATCATGGCTCAGAACAATCCCCGTCAAGTTAAGATATGTTGAAGTTTGTTGAAGTGATTCTGCAACAATTCCCGTTTACAACATTAATTAGAGGGACAAATATCATTTAAAGCACACATTTATGCCCAGTGTTAGGCTGTGTATCAAGTTCAAAATTGCAGGAATATCACGGCGGGGGACACCAGAAATTGGCTTCTACCCATTCTGCCAATATGGGAAATCGAACTGGTGTCTTTAACCACTAGACTACCAGACAGCGCCAAAATCTTATCAGTCATTACAGTGAATCAAAACCGCCCAAATCTAAATTGCCAAAAGGTTAAATGCAGTTTATGTCATAATATTTTGGTCATATTGTATTTCTTAAGACATCTGGCTATTGAAACCATTGACCCACTTTTTTTTGATAGATCACATGGACGTAATCGGTGTGTGCAAGGTATGGAATGCTTATAATATGCTTATAATAAGTAAGGGTATTTTGTTTGCAGGTATTATAATATGCTTATAATAAGTAAGGGTATTTGGTATGCAGGTATTTCATATTTTACCACCAAAGCACCTGGGTGAAACTGAAACAGCTCTCTGTCTCTAATGTCAGAATACCTTATCCCCCCCCCCCCCCCCCCCAAACACACACACACACGCGCACGCATGCACGAACGCAAGCACGCACACACACACACCTCCCATCCCCCATCACTGTGTTACGTTTTGGGCCTTACCCTACCTCAGCCTCCTTCTCAGGGTAGCCCAGGAGCAGGAGTGTCACTGTCAGGAGCTCTTTAACCAGCTGAAGCGGTTTGTTTAGGGATTTTAATGACGTCATATCCTTCTTGTCGATAACTGCTACTGCACCCTTTGACATGGTGTTGCCGTATGTATGATCTACAACAAATAGTCAGTCCCTGGTGAACATGTCTCCTTGGTTACAACCAGGAAATCTGCTGCTGGTGATTGCACGGTGCCAACTCAGTGGATAAATTGTTATCATACGTGAACGTTCCATAATATCATACGCGATACACAAAGTAGCATTCCGATTGCAACATGTCTATGTATAAGAGGCCATTAAAAATCGAGATAGAATGGCAGAACTATTTCATTTAGTATCGTTTCTTTCTAAGTATATTTCTTCAACCACTGTAGATAATAATGATATGTTCGTATTATACAAATAGTTGAGACAGTGAGACACGTGAGCTATACACATGTACATGTATCGGGAAACTGATTGCATCTCACCAGGACTGAAACATTGTCTGTCATACAGCTACAACCCTGAGTCATGTGTCAACTATCTACAAAACCAGCTAGCTCAACAGCCAATACTCTGAAAGGTAAATTAAACACCTCTACTCAATAAAATCAGAAGAGAGCTATTAAACACTTATATAGGTTTGGGCTAGGAGGTGACTCCATGTTCTATTATAGGATCCGTAATCCAACTGTGTTGCCTGTGTGTAGTCAGGCACGAACAATGTCATTTACCACGTAGAGCACCATATCGAGTTTAAATAATAATGCACACAAGGTGTCACCTCCAGTAAAGCTGCTGATAGGTTCACGGTTTGTTATTGTCAAATATTTCCTCATGAACACAGATACTGTAAATCTGAAACACAACTACCCAAAGACAAACATTACTTATCGCTCTGTTCCAAATCTTATTTAGTGCCGTTACTTCTTCAGCTACCAAGCCAGCTCTAACTGGAAACCCCTTTATCTCCAAAAGCTGACACATAATTTACGACAGGTAAGAGTTCATCGAAGATTCTGATGAATTTTAAAATATAACAATGCGGTTATGTTTGAGGTAATTATTAAGTTATATATACTAGGCCATATACAGAGAGAAAAAGCACAGCACAAACCCTCAGCCACAATATAACAAACGTCCGTTTATCAGATATGGCTTGATGAGTCTCGTGCGTGGTACGAGTTGAAAGCCATAGCCAATTAAAACTGCACTTCAGAAACATTTGTCTTGGCGTGAAAGTTAGAGTGATGCTGACAGGCACGTTATGATAAATCAACCCAGATTGTAACATGATCGGTCATCAAAATCTTTGTTATACATATATATTGGCATGATTAACATATTTTTACAACAATTGTGTGTTTTAGCTGCTGTCGTTATAATGCAGAGGCAGACGTTTTTATTACATTGATCACCAAGTTCTGTGTTACGTTTCTTTCCAATGAGGCCAATAAAAACTACAGACATCTCGGTAATTTATTTCATTTTCTTGTTGTTTTTTGTAGCATATGTTTCGTGTTATTCTTTCTTCGTGCCAATCCGTAAGTGTATATGCCAATTTCTGTATAACTTCAAAGAAATTAAAATGAAAAACATTTGAATATTCCAAAATATTACTACTTCAAAAATATTTTTTAAGATCACGCACAAAAAATAATTCTGTGGCACTTGAAGCAATTATTTTTGGCATTCTTGTTTCCATAATCCGTGAAAAAACATAAGCCACGCCCACTAACGGACGGCCTGATTTCATATCAGGATCAAAAGGTCAAATATTCTACCATATTTCAAATGTTCTCCTCATTATGTGTTATGGTTTGACAATGGCATACATATTTTAACCTGAAGTACGATATTTTGTTGTTTCATAATCCACCTTATATCCTAAACGAGTCAAATTTCATAATTATTACAATCCATTTTGACATTCAGTCTTCCGAGTCTTATTCAAATTCTTCGTGAATGAGCAAAGGTGCAGACTATTACGGCCAGTCAAGTTCAGTCTTGCATAATATTAACAGTACACAATGATAAATGTAACAACAGACGCCTTTTCAGCTAAATAAACACAATAAGTTTTTCCGGGAATACTTTGTCATTGGGAGTTATGTCCCTTGAAACAGGGGGCTGTTTCCGGTACATAAAGAAGGCTTATGATTGCAGTAATAATTTAGATTAATGCATTCTTTTAGTACATTATTGGCCTTAATGACCATGCCTACAGGGGTCACTGTGCACCAAACTACAAATCACTTTGCATAAGAAAAGCATGTAAGTATAAACAGTATGATTTTATTTGGACAAGCACCATCACCCCTACACGATAGTCGACCGTTCTGCCTGACACTGACAGCAACTCTGACATAATTTCAGTGCTTATTATGCTAGACCTATTTGTGTAGGTTGAGGATGCAGTGATATTAGAAGTATTGCGAAACTCGAAAGCCTAATTTCAATAGAGAATTAAGTATTCAATCAAATCCGCATTGAACTTTAATGACAAAATCAGTGGCAACATATAGTCGTGATCCATGGATCATCTTCATCTCTGAATATATCTGAGAAAGTTACATTGATTCTGACTGGCAAATTACGATTAAACAACCCAAATAATCACAAGCTCTATCCTCAAAATATTTGTTATATCCTTATTACTAGTATTAGTCGACGTATTAATCAGTACATTAACACAACTAACAAATTGTTCATCAACAAATTTGATAATAGCAAACAAGTTCTTTGATTTTGTCAATGAAATAACTGTATATATTGTATCAATCAGTTTATTTGGTAATAAGGCCTCAGGCCCACGTACATGTATATACAAATTAGTTTCACATCAAGTGCTGCATGAAATAATATTGACAGGTAAGAAGAACGAAGACAGATAGCATTTTTAAGTTTTAAGTTCTCAAGGCGGTTTACATCAGAAGAGTTTAACATTCTAACCAGTGTGTCTTTACGATTATTAATAGTAATGAAGTCTAAATATGGGAAATATTTTGAACGAATATCTTCATAAATAGGGCAAACAAGAATGAAATGAATTTCATTTTCAACTGCCCTTAACTTGCACAATGGACAAAACCGGAGTGTCTTATCGGTGCCATCCCTCCTTCCTGTATTATGCATAATTCCCAGTTCTCCAATACGTAAAAGGGTAAGCATACGTCGCTTTTCTTTTGATACTACATTTAATAGATACGGTTCAAGTGATAATGATGTCTTAAATAATGAATACAGTTCTAATTTCGAGCATCCAGACAATTCAGAATACCATGTTTGTGCATGACAGTCCTTAACCCTAAGTATATATTGTATTTGTTAAACAACTAGAATTTGGGAACACGACTGGTTAGATAAATTTTACTGATTACAATTATTTACAATTTAAAACACATCACAACATTACTTACATGACGCATGGGTTTATATGAACTATTATTGCAAGAATTTTAAATTCATCCATAGAATCTTAACACAATATGCACATGTTGCTCCTTGTGTACGTTCTGAAAGAACCAACACAAATAACGTAACCAATCTGGATGGTCTAGCCCGATTATGTGACAATGTTTTAATGAATATATTTCATAATGTTTATCACTCAACACTGAAACAACCAATTAGTCTAAATCCCCACACTGTGTGATAAAATACACATCAGCTTAGATATAAGTAACTTAGTTTTCTAAAGTCATCTTTATAATGCCCTTTACCATGTTTACTCTAAGTGAGGGGAACGCAGACCCAACTGATGTATCAGAAGTAGACTGTTTGTATCAGATCAATACAGTTTTGAGTTTGGTAAGATGCACTGACAAAGTTATCTACCAGTAGATATTGATATGAATTAGTATCATTTAGTTGTACATCATTCTAATTGTGATTCTTTTTTTTCCAGAAAATGTGCTTCAGCCATTGAGATAATAAGTTTTACATATCTTCTGAGGAATGTTGAACACTCAAGCAATGGAGAAAGATTATTCTGTTCAGTTCTTCTCAACTTTTATTGCAAATCTTCAGAAACTTTGCCAAGCCTATATTAAGTTTGATAGAAATATTGAAGTTAGTGGCTATGTTTGTGTTGAAATAGACAATTCTAAGAAAGAGCGTTATGTGCTAAGTGAACTTGTCCAAAACTGTGGCAGTGTTGTAAGTGAGAGTTACTGCACAAAGGTTTTCCGCACTTTGCCACCATTAGCACCAACAAGTCAGAAATCAGTATCACAGATTGATCAGGATTCCTGGTCAGTGAATACACCTGCAGACAAACCCAGGCACAAGGTATCTCAGGAACGAAGAGGCAGCATCTCTAGCAATAAATCCATTGAAAGTTTAACAGACATCCGAGAATCAGAAAATGGTTCTGTTTCCAACTATAGCTCAGATGGAGCAGAAAATCTACGAGTCAGTTCAGGGCAGAGATCAAAACGGACATCTTTTGACCAGGACAAAGAAAACAGCATTCGGATGTCCTGGGATGCTGCTCAGAGGCTGTCTCAGGAGATCCAGTCAAGGACATGTTCAGAGTCAAGTCGTAGTTGGCATCAGGTACAGAGACGAGACAGCCTCCCTAGTTTTGCTCACATATCCAATCGAGGCCGGAGCAGCAGCAGTACCAGCCTGGCCAGTCCCTCAGAGACTGTTCTAGATCTAGAGTCCGTCAAGGTAGAGGGCTCCGGCACCAGACAGTCCTGTGTTCAGGCCAAACACCAGCCCTCAAGCCCCATAGAACATGGGGAGGGATTTGGTGGAGTGGTGCCAGTTGGCATCCATGCTAATCTCTCCAATCTCGGTCATATGGTGGAGGCATTTGCAGGTATGAATTTCTGAGAAAATATGTTTATTAATAGACATTTTAAAGTCAGAGTTCGAAGTTAAATGTAGCCTGCTAACCTTGGGCTAGTACAAATTCCTGTGGGCTAGTACAAATGTCCTAATTCCCCCTAACAATAGTATTTTATTTTTACCCTGGCTAGTAAAATTTGGAGTTTAGTTCTAACCCTATTATATTTTAGAGTTTGCAATATTGTGGAAACATATTAATCATATGAGTTGTTCAATTAATAGTAATTGTTACGAATTAGTACTTTAGTCATCATGATCATGTGGGTTTTGTCATTGAGCATGTTAAGCTCATAATCAGTACATTTTCAAAATATTTCTTATTCCCTTATTTCATGTGTTATCAAATAAAGTTTTCAAATTTTTAAACTTATCCGATCTCACACTTTGCATTTCTCCCTTCTTCTTTGATCCTATGTGGGAACATGCTTGAATCATGTTTCCAGCTTCTGAAAATAAAAATAGCCACCCAAGACGCCCTGCATCTCCATGGTTAAGTTCCAAAAGTAAGTCAATTATGTGCCTGTCGTGCATGCAGTGCCTGCTTGAGCTGACCACTTTTGCGCCTCTACTAATTCATTCTCTTTCTTATTGCCACTGTGTGGCGACATGTTTGAAACATCACAGAATTGTTGTCCCTTGCCAAGTTGTTTGAGTATCCTAAATAATATGGGAAAGAAGGACAATCAACGTCCTGCTTGTAAAGAATGCAGACGTACCTATTCTCCACTCATTATGTTGCGCCTGTCAGTTACAGTGCATCCTGGGTTCCCGATGTGCGGAATGTCATTCCCCAACCAACTTGGCTTTTACAGTTTACCTGCAACTTTGTCATCGTCGTATTGCCGATCGACGTTCCAATGCAGGGGATTCCGCAGCTAGTACCAGCTCATCACGCCTTAAAGACAATCCTGTCGAACATGTAAGTTCTGTCAGAGACGAAACCCTCTCAGACAGCTTCCTTACAGACGATTTGCCCACTCACGACCTGTCTACCACTCACAGTTAACAGGATCGGCCTTCGTCATCGTTTAAAGAACATGATTGGTGAAGTCATTCTCGGAGCCGTTCCCGTTCGGCGCACAGATTGCCCGATCGTTGTCCCTCTAGGTCAGCTCCTCCCGACCTATGTCCACCTATCCTACCCACGAGTTGGGATCACAGGGATCAACAACAGACTTCGGAACCATCGTCGACTCTCTTGTGAAAGCAATATCCAATGTCCTCCTTTACCGTTCGGATCCTTCATCGACTCCTCAACCTACTGATCCTGTTTCGGTTGCCTCCCGCTCGACCCCTCCCGGATCGGGTGGTTCAGCTTCTACTTCGGGCGATCATGGTATGCAGGGTTAACCAACTGACAGTTCACATCCGTCAGGCGTTCTTGACGATCCCTCGTCAACGCCTTCCTCGGTTGGGAGTTTTGAACAAGCGGACCCAGAATCGGTCATGCATTGGATAGCTGACGACTTCAGCTGCGGATAGGTTCTCCGGATTCACAGTTCCATCGGCCAGTTCGTCCAAGATCACGCTCCCTCCCAGACTGGTCTTACTGGACATTAACTTTAACCTAGATACGGTCTTTGCGTCCTTTCGTTAATTATGGGATCGTCTCCATATTCCCCGCTTCACTTCATCCTTGAAGACACAGGCACTCATGGCATGTCTACTACGGTCGCCTCCCCCGAGATTGACAGTGACGTTTCTACTTTGTCTCAGAAGCGCTCAACCTCATCTAATGTGGTTGAAGGTCAGAACCTAAACCCACTTGGATACCACAGTCCCCGTACCCTCCCACTTGTGTCTACTATTTTGTCAGCCATGGACGCACTCTCCGTCTCTCTCTCCACTCATTCCCAAGAAGAGGCCTTTACTCGGGGATTAATAAAAAGACAATTGGAGGATCAACAGAAAAAGGGATTGCCAATATCCCCAGTTTGTTCCTGCCCAGTCCATTTACGTGAGCTTATTTCTTCCCGGCCTAATTCCTTTCGGGGGCGCAGCAGAGGTCGAAGAGGTCAAAGGGGCTCGAAGCCCTCCCCGGGTCGATTGGTCTCCTTTACCGGACCAAGGGCACTGGCGAACTTTCCCAAGGGGGAGGTTCGGCAGGAACTTGACTCCTTTTCAAATCGGCACGACTGGGAACTTCCCCCCCCCAGCCGTTCCCTTTACAGCCACACACGTAGGCGGAAGACACAAGATCTTTGCAAGCAATTGGACCATGCTCGCAGACCCCTTCGTGACACGGCTGCTTCAACAAGGGTATCGATTACTGATGATCGCACTGCCACCTACGACGTTCCATCCCCATCAGAGGATATACCCGGCCAGGCAGCTACCTACATTGATCCACACTTCAATGGTGGCTGTTCGCGTTGAACATTTGCGACGTGGTCTCCTTGAAGCCATTCGTCCCATCCCTCCATCTGTTCGTCGACGCTTCAACCATCAGTTGGGGAGCACATTTTCTAAGATCGGCAAGTAGCAGGGCAGTGGTCTGACGTAGAACATTGCCTTCACATCAACAATCTCAAGTTCAAGGCAGCAATTCTCGTGATTTTACATTTGTCGAACGTCCTCCGGTCCTCCTCCCTCATGATCAAGTCCAACAACGCGGCGGTAGTGTGGTTCATTAACAGGATGGGATCAACAAAGTCGATGTCCCTACTCGCACTTGCTCTCAAGTTCTTTCATCTCATCATCTCATATCGAACGTCATAGCAGACTCTATGTCCCGACCAGACAGACCATCACCAACCGAGTGGTCTCTTCATCCACAATCGTTCCAATGGATTTGCCAACTTTATTGGGCCCCGGAAGTAGACCTCTTCGTCACCCACTTCAATGCTCAACAATCCCAATTCGTATCTCCCATCCCCGACCCTCAGGCTTAGGAGCATGACACGTTGGCAATCTCGTGGGAAGGTCTCAATGCCTACATCTTTCCCCCCACAGGGCTCCTTCCCTGGGTCCTACAGAAGGTAGCAGCCACAAATCACCTGTCTCTGATTTTGGTCGCACCCTATTGGCCCACGCCAACCTGGTTTCCAGCGATTACAAACCACCGACGGAGTAGGATTTCGAGACAGTAATGCTGAAGACCGTTTTTTTGTTGACTTTTTCCACCACTGCCCGGGTTAGCAAAATTCATGCTTTGGATGTCACAAGGGTCCAATTTGAAGTGGCAAAGCATTCCTGGGGCTTCGTTGGCATTTCGTGGCAAAGAACCAACATCCCGGACAACCGGACAGGCTATTTACGATTCCCCCTCTCTCGGTTATTTTGGGATCGAACAACCATGAAGACATGTCTTTGTGCTCAGTTTGGGCGCTTCGAATATACCACGATGCGTTTCGCCTACATAGACGTTCCCAGAAAAGACTCTTCTTCCCTTTGTCAACCGCCTCTACATTGTAAATTTCTCGTTCGACGCTATCCTTCTGGCTCCGCTCCATCATTCTGGGAGCATATACTTTCGCCGGGCTGCCTCCACCTACAGCGTCAAATCCTCACGAGACTCGTGCGGTTGTTTCTACCATGGCCCTCCACAGTGACTGTGCCCTTTCAACCTTCATGGAAGGGTGCTTTTGGATGTCCGACACTGTTTTCGTGCCTCACTACCTTCGCGACATTTCAGTCACAGATGTACAACATCTTCCCAAAGCAAGGGAGTTAACTGACTATAAAGTTCCAGTTTCCACCCTTGCTGAACTAGGCTGGGATTATGGAGTTACATTTTGGCTAGACTAACGAGTCTATGCATAGTCCAATCAAAATCGCAAACCGAAATCAAAATCCGGTTCGTAAACTGTCCTGCAGAGTTCGGTCGATTGCAGGATTTGCAAAGCATGTGCATCGCAAACTCATTGTCAACAGATATTTTCCAAATCTTTTTATGTTTTTAATCAAGGTGCTCATTTAATTTGATGTACTTTTTTATCACAAAATAGATGTTGATGGTCGATCAGATCGTCTTGACTGGGTGCCACCATTTTGTTTGAAGCAAATGCATGTGATTGAGGGGTGGAATCTGATTTGTCCATATGAGAGGGGCATAGAATGAACTCATAATAGCCACTGGTGGCGCTACGATCGAGCCCAGGAGTTCCAGTTTAGTTCGGCAAGGGTGGAAACTGGACTTTTAAAGTCAGTTAACGCTCTTGCCTCGGGAAGATGATGTACAAGGGCTCCACAAGTTTGGTCTGTTAGTGTTGGCACAACAACTGTCTCACCCCAGTTCCCGTAGATCAAAAACTGCTATACATTGTAATCCTATATACATGTACAACATAAATCATTGAACATTTACATGGTGTTACACTTTTTTTTGGTTCGATTTTTTCCCAGATCAAGGCCCTGATTGTGGATTAGCTTGTCTTTGGAGACCTATTAGTCTAAACTTACGAAGTGACCAATCAGTGCGGCCGATCATATACATTCAGTCACAATCGTACAAGGGCTCAACAAGTTTGGTTTGGACTCAACAAGTCTGTCTTGCCCCAGTTCACACAGAACATAAACTGTTATACTGCGTAATCCTTGCGTAATCATTTATGTGGTGTTACATGTTTTTTTATTGTTCGAGTTTCCCAGATTGAGTCCCTTTTAGAGGGTGGATTAGCTCATCTGTAGAGACATTTTAGTCACAATTTACGAAGTCAACATTCGGTGCAGCCAATCAAAAACAAAACAAAAATAACAACTACAAAAGATTGGTGTCCCGAACCTTTATTCCGCTCACCTCTGCCTCAGGTATCTGTGATGTAGGGTTTTGATTTGAAGGTCCATTGCTATGGAATATTGTCGATCGTTCCTCTTCTCGTTTTGGATTGCTTCATACACTTGAATGTGTTTTATAACCATGACAAAGCAATAAAAGAGTTACCAAACCTTGCGCACTCTATGGTCCGTGGGAGATAGTTGCTGTGTTTTGTTTGAAGACGTCTGCTGTTTTACAGCTACGCGGTCGTTCTATATGTATGATGACATACAGGAAAAAACATTTGGCAAGTATACCCGATCTCATGCTGTTTCGTTTGAGTAACGTATCGGGATCGTTAACACCGGTTGATCGTGTGTTTTTTTCCCGCTCACGAGTTCATGTCTTTTAGATTCTAGACAGTTTTCAAAATTCTAAAACAAATTCAAAATTACACTGTCTAGACCCAGCTTCCTCGTGCATATCTCACGGTTGTAGTCTATACAGGCTTGGGTATCTGCAGCCCACCATCCAACCATGGGATAAAATGCAAAGTGTGATATAATTTTTGTATAAATTGTATATTTATATACTTATCCTATCTCACACGCGATAGGCCCACCTGACCATCCCCGCATCTCAATACTCTAGCCGTATAAAGCTCTGCGAAAGACGTGGTCAGTTCAGACAGGCACTGCGTGCACGACAGGTACATAATTCACCTACCTTTTGGACGTAACCATGGAGATGCAGGGGGGCTTGGGTGGCTATTTTTATTTTCAGAAGCTGGAAACATGATTCAAGCATGTTCCCACATAGGATCGAAGAAAAAGGGAGAAATGCAAAGTGTGAGATAGGATAAGTATATAAATATACAATTTATACTAAAATTTCCAATATTTCTTTATTGCATTGTTACCTTTAGCATCATCATTTTTCTCTCCTGCAAATTGCTTTTTTAGACTCTGTAAACATGATGAAGAAGACAGAACTTGGTCTGGCCTTACCATTTGTATATAGTCTGTCACAATGTCTCATCATCTCTTATGTATTTGCTTAATTGGTTATATTTCTAATTTCAAGCATCAAGATCAGCAATAGCTCAACCCGCCCACAGTTCTGAAGACAGATTCTCGCGCCCCAGTGTCTCAGTCTCTCAAGCAAGCCACTCTCCTGCTGTCCACTCACAAATCCCAACAGACATCTCGTCAGGGAGGAGTCGCGGGCCATCCCTCGCCGCCAGTCGTAGTCAGCAGGAGGTGTTCATGCAGATGTTGCCTCAAGGCTATGGTCAGTCCAGCAGCAGACACTCGGTACAGATGGTGCAGGCAGCAGACAGGCAGCACAAACTAGAGGCCTCACTAGGGGACTGTCCTGAAGATGTCATAGACCTGGACATCGATGATATGGACACTGACCATACTGATAGCTCTATTGCTGATGTCAATGCAAGTCTCACATTGTCGGGGATTGACCAGAGTGTTTTGTCTGAGTATATGACATCTTCAGTTCAGGTGACAGATATTCAAAGAAAGAGGAACGCTCAGCTGAACTGCCAGAGATACGCTTTGAGGCTGTTCTGTGAATTTCACCAAAGTAAATCAGGTTCTATGTCTTCCTTGGACACCATCCCTCAGGAACAACTCGACGTTATGCTTAGTGACTTCTATGCAACATCTAAGAAAGGAAATGGAGAGGACTTCACTGTCAGTTCCCTTAGAAGTATCCAATACTACCTGGAGTCTCATCTGTTTGAGAACTTCATCTTGTCAGGGTCAAGGGCGGTGGTATTCAAGAACTCACGTCAAGCATTACGGAAAAGATGCGAAGAGTTGCGAGTCAAACAGAAGTCTTCACCTATCAACAAACGTAACATTACTTCTTCGGACATAGACCTCCTGTTTGAAAAAGGGCAGCTAGGAGCAGCCACTCCTGATGTTCTGCTCAACACTCTGTGGTTGATGAATGTCATGTGTTTCGGAATCAAAGGCAGCGAACATTTCTCTCTTCGATGGGGAGACATCATTCTTAACACTGACAAAGAAGGAAGACAGTTCCTGGAATATGCCGGATCTGGAACTTCCGGGCAGCCAATCCATTGTCTCCGAGTGTATTCACTCCCTCATAATCAGTCCCGATGCTGTGTTCACTTTTTCAAGCAATACCTAAGCCATCGTCCTGCAATAGCCCTTCAGCCAGATGACCCATTCTACCTCGCCATCAACAACCAGTATGAGAGGGTCGGGTCTTGGTATGTGAAGGAGAAACTGTCCATGAGCAGACTGTCCTCCACATGGAGGAATATACTGTTTGCAGCAGGACTACCTTCAGAGAGGAAGCCACCGGTTGGCTACCAGACAGGACTCTTCCTCCAGGCAGCACAGATCCCTGTGCCACTCAGTCGGCACATGGACAGAACGGCACCAGAGGGGGCTGCTGCTGCCTCCAAGTAATGATTGCATACTGCTGAACACCTATACGTCTTAGATCAAACAGAGATACAGATACTGAAATAGTGGGGGGAAGAAAGATAACTATTTTTGTAATATGCATCATCAGGACCCAGGGATGACATCCAGCTGCTTCCATGGCAAGTCATGTGAAAAATTGTTTGAAAATGTATTTTGGGCAATATATTATGTTTTTAGTTCACCTGACTGAACATGTGGAAAGTCAAGTGAGCTTATGTCGTGGCATATTGTTCATTCATATCTCCTTTACTTGGCTACATCACCTTGGAAACTGCAAGGCTGAAACTTCACATTGATCAGTAGTTTGTCTGGCCCGGACTGCATTTGGCATCATACTGTAGCTAAGGTCAGTGTTGAACAACAAGCACAAATTTCATATCTGATTTTCAAACATGGCCACCATAGCAGCCATATTCAGAATTTTACTTTTTCCAATTTCTACGAGTGATATTGTCTGGATTATAAAATTTGATACATGATTAGCTATGGGTATTTTGATATTTGATTCAGCTACAGGTCATAACAGCCATATCGAACATTTCCTTTTAGTCCATTTATGAGCCTTTTCTGCATGAAACATGTATGTACTATCCACACTAACATGTTACGTGCATGTGTTAATGTGTAAACTGATTCAGAGACGATGCTTTGAGGATGTCTGTTGTGTAGAAATATTTATTTCTTTAACTTATTCTTCTTCACCCCTGAAAACTTTTCTGATCTAATATAATATTCCAGAAGATTACAGGTGAGCTTCAGAGCCTTATGGCCCTATTTTCAATTTTATATAACATTTTCATGAAAATTGTAGTTCATCTTCTTCATGTTAATATTTGTATCACTGTTTGCAGTGTTGTAACCAAATGGTTCATAGTGCTGTGTTGGAATTTCTTCATAATATGCACAATGATCATATCAAATGTTGTGTTTTCTTTGTTTCGTAACAAGCTCCATCATCACGAATACCATCATCAACATCATCATCAACATCATCATCAATCATCATCATCATCATCATCATCATCATCATCATCATCATCACCAATCGTCATAGGCAACCAGAACATTACACTACCCGTTACTTAGAAATTGGGACATTTTGAGACTGACAATTCACTTCCATCCCAAATATATATTGTATATTGAAGCACAGGGCTACACTGCAGACATTGTCAGGTTTGTAGTTGGTTGAAATGGCCAGCACATGTGGAGATGAGTTGTTTCTCCAGAGTTGTGACTGGACACATCTCTACATGTTGAGTACATGTGTGTAAGTATAACTCACTGTGTACGGGAAATTTTAGTTTAAGAGTTTAAGAGTTTGTAGTAATATTGAAAGTGTGCTTCCTGTGACACCGTGAGAGCACAACAAATTCAATCCTTTAGGATTGACTCCACTAACTGGGAATATTGTTTGATTCGTCTTCGAATAAAATTATAAAGAAATGTTTCTTTTCAGCTCTTCGTTATGAAGCAATATACTTTTCACTGTAGCAGGTGACTGTATAAGAGTCAAATCCCTTTTACAAAACACACATTAATAATTCAAAAGGTCTGCAGGATAAATTGTTAAATGTTTATTTTATGTTATTAATGACATGTATGATGTTAGTGATTTCTGTAATGCAACTGTTGTGGTAGTGTGTATTTATGTCCTGGCGCGGGCAGCATCCAGACGGTACAGTTGTAATCATGTGAACACATTCGATGCTATGGGTGTGAAATGTATCAAAAGTTTGGAACAAGTTTGGAGGTACAAGGTATTTGTCTTTTTTAACAGCTCACTTTTTTCGATTTGACTAATGTTTTGATGTATTAAGTGCAGTTTGCATAGAGTGTTCTGAACAAAATGTTTCTTATAGGTACAAAAAACAATAGTCAAAAAGATCTTATCTAAAATACAAAAGACTGGTGTAAGTCGTATAATTGAATCAAACAGTCATGCTAAGAGTGGTGTCGGTGGTGAAAAATAGGGCCTGACTGATACAGCCACTACAATAGATGCTGATGTCCTGAGGGCCAGCTGCCATCTGGCCGCTGTATGTTGAATGATGGTGAATCTTGTGTCAGCTGAACCACACCTCACCTGTACTGAATAATGCTGGAGAACCAAGCAGGCTTTCACCTATCTGTAAGATTTGTTGTTTTTTTTCACTTGGTACTTTCCACAACAGAATGGACGACAATCTGTGTAAGAGCCTTTGACACTCCAGATAATTGTTCCTTATATGAAGGTAAAATTTCTTCTTCTTTTGGAGTATATTGTTACTTGAGAGGCGGATCCAGGATGTTAAACGGAGATGTTCCACTTAGGCTGTTTGTAACTTCTGTGGGGCGTGCATGTGTGTGCCACCCACTATATGTAAACCAATAATAATTATGTTTTAACAACCAAATCAACATGTTATCATGGTAGGCAATGGGCATAGAAAATGTCATCAGATGTTAAAAAAGGGAATCCGCCACTGTACTTCTTAATGCCATGACAGTATATGAGCACATGGAACAGTTCAGAAGGTGAGTTTATGATTCTGAGTTTATGGATCCACCAACTTACACATAAAGGTCTGTTAAAATGGTTAATGATATACAACCAAATGTAAGTGTAGACTGATAGAATGCAACACTCCATACAGCAAGCTTCCTTCACTAGAATTCTTTGATTTGTCATTTTGACCATACTTCAAAAATAATTTTTTAAAGTTATGTTTTTATTTTATGACCATGCTAATCATATCATTTTAAAAGGTAATTCAGTCTTGATATCTTATGCTTTGGTAAGTTCTCCTAATACTTTGCAGAAATGTTCCTATGTACACCTTGAGCCAGTGACAATTAGACAAAGGTTCTTGTTGGCCTTTAGTTGTATGTAATGCTGATCTGTGAACAATGGAATGCAGATTCAAAGATGTGCAACTGATCATGTACTCTGAACATAGAAATGATGTGTGTATAATCATGCTTCTTGGTCATGATGTAATTCCTTATTTATTCTTTATATCATACATCATATATATTTTTTGTGCTTTATAGATGGGGTCGATCTATTCCCCACGATATGATGTAGAATAAGACATTCTGTATACATGGGTTTCAGACACAAGTTGTATATTGGTAACGCCCAGAGTGTAGGAGCATACACAGATTTTGAATTAAACGATTTGATGGCATGTCTTCATAAGGAAAGACAACTGAATAACTTGGGGCTAAGAAACAAAGATTGTTTGAATATATTGATATATGTTGTTTTGTTATTTCAAGTGCACCACACATTTGGAAACAGCTGTGTCTGTGTTTGCATGATAGTGTAAGTGGCCAAGTTGCCTTGGTCACTGAAAGCCACTGTACAGAGTTACATCCCTTAACTGCCAGGATCTGCTGGTCCAGTCCCAGATTCGACCTGAGGGTCATCCTTGGTCATACTCTCATACTCATTCTACGTAATTCCACTGTGTTAAACATGTGCAGGCTACAACAGGCTTCCCTCCCACAAGTCTCTCAGTGGTATTAATGCTGGAATATTGCTAAAAGCGGTGTAAAACCATACTCACTCACTAATGCACTGTGACCAAATGCAATAAGAAAAAGTCATGTCTGATTTGAAATCCTTTTAGATCAATAACTTTGATAAGTCTTAAGTTGGGGTTTGAAATATTTTATACAAGTTCCAATCTGTCATCAGAAAGTTTTATGCTGATTTGTTACATGCTTTTTTCCTATTCATATAATTTATATGTGTATTTAATGTGTTATACAGTTTGTTAGGTATATTGTATCTGTTGCATATATTATCCTGTACAGGTAGCAAACATTTATATAGTGTCACAGGGAGACATTTACTCCAAAATGACAGAGGAAAAAGTTCATAACAAATATATATTGAATATTGAAGAGTTTGTATCCAAATTTGCTGTTTTTGTTTTGCCCATCTTTAATGTTGATTATTGCACTGTGATGAATTTGTTATGTGTTGCCTTGTGTGTGTTACTTAATACAATGTTGGAATCTATGTAGAGACATCTGGGGGATCTTCATAAGGCACATATGTATAGACACATAATTGCAGTGGAGTCTGTCCAAATCGGACTTCGGTGAAAACCAGACTTTTTCTCCGGTCCCCTCAGTTCTTAAATTAATTATCATTACTCAAACTGACCTACAACTCTCTAATTCAGACTTTTTATACTTTGGACTAGAATTAAGCCCCCAACAACCAATTTACTATTGAAAAGAAGCTGTCTAAATCGGACTGGACCAGACAAGACCAGACCAGACCAGACTGCATGTTCTCTCACTTTGAAGTAAGCTCAGTCATTGTCAGCTGAAACAACATTGCTAATTCGGCAAGTAGTCCTACTGATCTGAACACTTTTTTGTCCGCTTGGTGAATTAGAATTTACTCACTTGTTAATGAGAAACTCAGTTTAATTAGACTACTTCAGTGTCATGAGCGTGTCAATAAATAACGTTAAACACAGCTTGTCATTATGTTTGTAAGTCTGGCATCAGTAGGCAGATTGTCTCTTCAGTCCAACTTTTGTATTCTGTGTAATCTGGACCTTGCCTTAAACCAGACTTTTTTACTGGTCCCAGCTGAGTCCAAATTGGACAGATTCCACTGTACTGAAGAAAATAGCTTTCACATAAGAACATGCTCTGAATCCTGTTAATCTGATCTCAATGATAGTAGAGGGTTCTGTAGCTTCAGACAGTGAAGGTTTCCAATAGTTCTCATAGTAAAGGATTCTGTTGGATCAGATAGTAAAGGATTCTATTGGTTCAGATATTAAAGGATTTTATTGGATCAGATATTAAAGGGATCAATGTGTTCAGATATACATTTACATTTCTGTCGTGATGTAGACAATCTGTGAGTGATTAGAGACCTGTCATTGAACGGAGTCCTACATATCTTGCATATATTTCTTTTTTCTTGTTTCTTCATGTATGGAGACCAATTTTAGTTGTTTCTGATAAGTGCATGTCTGTTTAAACTATCTTCCTGTAAAAGATGATGATGATTACGCGCAAGCAATTGGACATTCGATACAAATAATGTACGAGCCAGCAAAGCCTTTCTAAGGACACACCATGCTTTGACCTTATCGTGAAAACAACATGGAAATAATCTAGTTGTTTAGGATCCTTAAGAGCAATTCACTTATTACACCAAACTACCAGGCAAAAGAAAGTGTCCGTGGTGGATCCAGGGTGTTCTTGGGGTGGCTATCTCCCCCTGTTCACAACCGATGACATTTAGTGTGCGCATTGTCCACCATGATAACATGCTCATGTGGTTGTTAAATTAAAACTAATAATGGTTTACATACAGCGTGTGTGATGTTTTGGGTAGGCTTCTGGGTGGACTTTCCGTTTCAACTCACACCCCACCCACCCCAAGTTACAAATGGCCCAAGTGGAACAAACCCTATTTTAGAATCCTGGACCCAAAAATCCTGAAAATAAACCCATTTTTGATGGTGGGTAAAAATAAAACTAACAAAAAATGTTTTTGATGGTGGTGTATTTGAAACAGCTGTCATAGTTGTGTTTTGGACTGTTTTCAGCCCAGTTATGTTTTGATAATGTTTGTAATTGTTTGGTCAAATTCTGTTTTCAAGGATATACTTCCTTTTGGCCGGCAGCTAAGGGTGAAACGATACACCGATATTCCGATGCATCGCGATACTTGACCCACGATACGATATAGGATACACGTGGGCCCATTTATCGATACGCCACGATACGGAACGCAAATCTCAAGTAAAGCGTTTCCTCGCTATTGTGCCTTTCAATAAACCGCTAAATTTGTTATAGCGCGCGGTAACGCATGGCTCCCCAAAACGTACTTACATTTTTAATAAGCTCAGGTTTTACACCGACATGTTTTTCCCCATCTCAAAAAACATTATCAGCTGATCCCCGCAAGCACATAACACCGGAAATACCTGTCAGCAAATCCGAACTGAAGTACGCAATTAAATACCATTACTATCTTGTTATTAAAACGTGTTCATTATATATCTGGACTTGTGTTTGTAATATATTTTATTAATTTTATTCAAAATTTCATTTAATATTTTTTTCATTAAGTTACGTGAAATCGTGTGTGAAGAGATACTGCAACCACGGTCAGATTACCGCTTTTGACGTATTGAAACGAACTTTAGTTGCTAGAGAATGGATACATATATTAAAAATGCCATACTTTGACTCCTTAAAAGTCATGTGTGTGGCAATTTGGCGAATATATGTCAACATAAGGTTTTCGCAATCGAAATACATGTAGCACGGGAATTCCCTAGGGTGACTGATCAAATTGTTCCATACGTAAAAATATCCTGCAACAGCAATCACCAGTACCAAAATGCTACACTTGTGGTTCTTATAATTTGAAATATATATATATATATATATATATATATATATATATATATATATATATATATATATATAGTAAAAGCTGCAACTAAGGTAACACGATATTGGAATATATTATTCCTGATAAAATTCTTTGAAGTTGTATCACCGGTGGAGTACATTAATTATTTTCTGGTGTTTGAACTTTGAATTGTTTTTAAGGAAAGTTAGAGAAAGTTCCAACTTCAGTAGTCTTGTTATTATAAAATAATTTTGACTGTTCCAAAATCATGAAAGGTTCAATCTTGACATGCTTTAAGTCTTGTTTTATTTATCATTGCGTATCGAGATACGTATCGTATCGTGACCAGAATATCGAGATGCGTATCGTATCGTGACCTTCCTGTATCGTTGCAGCCCTACCGGCAGCATATGTTTCTCTAGTCCTTCAGCCCAATATTTGTACATGGTACAGTTAACTCAAACACATTTCATTGCATTTTAATTAACCTTTACTTATGTTATAAACTAAAACAATTAGTAATATTTATAAGATCCTATCTTGTTCCTTCGTTGAATTCTCTTCTACCTCTGACTGTCATTCATGTCCGATTCTCTGAACAACTTTTGATGTATTGTGTGGTTATCACCATGTTTGATCATTATTAGTGTTAACTGTCCCATTGAATGTTGATTCTTTTCATTTCACAAATGTAATTTATTCACCGAACACATATATCCATTTTCTGCCAGTATACCCTATATTTTAACTAGTCATAGCATTTTCTATGGTAGTTTAATCTGATGAGTTTATTCTCAAACATAATTTACAACCGTGTGAACTGTTAACATCAGTGAATTTGTTTACTTTGATGTAAATAAAAAGCGACATCAAATTACTTGTAGTTGTGTTTGTTTTAAGAAATCAGATCAATGACCTAACACATGGGAACATGACACAATCAGCACTCAGTGGGGATTCCAGGACAGACTCAGCTCATGACATTCACTGTGAAGTCCAGAACAGACGAGGCAAACAGCACTGTGGGGATTCCAGGACAAAATCGGCTCATGACATTCACTGCGAAGTCCAGAACAGACGAGGCAAACAGCACTGTGGGGATTCCAGGACAGACTCGGCTCATGACATTCACTGTGAAGTCCAGAACAGACGAGGCAAACAGCACTGTGGGGATTCCAGGACAGACTCGGCTCATGACATTCACTGTGAAGTCCAGAACAGATGAGGCAAACAGCACTGTGGGGATTCCAGGACAGACTCGGCTCATGACATTCACTGTGAATTCCAGAACAGACGAGGCAAACAGCACTGTGAGCATTCCAGGACAGACTCGGCTCATGACATTCACTGTGAATTCCAGAACAGACGAGGCAAACAGCACTGTGAGCATTCCAGGACAGAATCGGCTCATGACATTCACTGTGAAGTCCAGAACAGACGAGGCAAACAGCACTGTGGGGATTCCAGGACAGAATCGGCTCATGACATTCACTGTGAAGTCCAGAACAGACGAGGCAAACAGCACTGTGGGGATTCCAGGACAGAATCGGCTCATGACATTCACTGTGAAGTCCAGAACAGATGAGGCAAACAGCACTGTGGGGATTCCAGGACAGACTCGGCTCATGACATTCACTGTGAATTCCAGAACAGACGAGGCAAACAGCACTGTGGGGATTCCAGGACAGAGTCGGCTCATGACATTCACTGCGAATTCAGAACAGATGAGGCAAACAGCACTGAGGGGATTCCAGGACAGACTCGGCTCATGACATACACTGCGAAGTCCAGAACAGACGAGGCAAACAGCACTGTGGAGATTCCAGGACAGACTCGGCTCATGACATTCACTGTGAAGTCCAGAACAGACGAGGCAAACAGCACTGTGGGGATTCCAGGACAGACTCGGCTCATGGCATTCACTGTGAAGTCCAGAACAGACGAGGCAAACAGCACTGTGGGGATTCCAGGACAGACTCGACTCATGACATGCACTGCGAAGTCCAGAACAGACGAGGCAAACAGCACTGTGGGGATTCCAGAACAGAATCGGCTCATGACATTCACTGTGAAGTCCAGAACAGATGAGGCAAACAGCACTGTGGGGATTCCAGGACAGAATCGGCTCATGACATGCACTGCGAAGTCCAGAACAGACGAGGCAAACAGCACTGTGAGCATTCCAGAACAGAATCGGCTCATGACATTCACTGTGAAGTCCAGAACAGACGAGGCAAACAGCACTGTGGGGATTCCAGGACAGACTCGACTCATGACATGCACTGCGAAGTCCAGAACAGACGAGGCAAACAGCACTGTGAGCATTCCAGAACAGAATCGGCTCATGACATTCACTGTGAAGTCCAGAACAGATGAGGCAAACAGCACTGTGGGGATTCCAGGACAGAATCGGCTCATGACATTCACTGTGAAGTCCAGAACAGACGAGGCAAACAGCACTGTGGGGATTCCAGGACAGAATCGGCTCATGACATTCACTGTGAAGTCCAGAATAGATGAGGCAAACAGCACTGTGGGGATTCCAGGACAGAATCGGCTCATGACATTCACTGTGAAGTCCAGAATAGATGAGGCAAACAGCACTGTGGGGATTCCAGGACAGAATCGGCTCATGACATTCACTGTGAAGTCCAGAACAGATGAGGCAAACAGCACTGTGGGGATTCCAGGACAGACTCGACTCATGACATTCACTGCGAAGTCCAGAACAGACGAGGCAAACAGCACTGTGAGCATTCCAGAATGCTCAACCCGCAGCATTCGTCATCACTCGCATGTTGCTGTTACCTACAACAAGGCTCGTCCGCCATGTGTCAAAACGGTGCAAGCCAATGAGAAAGCACGTCAGGATTTGGGTACTTCGATCAATATAATCCTGAGGATTCAAATTAATTTTGGGAATACGCTTTTGCTTATAAAATGTGAAAAATATAGACTGTCTGTTTGACACTGTAGTGTATACGAAGAAGAGAATTGTGTTATATTAATTGATGATGTTACTTCTAGGGCCATGTTGGCTGATAGATTCAAATGTACATGTGCGTTTGTTAACATTCAGGAAACGGCTCCCTTGACTGCGACATTAGTTCATTTGTGCCATCACCTGTCTTGGCTTTCCAAAACTACATTCAGTGTAGCATCCCTTCTGATGGTATACCAAGAGATTAACAATACATCAAAGTGATTAGTAATCACCTATTTCAACACAAATTATTGAATTACCTGTAACATCACACCAAACCCGTGACCTGACTGTCTTAGTTTAGCATCGAGCCAGACCCATAACCTGATAGTCTCAGTGTAACTAAGGTTGACTGTGTTAGTGTAGCATCATACCCAGACTTTGACCAGGAAGTCCTTATCTAGAGAAGCATCATTCCAGAACCTTGCTCTTTCCCTGAACATCGTACCTAACCTGGCTGTCTTAGTGCAGCATCGTACCCGGACTTTGACCAGGCTCTCCTAATCTAGAGAAGCATCATTCCAGAACCTTGCCCCGTCCCTGAACAACGTACCGAACCAGCCTGTCTTAGTGTAGCACTGTACTTAAACCATGTCCTGAATGGAATTGTGTGGCAACGTATCGGAAGCATGGGCTGGTTATGTTATTGAAGCATTGTCCTGAACCATGCCTGTCTGTCTTAGTGTATCTCCGTACCCAAACCGTTGTCAAGCTGTCTCAATGCAGCATTGTACCGGAAGCTTTGCCTGAGTGTGCCCATGTACTCAAACCATGTCCTAACTGCACAGGTATCACATTGTACTGGGAAATAATCTGTCTGTCTTAGTGTAGCATCGTACCCAAAGTAAGACCTGTCTGTCTTAGTGTAGCAGTGTACGTGAAGCATCATACTCGGACTATGACCTGGCTGTCTTAGTGTAGCTGTGTTAGTGCAGCATCGTACCTGAAGTAGGACCTGTCTGTCTTAGTGTAGCTGTGTTAGTGCAGCATCGCACTCAGACTATGACCTGTCTGTCTTAGTGCAGCATCGTACCCAAAGTAGGACCTGTCTGTCTTAGTGTAGCTATGTTAGTGCAGCATCGTACCCGAAGTAGGACCTGTCTGTCTTGGTGTAGCTTTGTTAGTGCAGCATCGTACCCAAAGTAGGGCCTGTCTTTCTTGGTGTAGCTGTGTTAGTGCAGCATCGTACCCAAAGTAGGACCTGTCTGTCTTGGTGTAGCTTTGTTAGTGCAGCATCGTACCCAAAGTAGGACCTGTCTGTCTTGGTGTAGCTTTGTTAGTGCACGTCGTACCCAAAGTAGGACCTGTCTGTCTTGGTGTAGCTTTGTTAGTGCAGCATCGTACCCAAAGTAGGACCTGTCTGTCTTGGTGTAGCTTTGTTAGTGCAGCATCGTACCCAAAGTAGGACCTGTCTTTCTTGGTGTAGCTGTGTTAGTGCAGCATCGTACCCAAAGTAGGACCTGTCTGTCTTGGTGTAGCTGTGTTAGTGCAGCATCGTACCCGAAGTAGGGCCTGTCTTTCTTGGTGTAGCTGTGTTAGTGCAGCATCGTACCCAAAGTAGGACCTGTCTTTCTTGGTGTAGCTGTGTTAGTGCAGCATCGTACTCAGACTATGACCTGTCTGTCTTAGTGCAGCATCGTACCCGAAGTAGGGCCTGTCTTTCTTGGTGTAGCTGTGTTAGTGCAGCATCGTACCCAAAGTAGGACCTGTCTTTCTTGGTGTAGCTATGTTAGTGCAGCATCGTACTCGGACTATGACCTGTCTGTCTTAGTGTAGCTGTGTTAGTGCAGCATCGTACCCAAAGTAGGACCTGTCTGTCTTGGTGTAGCTTTGTTAGTGCAGCATCGTACCCGAAGTAGGACCTGCCTGTCTTAGTGTAGCTGTGTTAGTGCAGCATCGTACTCGGACTATGACCTGTCTGTCTTAGTGTAGCTTTGTTAGTGCAGCATCGTACCCAAAGTAGGACCTGTCTGTCTTGGTGTAGCTTTGTTAGTGCAGCATCGTACCCGAAGTAGGACCTGCCTGTCTTAGTGTAGCTGTGTTAGTGCAGCATCGTACCCGAAGTAGGACCTGTCTGTCTTAGTGTAGCTGTGTTAGTGCAGCATCGTACCCGAAGTAGGACCTGTCTGTCTTAGTGTAGCTGTGTTAGTGCAGCATCGTACCCAAAGTAGGACCAGTCTGTCTTAGTGTAGCTGTGTTAGTGCAGCATCGTACCCGAAGTAGGGCCTGTCTGTCTTAGTGTAGCTATGTTAGTGTAGCATCGCACCCAAAGTAGGGCCTGTCTGTCTTAGTGTAGCTATGTTAGTGCAGCATCGTACCCAAAGTAGGACCTGTCTGTCTTAGTGTAGCTGTGTTAGTGCAGCATCGTACCCGAAGTAGGACCTGTCTGTCTTAGTGTAGCTGTGTTAGTGCAGCATCGCACTCAGACTATGACCTGTCTGTGTTAGTGCAGCATCGTACCCAAAGTAGGACCTGTCTGTCTTGGTGTAGCTGTGTTAGTGCAGCATCGTACTCAGACTATGACCTGTCTGTCTTAGTGCAGCATCGTACCCAAAGTAGGACCTGTTTGTCTTGGTGTAGCTGTGTTAGTGCAGCATCGTACCCAAAGTAGGACCTGTCTGTCTTGGTGTAGCTTTGTTAGTGCAGCATCGTACTCAGACTATGACCTGTCTGTGTTAGTGCAGCATCGTACCCAAAGTAGGACCTGTCTGTCTTGGTGTAGCTGTGTTAGTGCAGCATCGTACTCAGACTATGACCTGTCTGTCTTAGTGCAGCATCGTACCCAAAGTAGGACCTGTTTGTCTTGGTGTAGCTGTGTTAGTGTAGCATCTTACCCAAAGTAGGGCCTGTCTGTCTTGGTGTAGCTTTGTTAGTGCAGCATCGTACCCAAAGTAGGGCCTGTCTTTCTTGGTGTAGCTGTGTTAGTGCAGCATCGTACCCAAAGTAGGACCTGTCTTTCTTGGTGTAGCTGTGTTAGTGCAGCATCGTACCCAAAGTAGGACCTGTCTTTCTTGGTGTAGCTTTGTTAGTGCAGCATCGTACTCAGACTATGACCTGTCTGTGTTAGTGCAGCATCGTACCCAAAGTAGGACCTGTCTGTCTTGGTGTAGCTGTGTTAGTGCAGCATCGTACTCAGACTATGACCTGTCTGTCTTAGTGCAGCATCGTACCCAAAGTAGGACCTGTTTGTCTTGGTGTAGCTGTGTTAGTGTAGCATCTTACCCAAAGTAGGGCCTGTCTGTCTTGGTGTAGCTTTGTTAGTGCAGCATCGTACCCAAAGTAGGGCCTGTCTTTCTTGGTGTAGCTGTGTTAGTGCAGCATCGTACTCGGACTATGACCTGGCTGTCTTAGTGCAGCATCACACCGGAAGTAGGACCTGTCTGTCTTAGTGTAGCTGTGTTAGTGCAGCATCGTACTCGGACTATGACCTGGCAATGCTTGTCCAGCATCGTACCTGACTTTGACAAGAATGTCTAAGTGCAGCATCGTACCGCCTTTCCTATTGAGTGATGTATGTAATATGTCCGACATACATACTCCCTCGCCTTTCAATTAAAGTGATGTATATAAAATGCCCGAAATATATATTCCCTGTCCTTTCATTCTGAGTGATGTATATAATATATCTGATATATATACTCCCCTCGCCTTTCAATTTAAGTATTTTGTTTCATACAGAGACAACTGTCCTCGGTGACAATAAATATCAAGGTAACACTTTACTTTACGTCCTGCCAGCAGGGATTTTCAGCCTTACTGGAAACACTGTAGGTGATGCATCATAGTTCAGGCATCTCAAACTAGGCTCGACCATCCACTGTTGATCATTTCTTGTCTAGCTCTCTGCATGATTAGCATCACGTGTGAAATTGAGACATTGCCTTTGTGTAATTATACCTTGTAATACACCTTGGGTCCATGATTGAAGCCAGTGAATCCAAGTACTCGTTTGAGTGACACCTATAACACAAGGGTTCCCTCTCATGCATTGCGTCACAGTGCCTTCTGAAACAAGGCATTATGGTATGACTGCTTCCTGATGGCAAAGATGACCTCACGATTTCATTATCCAAGTCTTTCAATACACCAAATATGAATATAGATCTATATACGTCTTTGATTACACTGACCAGTGTGAACTGTCTTCATCGTATACTCCTGTACCTACAACATATGGTACGGGAATCATTAAGGGTCGTGACTGCACGGGGAATGTAAGACTGATACTGATATGATGGGTTAGATATATGAATAGGAACGCGCTTCTAAGATGATTTATCCTCCAAAACGTAAACCTTCTATATTGCCCATAGCCACATCACAGACAGATCTCTGCACAAACGAATCCTTTGTAGAAACCATTGTTGGGCGATCATCCTGGTGAGGAAAAGGCAAGGAAACAAGGACAATCCCAGAATTAACAGCCAGTTGTAAAAAAGCGGTTTCCAACCCGGTTGCACAAGTTGTTATCTTTCTACAGCCAAATGAATGGTGAGATCATGGAGAACAGTGTCGGTGTCCCTACGTCATAGACACACATTTCTTTCACAATTCTCACGAAGCCATTTACTGTGGTATACAAACCATCCTCCCCGTGAACATTCAGGTTAGAAAAGGTATTCAGCAGCCCACGCCTGCTGTAAGAGGCGCTTAACGGGATCGGGTGGTCAGGATGGCCGACTTGCTTGATACATGTCACCGTGCTGATCGATGCTTATGGTGTCAGTCACATTATTGTTTGGTCCATACTCGATTATTTACAGACTGCCGTCATAAAACTGTGATATTGATGAGAGCATATGTCATGCAATCAACCACAAAAACGTATAAATAAAGTAATTTTTTTAGCGCAATCTTCGATCTATTAACTTATTGGAAAGTTAGTTGAAGTCCTGGTTACCATGGAAACACCTCCCAAACTCATTTTGTCCGACACTTGTCATCTTTGCAACATTGGATTTGATAACGATCTGAACCCATCTGTTTGTTGATACACCACAATAAATGAGAACATATTAAACTTTAGTCCAGATTAGCTACAAAATCGATGAATATGACCTTGACCTTGGACCTTGAATATATTTATCCACACAGATTGATGACGTAGAGTGCAGGATAACATGAAGACTCATAACCATCTTTGAAAAACAATAATTAGTTAAAGAATGAGAAGATATACTGCATTTCTTTGCTGCAATTGAAAATGCATGGTAACCATGGGAACGCCAAAAAGGTCACGAGTCCTAATTATCATTTACCCTCAAAAAGATTCCAAGCTTGCCAACGATACCAAATTCATCTTGCTGTACCTCCAGTAGACCAGTTCCAAAGTTTGACACCAGAAACCACGGTCTGCTGGTCGCGTCATGCGAAAAGACGATAAAAGATGGAAGTTATCGGCTCGCAGAGAACCCTGGGTAACTAACTCTATAGAGAGATGTGTTCTATAAATATGGATTTGGATATATGTGGATACATGCAAACTACACAACCCTCCACATCACATGCCTCCCTTGTGGAAACTCAAACAGCTAAACCTAATCTAACCGATGCCGAAGCTTTCTCCACTGCTTAGGAAACAATAGACATTACTCCAGCTAAAACAAACCAAACTTCCCTCTCACCTCTAAAAAGGAAAGAAAAAACTAAACCGCAAAACTCCCCAACCAGCCAACACCCAAAACCTAAATAACCTCACCTTACTCCTAGCATGCATGAATAGTCAAAACTCACCAAAAGTTAGCATGAAATCTTTCCACACAGTTGCTTTCAATCTAAAATTAACCAATCTTCCCTTCTTCCTCTTATATTTTTTCGGTGGAACGCCAACGGACTCACCTCCCACGGCCATGAACTAAAAACTAAATTTAAACTAAATAAAGGCCCTCACATTGCTTGTATTCAGGAAACCAAATTCTCAAAAAAATCCAAATTCACACTATCTAACTACAACTCAGTTAGAACTGACAGAGCTAAACCAAAAACAAGAAGAGCCGCAGGAGGACCAATTATATTTATCAGGGAAGATATAAATTACGAAGAAATAAAAATAGACACGCCAAACCTAGAAACCAACGGCATTAAAACCACATTAAATAACCGAAAAATAAACATCATAAATATATACCACTTGGCGGAAAAAAAAAGTCCATCCTGAGGATCTGAACAAACTACTCCAAATAAGCGATAAATCTACTATATTCCTAGGAGACTTTAACGCTCACCATCATCGATGAAGCATGGATGATAAAATAGATAGTCATGGCAAATTAATTTCCGAATGGATAGGAACAAACGACCTAGTACTCCTAAATAACAACCAACCCACGAGGTACGATAAGATAAACCAAAATATGTCGGCTATCGACCTAATCATATGCACCGCAGATCTAGCCCAAAGTACTCAATGGGAAGTGTACGATGTCCCACTAGGTAGTGACCACTTCCCCATAAACATAACCATAGGAAATACAAACGTACCAATCCAAACAGAAAACCAAGAACCAAAATTCCATTACAATAAAGCTAACTGGGACCAATTCCAAGATATCTGCAACGAAGCTAACTTAAACGAAATAGAACATAATGATCCAGAAACCTATTGTAAAAACCTAACAGACTATGTAATAAACGCAGCCAAAACCTCCATCCCTTTCAAAACATCTAAAACAGGCAAACCCACGGTACCATGGTGAAATGAGGAAAGAGAACAGACTAGACGAAAACGTAAATCAGCCTTCAATAAAGCAAATCTAAACATAGCCCACGAACTAAACCACCAGGTTCAAAAAGTAGTCCAAATAGCAAAAAGTAGAGACTGGAAAAAATTCTGCGAAGGTATAAATAACGTACAGATGCCAGAACGGTCTGGCACAAAATCCACGCCATTAGAGGCTTAAAACGACATAAAAAAAACCCCCTAACATTAACCACTCAACCAACCCCGCCCAAAAAGCAAATAATCTCGCCAACCACTTTTCGGCCGTTAGCAGTAACAACAACTTCAGCCCAAAATTCCAAGATAAACTTAAAACAGAAAAAAACCCACAAAAGAACCAAACAATAACAAGTAGAAATAAACCAACTCTACACAATGGAGGAGCGCCTCTACGTAATCTAAAACAGGAAAAAGGGCACAGCCCCAGGATTAGACCTAACTTCTTACCAAATAATTATAAAACTCCCCCCCAAACTACTCCAGGCACTACTCAAACTATACAATGTCATCTACCTAAACGGACAGGTTCCTACTCCCTGGAAACAGGCCCTAGTCATACCAATCCCTAAAGCTAATAAACCAGCTAATCAAGCTAACTCATATAGACCAATATCCCTAACTTCAAACTTATGCAAAGTAATGGAATCAATGGCTAAAAATAGATTACAACACTACCTAACCCAAAATAACATCATAAACCCAGATCAAAGCGGTTTCACTCTTGGCCGCTCAACCCTAGATAACCTCGCCCGACTAGAGCAAGATATTAAGACAGGACAACTAAATAAACAATATACCACAGGCATCTTCTTAGACTTCTCTAAAGCTTTCGACATGGTATGGCCCGACGGGCTAATTCAAAAACTTTAAAAAATAGGACTCAAAGGTCAGATAATAAACTACGTCCAGGACTTCCTAAACAATCGTTAAATAACCGTGGGTATAGACCAAACGCTATCGGACCAGTGTCCCCTAGAAAATGGCACTCCCCAGGGCAGTATCCTCAGCCCCACCCTCTTCAATAATTATAATGATAAATGATCTATTCGAGGGCCTATCCCCTAAACTAAAATTCACATTAAAATTCGCGGATGATGGAGCCCTCTGGATCCGCACTAAATGCATTAAAATGGCCCAAAATTTACTCCAAAAATCTCTAAATAAAATACAACAATGGGCTGACAAATGGGGCTTCTCCCTTAACTCAGAAAAAACAACAGGAATAGTATTCAAACATAGAAACATGAAACCCGCCTCCCCAATCCTCCAGCTAAACAACCAAACAATCAAATTTAAAAAACAAACCAAATTCTTAGGACTTATTTTCGATGAACATCTCTCCTGGGATGCCCACATCCAAAACCTAACAACTAAATGCAGTAAAGACCTAAACACCCGAGGATGCCTAACTGGCTCTAACTGGGGAGCCTCCAAAGATACCCTCCTCTCTCTACATATCACTTATTAGATCAAAACTAGACTACGGCTGCGCCATATACAACACCCTAAACAACTCTCTATCTAAAAAACTTGACTCAATACAATGTAAGGCTCTCAAACTAATAACACGCACCCAACATGCCACCTCCTACACTTCACTTCAGGCCTTAACAGGAGAAATGCCACTAAGTCTACGCAGGGAACAGCTAAGCTTAAATTTCTAGGCCGCGCCCCAATCAAACCCTCTCATCCAAAACTTAATAAACCAAAACATCAGCCCCAATAACCATGCTCTAGCTCGTAAACACGCCTTACTTACCCAATACCCCAAAGAATAACAAACTACCTCAATGAACACCAAATTAAAAAACTGCAAACAATCAAATATCTTCATCCCTAAACTTAAAATACCCAAAATAGACACAACACTAGCTAGCCAAATAAATAAGCAAACCGACCCAAACATAGCTAAAACCACCACACTAGCATACATACACGAAAATTGGCCAAATTCGTGTCACATTCACACGGACGGATCTTCAGATCCAATCTCCAAACACACAGGTTTCGCAGTCCATACCACACAACCAGCTAAAACCACACAATCCTTCCGACTCCCAAACAACTAATCAATATTCACGGCAGAACTAATGGGCATTGCCTCAGCCCTCCAAAATCAAAAATCCAAAAACCACAAAAAATATCCTAATGCAGGCAAACAAATAACATTCTTATGGATCCCCGCCCACGTATGAATATACGGTAATGAAAACGCCGATAAAGCAGCTAAACTATCCCTCAAAATCCCAGAAATAAGCTTAAACTTACCCATCTCAAAATCAGAAATTAAACGTGTAAACAAGCAAAACATCACGAAAAAATGGCATAACCTATACCTAAACTCAAATAACCAAATCAAAAAAGTACTCAGGAAACCGCTTACCAAACCACAAATTCTCCATCCATCAAAAAAAATCGACAGAGTAATCACTAAACTCCAAACAGGACACACCAACCTAAATAACCACCTAAAAATATTTAAAAAAACACACAACAGGTAACTGCCCGCACTGCGAACAACTAGAAACCCCAGAACACGCACTCATCCACTGCACACACTACCTAACACATCGAACCGCATTACAAACCACCCTCAATCTAAACAAGGCTCTCACTCTAGAAGCAATACTAATCCCATAAAATAAACTAGAAAACTTCAAGGCCTTAGGCGTATTCTTAATAAAAATGGAACTAATAAAACGCATCTAAAAACACAATAATCTACCAAATCAAAATCACATAAACAAACAAACATCCACCATACCCAGCTCCCTTAGTTCTCCTCCCCAACCCCATCGGCATCTATTCCAAATCTCAAAATTCCCAAATTCTATATAAGCAACCCCTAAAGCCCCCTCTTAGGTTGCTCACACCACATTCGCCCCTTTCGGAAACACACCAAATGGCCTGGCCGGGCCCGTGTGCGAAATACGCATCAGTCGGAAAGCGCACGTCCATCTCCAAAGTAATAAGTAAGTAAGTAACATGTGGATTGAACAAAATGGTTCGAATCTTTGTGGATTTGTTATTGAATTTAAACAGAGACTATAGTATACTAGATGTACATAGCAAGTGCGGCACAATAAACTTCCATTACCCAGTGACACAAGTCAAACTATAAAAGATATTGGCATGTGAAAAATATTTAACTGGAATTGAAATTAATTGGTTTAGAATTTTCAGCTAGTGGAGTCATTGCATGTAAACGACATGGCTGAATCGGATCCTATGCCATTAGAAATTCTCCTATACATCAAGAAAAGCCACTGAAAATGTATGATCCGCAACATTCAGATATATGTATAGTGATAATTACAAATACACCTGGAATCCAACTCTAGCTAATGTCTATATTGAAAATATCTACTGTGCCTCCCAATCATCTTTGTTAGCAGCAACACAGCTCGTGGATATAAGCATTGATTGCGCTCTCGAATCATTTGTTCAGGTTGTTTTAAAAGCAGCCGAATGTATGAGAAAGCGTAAATGTACAGGAGCCTCTAGTGGCTTTTTTATAGTCACTGTCAGCGAGCAAAGTATCGAACTCGCGAGACTTCAAGACATTTTCGGAAAAGCAAATCTGTTCAAAATAGGCGACTTTATTGTGTTGAAATAAATATAAGCACATTTGTAGGCAGACAAAACAAGCTTATCAAATGAAAAAGGCAGATACGTTCAAATAAATAACAAATAACCCTGCTAGATTTTGGAGGGTACTTAGGGGTATATCCACAGTGCCCAGTCATTTTAACACTATCATTCAGAATATCTGGTTTACATATTTCAGTGAGATTCTTCATTCCGACAGTTTAAACCTAAAGGATAATCAGATTAATATTGAAGACTCGCCTTTAGATGAAATTGATTCTATTATCCTAGAATCGCCCATTACAGAGGAAGAAATTGATGAGTCTCTTTATCATATACAAAATGGAAATGCTGCGGGTATAGATGAGAGTTTGATTGAAATGTTAAAAAGTACATCAGACAGTTTTATGCCATTTTTATTTGCCTATTTAATAAGATCTACAACTCTGATAACTTTCCTTCAGTTTGGACCTAGTCTATCATTGTATCGCTACATAAGAAGGGAGATAAGACGATTCCAGACAACTACAGGGGCATTTCATTATTAAGTATTATAAGTAAGATATATATACGGGTGTTCTAAATAACAGACTTTCCGCTTGGGCAGAACTAAAGGACAAAATACCAAAGCCGCAGGCAGGTTTCGGATCTGGGTATTACACCACCGATCATATTTTTAGTTTGCACTCTATTATAGAACAGTGTTATGTTGCATTTATAGACTTTAAGAAAGACTTCGACTATGTAAAAAGAAATAAACTATGGTACTGTTTGCAATGTAATGGCCTGGGTGGAAAAATGTTATCAGCCATTACTCTTCTGTTAAATCTTGTGTTAGACAAACTTCCTCATATACCGATTTCTTTGACTGCCCAAATGGTGTACGCCAAAGTTGCATACTTAGCCCTTTGCTAATTTCTCTTTTTATAGGAGAACTATCAAAAGTTGATGGTAAACATGGCATACAATCATTTCCAGATATTTATGAAATTTGGTTACTTTTAATTGCAGATGACGTCATCCTTGTCTCTGAATCTATTGCGGGTTTTCAGACCCAGCTTAACATCCTTGGGTTTTTTTCCAGATACATGGGGACTAACTGTTAACATACAAAAATCAAACGTAGTTGCTTTCAGAAGGGGAGGCACCCTATCTGCCAAGGAGAAATGGACGTACAAAGACATCCCCCTGCCCACAGTTAACAGTTATAAGTACTAGGGTGTAATATTTTCTTCAACTTGATGTAATGTTTTACCTTTACGACAGAACAAGGGAAGATGGCAGTCTATTGAATCATGTTCACATATGTGTCCTGTTTGCAACATGTCTGTTGAAGATGAATATCATTTCGTGATCATCTGAAAACATTATATTGAACTACGTAAAGTTTATTTGCCCGAATTGTATTGGAAATTTCCAACTATATATATATTCAAAGGTTTGTTGAACTTGTGTACAACTCAGGATGATTTATTAAAACGTCTGCAATATTATGTATATTATGCATACAAAAAGGACATGACGTCGTAAAATCCATGTGATGGGTTGGTTTCACATTGTACTATTGGCATTCCATTTCTTGTATATGGGCGAAGGGCCTACACATAAATAAACTAATTTTGACTTTTACTTTTGAATCGCATTGACATGTTCTCGTTTAATTTGCCACGTGTTCATGATTGGAAAGGTAGGTGGTCTAGACCCGAATTACCGCTAGACCAAAGACGAATACCACGCTCCCATTGTTTGTCCTCAATTGTTTATCCGATTACGATATTTACCTTTACATGTTAATCCAAATCCCACCATGTTAAAGTCTGTGTATGTATTAAGAAGTGACGAAGTTTGAGACTTTCTGGGACTTTCCCAAATAATGTGTATATTATATCATGGAGGAGCGAAACAGATGACTTTAACAATTAATTACTCGATCTTGGGCAACTTGGGTGGTGTGTGGTTTGGGTTTGGGTGAGGCTGGGGGTAGGGGATAAGCTCTACCGGAATAGCACTTTCTGTGGTCAATATTGTTTTATGTGTATATTGTGTTTGAACAGTGGCCTATGATTTATACCTTGTCTTGCCTTGCCTTGCCTTGCCAGTAACTAAACTGACGTCCAAAAGAAACTTTACCAACTGAAAATATAAATTTCAGACAAATTATAAATTTTTCCCGATGAAGTCGATCTAAAACACATAACCCAAATACAACAATAGTGTATGCAGAAAATGTTAATCGTCTGTTACATGTTTGCGAGACAACACGCGAAAAAGTGAAAAACACGTGCACAACGGACAACTGAAAATGCACGTGCGGGTAAGGGTATAAAACGATTGCAACGGCAAGTCAGACATCAAAGTGATAAAAAAAAAACACAAAAGAAATGCCACGACTCACAGTCTAACAACGTGAACTAGCCTTGGGTATGGTACAGATGAGAGCCACCCGCGCCCATATTGCACGAACCTTCGGTTGCTCCCGTGTTGCCGTTACCAAGTTGATGCAACGTTACAGACAGACAGGGCGGACCGCTGACAGGCCAAGAACAGGCAGACCCAGGTTGACCACTGATGACCACTTGCGTACCTTGGACCTCCGAAATCGCTTCCTGACAGTAACGTCATCGGCGACAAATGCCTTACGTCACAGGGTTAGTTGACAGACAGTGGCCAGGAGACTCAGGGCTCATGGAATCAGGGCCTTTAGACCATACAGAGGACAGCTATTGACAGCGCAACATCGTCGTCTGCGATTGAGATGGGCCCGGACTGTACGACGTTGGCAACGATGTGACTGGCAGAGGGTTATCTTCACTGACGAAAGTCGATTCTGTATGTTTAGGGCTGATGGAAGACAACGTGTTTACCGCCGAAGGGGTGAACGAACGGCGGCGTGTTGCGTGCAGGAGGTCGTACCATATGGTGGAGGGAGTGTCATGGTGTTGGGAGGGATCTGTGGGCATGAGAGGACACCGCTGGTCATCGTTGACGGAAACTTGACAGCTCAGCGTTACATGGATAACATTCTTCGTCCAGTTGTCCTACCATTTCTCCAACAGCAGCAACGTGGTGTCATTTATCAGCATGACAACGCTAGAGCCCATACAGCCAGAATTGTCACTAACTTCCTCGCAGCCAACAACGTCAACGTCCTGCTGTGGCCTGCACGCTCACCCGACATGTCCCCCGTAGAACACCTCTGGGACTTGATGGATCGTCGTGTTCGACAACGACCCCACTCTCCATCCAACCGGCAAGAACTGATCTTGGCCCTCCAAGAAGCATGGCGTCAAATCCCCCGTGACCTCATCAGACGACTGACTTTTTCTGTGCGTCGAAGAGTTTTTGCGTGTATTGAGGCATTTGGTGGTCACACACTCTACTAATGGCTTGTTATTGAACGTGAGCGATTCTTTATGTACTCTGCCCATTGTCCATGATTCTGAAAGCTAGCGTTTTGTACCACACCCAACTTTGGGGGGGGGGGGGGGGGGGGTGGGGGTGGGGGGGGGTGGGGTGGGGTGGTGGGGGGTTCTGACGTCATTCTCGGTCGCGGTATGATTGTCATTTTCAGGGTTGATTCTGTTGATATATTGATCTTCTCAATACACTTTACTTCATGCATGTATGTTTTGTTGTTTTTGAGCAAGAGTGATTTCAAACTCTGGTAAAGTTTCTTTTGGACGTCAGTTTATAAAGAAAAGGTCCGGTCTTGTCGGTGCATGGTAAGAATACTCTTGGTTATATGAATACACATGAATGACACGAGATTTATTAATATTCATGATGTGTGTCAGCTTGTCCTGTTTTCGGAATTTTATTGACTCTTTCTCTGCCTAAGTTTCCCTATGTTAAGCCTCGTCTCTGAACATATTAATGATATTATCTTTTTGTAAAATCCCTCTTTCTACTCTTTAATAATGTATCACCGATTAAACGTTATAGTGGAAATAAAGTGTGTGCTATTGTTTCTCGAAAGTCTGATCTTACACTTGGGGAATGTTGTAGACCTAACATGGCACTAATTAGGTGTTATGTGACACTGTGGTTGCGTTCCCCTTTTTATGAAAACGCCTCTCGCGGGAGTATCTGGAATCTACCATTTCCATAATTTAGCGTCCGTCTATCAATACAAGGCACATATTGCATTCATACAAATCGATTAATTATTTTGCAGTATGGTCTCATCGCTTAACCGCATCAGAAATCATATAGAGTAAAACCACAGGAAAATAAAGATTATTATAATTTACGTTCACTATTTCAATCTTACAGCAGTTATTCCCCTTGTGATTGACATGTGATCGGCACCTCACTTCCGTTTCCTGTGTAGTAAGCCGACGTGTTGATATGGCTGACAGAGGCAAGAAAGACTCGACTCCTCCGCCGTTACTGTTGATGCCGGCTGGTGGTGGACTTACTCTTAATCCTCCTGATCAACCGAATGTCCTGATGCCCATTATTCAATCAGAACCTTCACTTTTAGGACCAGGTATGCTGAATAAATACAGCAGATGTAAATGTCAGCTGTGACGATTTTGACTTTTCTGTGTTTATGAGACGCAGTGTTGTAATATTTACTTCGAGATCACATTCAAAAAAATCTGTATCGTTGAAATTTATTCTGTTATTTTGGTAGTTTTATGGAAACACTGCATTCATATTTTCCGGTAAACAACTTCTGCTGATATGTTCGTGGTCTCACCGTAACATTCAACATGGTTAATGTCTGGAACTGTATTTATAATATCGCAATGGCAGGGTCCTTGAATTTTGGAACAATATCTCGTCTAAAGCAAACATGGGCTTTTTGGATAGTATTGGTCTCTAGTTACCTATTCTTGTCGTAAGAGATAGTTGACTTATGTGATATTGGTGGTCAGGTTTGTTGACTTGGTTGATCCCATGATGGTATGGGAAAGACGACTATACATACATACCAAGTCATTGTACACCTACGGCATATGGGTCTTTGCTCATATTATTGACCACTGGTTTGTCTGGCTCATACTTGATTATCTGCAGGCTGCTTTGTTACTGTTTAACAAAACAAACATTCATATCACCATATCACCTAGTAGTAGAATGGTATACAATATCGTCACAACAATGTGAAGAACCTTTCTTGTATGACTTTTTGTTGTTGAAACAAGATGAACCTACTGAAAAACTGAAGAACTAAGGGTATGATTGATTCATTAGAACACCACTGGGGCTAAAGGGACACTGATCTGCACAATTCGTAATTGTCACTTTTATTGATAGTATAATTGTCACTTTTATTGATAGTATAAAGGCGTATGGTCACATTGATCATTGTTGATCAACAAAATGAAATACATTTTTGGAAATAATAAGGAAATTTAGGTATTATTGTGGGTAGCATCCGTAATGGTGATGAAGTTTTGATAAGTCACTTGCCAACACACTTGTTAATTGTGCAATTTTCCTTTACACTATTTTGACTTGCAACACAATGTATTTATTGCACCTTAGCATTGCTTATTTTATCGTGTTTATATTTTTAAGTCAAAATGTGCAAAACTTTCATGTAGGAAATTAATTAAACGCCAAAATATTCAGTTATTTTACAAACTGACTGACAAAATAAATATGTCCATCTGTATTATTATGATAACGAATTCCAAACATTTTCATGTTTAATATCATCACCAAGTGACTGAAAATGTTAGGATTAAAAGTACATTTGTATATTGTTTGGCTTCTAATCCTAGCATAATTAATCTATTTTAAACTGTTTTTGTCTGTCTTGATAATTTTTAGTCAATTTGTTAAATGACTGAAATATTTAGATATTTTATAAATTGCCTGAGTGGATTACATGTTACACATTGACTATAACGTCTATCGCGCATCGAAGAACTTTACAACCAAGACGTAGAGGAACAAGAATATTCTGCTCAATGCTTCATCAAATGAATGAAAACAAATTGCAAATATCATAATTACAACCTACCAAAGTTATATGTATAATTTTAGGCAGCTTCCTTGTTCGAGGAATGTTTCCGTGAATATCCACATAAAGGATCAAAATCCCAAACGTCTACAGTTGTACAAAGGAACTTATTTGGTGTCAGGTGTCTATGTAACAATCAAATTTTTAAAAATATATATATATCGTTTCGGGATATTATAACCCGTGTTCAATTCTTAACCATGTTAACTAATCACTTACTTTGTTTCACTTGTTTCACATAGGTGTCAAGTCTCAATGGTCAGCTGAGAAAGCCCACGTGACAACTATTTTCATAATATCCACAGTTCTTTAAAAAATATCCATTTAGTTAGATAACAACGAGCAATCAATCAACATATTATCGGTTACCCCTTTGAAAAAAGTATGTTGTTTTTACATCGGCACTTCATGCCATGATATGAGTGTATTCCCTTTGCTTTAGTAAACCTACACATGTAAACACTTACTTTTGACATATCCACTGTGCAAGATAACAGTCATTAATTAATCAACATATTTTCTGTCAATCCTTTGATGGCAAGGAATGATCTGTTGATTTACAAAAAAGTACCGTAAATCAACTGATCATTCATTTCTTTCTCATTGTTTCTGGGCTGCCACGTGCATATTACATAACACACATTTATCCTCACTTCAAACCTGGATTAAGATTGAATAATTACCCCAGACACAAGAAACGCCAAATGGGAACCTTCATCAGGTAATCTGAGTGGTGCCACCACTAATTATACCTGTAATAAATTCATTAACTGAGCATCTAGTGAATGACGACAAATACACAAGTATAGGGTTATACTAGAAAACATGGAAGACAACAAGGGAGTAGTAATAGTATTATCCACGCAATCGGAAATCCGAAAAGGCTTTCACTGCACTATAGTTGTACCAACATGACCAAGGTTCCGTCTGTCCAAAAACTTTGTCTGTGCGATTTCTCTTAAAGGGGCACTGATCTAACGCCATTCCCCGGACTGGTTGTTGCCTTTGTTTTTGTTTTTTCCCCCGTGAGTACCCGGATGATACGCAACGCAACTGAGCGTGACCAGAGACTGGGCTACCGTCTGCAAGGACAGCTAAATAAACTTGGAGGCTGGAGGCAATATATTTTTACGCATTTTTGAATAAACACTGATTGGTTAAATGTGATCTATAAAGATTCGACAAAGGGCGCATGTTAATTAATTTCTTCAGCCTAAACAAACAGACAAAAAGAACGGCGGAGCTCATCGGAAGTCGTCATTTGGAAATACCCCAGGTGGTTATAGTTTAATACTAAAAAATAGTATCCATGCAGTGAAAGCATTTTCGGATTTCGGATTGCGTCGATAATACGATTACTACTCCCTTGTTGTCATCCACGTTTTCTCGTATAACCTGTGTATTTGTCGTCATTCACTTGATGCTCAGTTAATGAATTTATTACAGGTACAATTAGTGGGAGCACCACTTAGATTACCTGACAAAGGTTCTCATTTGGCATTTATTGTGTCTGGGGTAATTATTCAATCTAAATCCAGGTTTGAAGTGAGGTGAAATGTGTGTTATGTAATATGCACGTGGCAGCCCAGCAAGAGATGAATGATCAGTCGATTTACTTTTTTTGTTTTTTTTCGTTCCTAGTCATCAAAGGATTAACAGAAAATACGTTGATCGATTAATCACTGTTATCTTGCGCAGTGGATATGTCAAAAGTGAGTGTTTACATGTCTAGGTTTACTAAAACAAAGGGAATACACTCCTATCATGGCGTGAAGTGCCGATGTAAAAACAACATACTTTGTTCAAAGGGTTAACTGATAATACGTTGATTGGTTGCTCATTGTTATCAAACTCAGTGGATTTTTTAGGAACCGTGGACGTAATGAAAATAGTTGTCACGTGGCCTTTCTCAGCCAACCTTTGAGACTTGACACCTATGTGAAACACCTGAAACAATCCAAGTGATCAGTTGAGAAACGAACACTGGTTATAATATCCCGAAACGATATATATCTTTTAGAATATTTGATAGTTACAGAGACACGTGACATCGAATAAGTTATTTTGTATAGCTGCAGATGAGTTGGATATTATTCCTTTGTGTGGATATTCACGGATACATTCCTCGAACAAGGAAGCTGCCTATTTATACACATAAATTTGGTAAGTTGTAATTATGGTATTTGCATTTTGTTTTCCTTCATTTGAACCGATTCGTTCTTGTTTCTCTACGTCTTGGTTGGGAAATTCTTCAATGCGCGATAGACGTTGTTTTCACAGGTCATTTCCTTTGTAAGCGTGTATAGATTACCGTCAATTTGTAAAATGTGATTCTCTCAGGCAATTTATAAAATGTGTAAATATTTCAGTCATTTTGACTACAAAATCTGTCCAGATTGATTAAGACGATCTAAAGGGCCTACAAACATCACAACAGATTATTATGTAGGATTAGAAGCCAAACAACATAGAAATGTACGTTTCAACGTAACATTTTCAGTCTCTTGGTGATGACATAAACATCAAAATGTTTGGAATTCGTTATCATAATAATACAGATGGAAATGTTTTTCTGTCACTTTGTAAAAAAACTGAATATTTAGACGTTTAATAAATATGTTACACATTTTGACAGTAAAAAAATACACACACTATAAAAAAAGCAATGCTCAGATGAAATATTTACTTTGTGTTGCAAGTTAAAATAGTGTAAACGAAAATCGCAAAATTACCAAGCAAGTGACTTATCAAAACTTCGTCACCATTACCGATGCTACCCACAAAGATACCTACATTTCCTTATTATCTCGAAAACTGTATTTCATTTTGTTGATCAATGTGACCATACGCTCTTATTACTACCGGTATCCATAAAAGTGACTAATGCGCTTACGAATGGCGCAACAGAGGTCGCGAGCTAGTCTAGATTTCTGCTCTACATCCGGGTACTCACTGGGAAAAAACAATAACAAAGGCAACAACCAGTCCCGGGGAATTGCGTTAGATCAGTGCCCCTTTAAACTATTCAGTGGATTCATCTCAAACTTAGTACATATAATCTGTGTCATATGTAGGGGTGCAGTCAAAAGAAAAAAATTGTTTTTATTAATTTTCCATTTTTTTTTGTCATTTTTTTTTTTCATGTTTTGAACTAAGAAATATGTTGGAATTGAAGTCCGTGGTATTATTGAGCCCTGCTCACTTTTTGTCTTGTTATCAAACTATAACCATCAGGGGTATTTCCAAATAATGACATCCAATGAGCTTTCGTCGTTCTTTTTGTCAGTTTAGGCTGAAGAAATTAATTAACATGCGCCCTATGTCGAAATCTTCATAGATCACAGGTAATCAATCAGTGTTCAAAAATGTGTAAAACAAATATTGTTTTCAAGTTTATTTAGCTGTCCTTGCAGACGGTAGCCCAGTCTCTTGTCACGCTCAGTTGCTTTAGCGAGCAAATCAACTCAGTGAAGCTTGTGAGTCCTAGCGGCCAGTGTCAGACAGCCGAGAAGAAGCCAGAGATTAGTGCCCCTTTAATACTGTTCAGCATATTGAGTGCATTGTTCAAGATGTTTTTGAAAATGTTTTTGTACATATTATTTTCTTTTATTCATTTATTCAGATGAAGAAGGGGAAGCGGACAGTTTTGTTGGCCAGGGTCCAGCCCCACCCATGGGGCAACCAGGTCCTCCTCAACCAAATTCTTTCAACTACTTCCAAGGTTCACAATCTTCAGGGATGCCAGGAAGTAGTGATCCTTTTGCAAACATTGGTCAGCAGGCGCCTCTAGCCCCACCCCAAAGCAACACACCACCAATGCCCCCAGTGTCTGGGATGCCAGGGGTGTCCAACTTTCAGTCTGTCCCTCAACACTCTCAGTCTGGTCTGCCTACAATGCTCGGTGGTGGTCCTCCACCTAAAGGTAGAATAGACATGTTTGAATTTGTGCCTTTCACAATGTTCTCCAGTGGCCCAATTTAATATTGGTGGAAACAGAAATAGGGTTGACATGATTTGCTTTTAAGGCTTCGGGGCATCTTCCGAGTTCAGTGTAAGATAGCTGGATATTTTATAAAGAAACATGTTTAGAAGGTGGCATTTGTTTTCTGGTCGCTGTTAGTAGAACCGACACATTTACTGGTTAAAGTATCCGTATGTCTTGTGGAATTACTAAATTTTGGAATGCGTATACATGTGGCTGATCAGGAGACAAGTAACTCAAATCAGTTAATTTCTAATGCTTCTAGTCCTATAACTAACTCAGCAGTGGACTATATACAAATAATAGTCACGTATGATGTTCCTGATGAAGTCATCTTGCTGATGAGTGCCACATTCAGGTTTGTTTATTTGCCCACACTATCCCAGGTTATTATGTTGACTGTGAGTGTGACATCCGGGGTAGACTAGATTTTCAGCAACCCATGCATGCCATAAAAGGCAACTAATAGGATTGGGTGGTCAGACTTGCTGACTTGGTTGATGCATATCATGGTATCCCAATTGCGTAGATTGATGCTCATGATGTCAATCACAAGATTGTCTGTTCCATACTGCTGTCATATAGCTTGAATATTGCTGAGTGTGGCGTTAAACAAACAAACAAATTTAACCTCATCTGAATTCTAAATCATGTACTGGTAAGGTCACAAGAAGATGCTGAGTTTCCTATTTCTCAACTATCCTAATTATCAGATGCCAGTCTTAACACCCTCGTGGACATTCCATTTAATACATGCCCTTTTTATACAGTGTGTATAGTGAACAAATCATACTGAACCTACTCAGCAAAGTTTTGTTAGATACAAGAAGTGATGGTAATTCAGTTGGAACCACAATATTTGATTGTTTATCCTAACTTTGTCATGCATGTGAAAGGCACATATACAAACTGGGGAAGAATGTGTGGTGAACTGTATCCCTTCAGATAGCACTGAAGCTATAGTTGAATGTTTGCAGGGCTCCAGATAAAAGCTTTGTTGTCATTCACTGTACATGCTGTGGGTAGTCACATTTGTTTGGGACATTCAGTATTGTTTAACTCGCGTGCAATCTCATTAAAATCAGATCTTAGTTCTTGCTGCCGCTAAACAAAGATCTGAGGACATCCCATTGCGGGGTCACGTCAGACCAATCTTCAAATTGGCGACTACGCCTTAAAACATATTTTGACAAATTCTCGATTACAAATTTAAAACCTGAACAAAAAAACATTCTGCAATGGGTAAAAGATGGTCTAGATTGTAAGGATTCAGTCGTTAAACCCGTAACTATCGTTCGGAATACCCCATGTTAAAGTTTTCGAGATTGCATGATTAGAAATCACATTCTGACTGTCACTTTCATAATCTGGTAAGCGACGCACTGATTGGTCGGATGAAAGGTCGTTCTGACGTGACCCCTAATGGGATGTCTTCAGATCTTTGTTTAGCGGTAGCGAGAACTAAGATCTGATTTTAATGAGATTGACTCTTGTGGGCCCAACCTATTGGGTGCTTGTATACATAAAGGGAACCTTTTTCATACATAATTCTTAAGACACTATTTCATATATTTCGGGTAACTTGTTATATCCATAAGCTCACAACAGTGATAGAAGTCTAAATTACAATGAATAAGCAAGGTGCAGCACCTTGTTGCATTATTTCACTGCAGTAGATATGTTGTACCTGCATTCAATCAGTAAATAAAGATCTCTAAAGACATACCAGTAAACAAAATGAAAAGGCTACATTGGGTAATTACGCACAGTGTCATTATACCACATGTCTTGGTTTTCTTAATTATTTCATGGTTATTTGTATGCAACAACTCCAATTGGATTGGGTTTTGGGGATATATTGTGCATTTTACACAACTACGCAGTTTATCTGAGGTCTGTATTTGAATACAGCTTGTACATATTGTAGTGTTAAAGGCCAACCTTGTTTCATTATGTTTTTATCATGTATATAGTATTAATCGAGAGTTTAAGTAACACGTTTTATGAGGCCGTGCATTTGGATGCTAAAATAGTGACAACTCAAAAGAGAATCAGTGGACAAAAACTAGTGTGTACAAATACTAAGCAGAACTCCAGGTACAGACCTGCTTCTCCTGTTGTTTGTGTCCGGCAGCAGTTTGTACTGGACCCAGCAGTGTCATACATGGCCGAGGAATTAACAAAGAAATAAACTAGAGGAGAAAAATATATGATTAATTCTTCTTTTCTACTTTGACCATGTGAATATTTGTTTTATGTAATAAACATGATAAAATAAGGTTTGCCTCAAGTGTATGGTTTGTGAAGAAGGTATTTGTTGTGATATTTTTTCACCTCTGATCATAGTGTATATCTTATGATTTCTTTTATAATGTTATTTATCTTGTTAATTTTATTAATGATTTTGAGAAGATTTCCATAATAATAAGCATGGCAAGGAGTTCTAATCTGTAACAGGCTTGGTAATTGCATCTTATCTATCAATTTGGTCATTTTACACCCCGTTCACATGTACCAAGGATCATACGTGTTACTACAGTTATTGTGCGGTTATATAGTGCCATGTTTCACCTATTTTCAGGTCCAGCCACTGGCAACATGTTCCGCAACACTGGTCCCCTGCGTTACGCCCAGCCACCCCAGGGGACATATGCAACAACAGGCATCCCCCCGCCTGGACCCCAGACGACCCCCTTCTCACAACCCTCCCCTTTCCAGCCACCACCCACAGCCATGTCCACTCCTCCCCGCCCACCCACAGCCATGATCCCTCCCATGTCCTCCGACCCACAGGCTTCTCAAGCTCCCCCACAGGTTGGGACGGGGCCTCTGAGTGGTGCGGCTCTGGTGTACCAGCCTGTGCAGGCTCACTGGTGCTTTTGTAAGAATGTGGAAAACAAGGATGTGTGGTTCCCTTTCTCTCTCCTCGACTCACTCAGGATAGAGGAGTGTTATAAGACAGGTAGCCTCATCTCATATATATAAGACCATCATGTACATCATCCTCTGTATCTCCAAGGCTAGCATTTCGGTAAACCTACACTAACCCCTGGACCCATCCCTGTGGTTCTCACAATGTTAAATTTGCCCTTGATTTCCATTTGCCAATTTGATTGGGTACACTACTAAGTGTGATGCATAAATATGTGAACATCTACTTTATATCCTGCATTCCACGTTGTAAGAGCACAGTTGCTCCTTGTTTGTGCAGCCCTTGACAACTATTGCTCTCCTGCTGGTCCAGGGTTTGTAAGCATCATGGTCATGCTTGAAGGTGCTGAGGTCTAGGATCTTCATCACTTTGGGTTTCTTTTCACAATAAACAGGAATAAACCGACATTGTCAGCCTGCCACTTTAGAAACTAGTCTGAAGCCGTGTCTTGTAAAATTCAGTTAGTCTAGTAAGATCAGCTAATGAGTGCCAAATGATGTCACTAAAATTTACTGAAAACATGGTTAGAAATTGGCACTAGTCCTTTGGTCCTTGCCAAACTGACAAATAGTTAAGGTATCATAAGGACTAGTAGATATTTGTCATTTTAAGGGTTTTGCTATGTGTTATTATAAGGACTAGTGGACCAAAAATGTTAGTTTCTACTGCTGGAAAATGATGCTGAAAGCCAAGTTGGGGCTCGTGGACTGCTCTGTGGTATATACGTCAGCGGGACTCCAGAGCTCCAGATAAGCTGCGTATCTGCTTGAAATACGCATCAGAAATGCAGAAATACACAGTTTAAATATAATCCAAGCGTATCAAATACGCAACGAAGATTACAGATATGCTACAAAAATAAAACTTGTGCGTATCATCAAAATATTGTGAAGTAACCCTGCGTATTCGATTAGCAAATCAGCAACTTATTTTGAAACTATAAAGGGGGATTCCGTCAACCTTGCCAAACTCCACGATGACAGTTACATCATGATCATTTGCCATCACAGTTTCTTGTGGGAGTATCGTGGTATTTTTTAGTCCTATAAAGCTCTCGAACCCACACGACACCAGTGTGCAGGGACTAGATGAATAGTGTTTTTAAATATTTAACTTAAATACGCACATGTGTAAAAACTAGTGGGTAACAGAAATTTGAATACGCAGGTAGAATTACTGATACCCAATGATTTTAAAATGCATGGGTAAAATACCATCAACACCAAAAGCTTATCTGGAGCTCTGGGACTCATTTGTTGACCATTACAGATATTATGTACCTTCACAAAGTCTACATAAAATATGAGGAAGTTTGGGATTGTGCTTGTAGACATGCCATGATATACTGCAATACCGTGGCAACTCATACCATGCACTTGTGCCAGTATCCCCATTGTATGTTTAACAGCTGCACGACATGACCCTGAGAACACCGTGATCCCAGCTATCGGTGGGCGCTACGACGTCAACGTGGGCAAGCGGCTGCGCAGCGCGGTGTACTGGGAGGAGGAGCCCACGAGCATCCGCAGGTGCACCTGGTTCTACAAGAGAGAGGGGGACAACAGATACGTCCCCTATGGGGAGGACTTTGCTCAGAAACTAGAGGTACGTGTTTGTATGCTGAATCCCTGACACAAGAAACTGATTCTGTAAGAATATGTTTCAGAACATGATTTATTTGTCCAGTTCTGATAAAAATAGGCAAGTGGTTAAAAGTGCTGTAGTTCTCTTAGATTTGATCACCAGACTATGGTCTTTGGTCACTTTCAATGGTGCTTATAGTCACGATATGGCTGAAATACTGCCGATGTGACTTTAAATCTTAACTCACTCATTGGTGCCACTCCAGTATTTGTGAGCTGCTTCCCATGTCCTGGCAATGATGTGCTTGTTATGGACCCTGGTCCAGTGTCAGCACCCTCCTCATGTGGGTTTTGTCAATGGTCAGCTTCAGTGACTTTCATCCCTCAGGAAACCTGTGAATGTCGGGGTTAGAAAAGGTCTTCATCAACCCATACTTGTCATAAAGGCGACTATGCTTGTCGTTAGAGGCGACTGATGGAATCGGGTGGTCAGGCTCGCTGACTTGGTTGATGCATGTCATTGATCCCAATTGGATGCTCCTGCTGCTTTAACTCGACCAAGCTTAAAAGAGATACTGTTCAACCAAGCTCACTCCCTCTTATCACAATGTGACTGATAACCACATCCTTGTCTGTGCCCGTTTTGTAGGAGGAGTACCGTAATGCAATCCAGTTCAACAGCTGGCACAAGAGGCTTGAGTTTCCAGGAGGGGAAACCATCGTCATGCACAACCCCAATGTCATCGTGCACTTCCAGGCCTCATCTCAGCCTGATGAGTGGGGCAATGTACAGGTGTGTATTTCATACCATTCAGTGTCACCGCATCTTCCTGTTCATCCTGCCCAGGCAACCCCCAAGCCCCCTTCCTGGTACGACTTGACCTAACGTTGCTGTAACGGTATATCCCTCCACTTGAAGTCAATGCACGGCAGCTGGTTTGGGACATTGTTTTCTCCATTGGAAATAATGATTTATCTTGTTTTACCTTTGACATATTTTTGAGAATTACCAGCATATGATCAGTTCCTATTTGTCTATATGTAATGTGTGTAACAACACAATTCAATGAAATTTGGTACCTAATTTGACTTGCTTGATTGACTGATATAATGACAGATGTCACTACAAACAGGAGATTGATTGTCATGTCACTCGTGTGTCATGAGATATTCTGTATCTTAAACTTCTGCTAAAACCTTTTTTATTTGTGATTTTGACTTCCATGTGTCAGACTGCCTAATTGACCAATTTAGTGTACATTTGCTTTCTTTGAAAGAAATGGTGAAAAAACGTGCCTCCAGTTCTCATTGATTGCCATGTTTCATGAGCATGATGCAAATTTGAATAAAATTTAGAATGTGGAAACAATGTGGTACACCATGAAACTTAATAGCAGCATGTCACTCCTGAGAGCATGACAAGAAAACTGGAGGGATGATGTCACTTGCTCTCTTCCACATTCTGGGACTTGTAATACCGTCATAGATGTTGTGGCTGTAGTACACTGGCAGAGCTAACTGTTTTTATGTTAGTTGAGTAGCAAATTGACAAACCCAGTTGTTAACCTGAATGCTGAAATCTCAGATCACTTGCATGATAACTGATCTGCAATTGATAGTATTTAACCTAGTATTTGCATGTTCCTAATTTTAGTTGATGTTACTGGTAGATTTAATGATTTTAATGGAAACTGAATAAATAATGATACATGAGAAATGGATATGACAGATTCTTTGATTTAATATTGTCATAACTGAATATACATTATTAACTTCAATGTTGAGAAACCATGATTAATTTAATTATATATTATGACATTTTAGCAGTGAAATTAATTCTTACATAATATTTATCCACTTTCAGATTTTTCCTTTGAGTTGTTTATTTGTAGATATGGATCATGTAGATATTGTACTAGAAGTGGGCTAGTTTTAACATCTTTTGTTTTTCTTTCTCTTTCATTTCCTTTGGCAAACAGGCAGTCCAAGTAAGCTATGTTTCATTTTGCTTAATAAAAAGGTCCTGTGTTAAGTATATGTTAGAAAAGATATGATCAGTGTGACTTAAACATAGTTACTGGTAAAAACAAACACTGGCATGCTAGCAACTGATCTGTGTTAGTCCATCTGTCGGGCGGGGATATAACCTGGGCTTGGATGCAGGAAACACCGGGAGACACATCCCAATTTGATGTTACTATCTCTCCAAAAGCTTACAGAACACACTTTTGTCTCTGTTATCTCTGGTTCTTTGAGAGTGTCTCTGAGACTGTCATGCTTTTTCTCTTTTTTCTTTAGACCGCCTCCGTGGTCTAGTGGTAGAGCGTCCGCCGGGAGAGCACAAACATAACACGTACATGCACGTCGCTATATAAGTGCAATAATCTTGGACTCAACGTTAAACCCAATTTCACCTCACCTCACCTTTTTCTTTGATCTTTATTTGTTTATCGACGGTTATACTTTATTTCATTTCATTATTCATGTTTACTTCAATGTAACCGATAACCAAACCTTATTGAAGCATGTTTATGTATATTTACAGTAACTCATGTAAGGCACACTACAAGGAGTTTTCTTTGTTGGGGCCAGGCCAAGTGCTTGTTTTACAGAAGACATTTTCATGGTTTTTACACACCCGTGAAGATCCGGGTTAGAATAGGTCTTCAGCAACCCATGGTCGCTGTAAAATGTGACTATGCTTGTTTTAAGAGACGACTAACTCATGATGTCAATCACTGAATTGTCTGGTCCAGACTTGATTATTTGCAGACTGCCGTCATATTGCTGGAATATGGCTGAATGCGGCTTTAAACAACAAACAAACAAATCATGGCTTCAACTACATGTAGTTGAAGGCTGGTTCATCATATGCTTTTGGAGCATATAATCTGTGTATAACTTGTATAAACAAGATACTAATGCTTCTTATAACTGTATATCACTCTCAGTAACTGTGTTCCAGCAAACCAGGACCTTTTTATTAGGACAGAACTTTGTGTAGCGTTCCTTAGATTCACCAGCTTCCCTCATATAGCTGTGCCATGTTCATGTACCAGACATCTGTCGGCAGTAGACAAGTCAATACATTTCTGTTGTTCGTCCAAACCTACTCTTTCATCTTGCATATATTCCCTGATCAAGCCTGGAATATAATCTTCATTCTTCCATTTTTCTGTCAGAGTGTGTATTCACTGCCGGTGAGTGTGCCCCATCTGCATGACACTGCTTCATCATAACATATAACAAGCTGCTATGTTCGTTCACTCCTCTCAGGAACTTCTTTTCCTAAACAATAGTTAATCTGTAATTGAAATTCATTACAAGGCTTTCTTGAACATTGCCTGTGGATCCTATCATGTGTTTCATTTGGCATTAGAAGCTTTTGTGTTTAGCTGATGTATTTTCATGTAGAATGTTTCTAGTTTATGGCATCTAATGCGTTCTTTGACAACAGTGTGTCCAGTGGTATCACCCACACAGCTCAAGGTTGTGTTTATCAAATGTTTTGTCAAGTTTTCATAACTATTATTGATACTGTCTTTTCAACAACTCTGTCTACATCATAACATTAAGATGAACACGGTCAAACTGTCCTTGTCATAACCATAACCATATGTACCACAGGACATTTTGAATCCTACAAAATATTAATGTTCTTCTCATGCTTGATGCCATTAAGTCATCTTAGTACCTTTCATTGTGTTTGTTGTGTGACTAGAAGTAGTTGCTATGATGAAGATGATTCATTCCTTATCTTCCCTGCTCAGCCCCTCGTCAATGGCTGCTCCTAGTCTATATATTATATATGTGTGTGTGGTCATCTCCTCACTCTCCGGTCTTTTCTTTTTTTATGTAATCCTAAAATCGGTTTCTCCTGTAGATGATTGGTTAGTGTTTCCATTGTTCTGTGGTCAGCAATGGTCAGTGTTTATGCTGTGTCCAGTGCATGGTTTGTTGTGTGCAAGCATGTACAATGGAGTTGCCTTGTCCAGTAAGGGTCACTACTAATAGCACAGGAAATGTGAAAGCACACAATGTTGTGTGGATTCAGGCAATTAACTTGCTTACACATGCAGTTCACTCTTTGGACTCCACTGGAAAAAGTCACATCTGTTCTTCTTTTACAATTATCATGTGGTAGTATCTAAGATGCTATATTATGTTTCGGTATGTGCGCCCCCTCCAAATCTAACCACGTTAACAGAGACACTTTCATATGTAATACCTGGTGGAACATCTCGTGGCTCATGGGTTTACCATTTTGCCCTTGTTATTATTATCATTTAACACTTTCAATACTTTAATAGTTAAATGTTTTCATCCTTCTGCACCACTGCACGATAAGATAATGCTGTCACTATGACCCCTTGTACCAAGTTCCCCTTGCTTGTCAAACAGGCAAATATGTGGATCTGGTGGCCACAATGTCTGCTGAGAATGAGTGGTTCTTTCTGAGTGACCACCAGGGCAAAAAGTGTCATAGTGGTTGCTTTATCTGGGCCTACCTCAACATATCCACACTGCAACATTGCGACTACTGTGTGTAACGTCATTTACTTGCTCTGAAATTGTCTTGAACTAATATATGCCTTAAAAGTAGAAGGCTAAAGTCTATCATTGAATTTGTCTCCAGACTTGTGATTTATATATGTGGAGTAAGTTTGTCATTTGTATGTATTGTTCAGACAATGTCGCAGGCAACTTGATTATAGGATAAGTCTTCAATTTCACTACACTGACAATATATCTTTTACTTGAAACCTGTGAAGATCCTGGGTTAGAATAGGTCTTCAGCAACCCATACTTGCCGTCAGTGGCGACTATGCTTGTCATAAGAGGCTACTAACTGGACCAGGTGGTCAGGCTCGTGGACTTGGTTGATGCATGTCATCGTATCCCAATTGTGTGGATTGATACTCATGATGTCAATCACTGAATTGTCAGGTCCAGACTCCATTATGTACAGGCCACTACCATTCAGCTGGAATATTGCTGAGTGCGGCGTTAAACAACAAACAAACAAGCAAACCTTGGGAAGAATTGTATGATGTTGTGCATTATGAAAGTCTGGGATCTAACTGAGATCTGTTTCTGTTTAGGGAGACCAAATGAGACCCCGAGTGGTGAAAAGAGGTGTCGATGATTTTGAAAACATCGCAGATGGTAAGAATTTGTTCTAAGACAGTTTTGAACTGAAAACCTGGCTGTAGGTATAATCAAACCTGTCATTCAGTCAAAAGCTTGTTTCATGTCTGAGGTGTGTTGGACAATGGCATTCTGTGAACATGGCACTCTTTATACTTGTAGGAGAAACTCCCAATGTAGATCATCTAGTCTTTGTCGTCCATGGTATTGGCGCCAACTGTGATGTCAAGTTTCGCAGTCTGGTGGAGTGTGGTGAGTTGGAATATGAACGTTTATCATTGTTGCAAAAAATGTACAAAGATATGCTTTTTATGTTTGTGAAAAGTTTATATTGAATACGTATGTCACAGGTTAAATAATGACATTGTTAATGTTACGTATATCATATATTATGTACTAAAGTTGACTTTAAATGCGGGTAGTATTGGGACAGATGGAACATATTTATTACTTAAAGTGTTTTGGCTTTGAGAAATGACAGATTACCTGTCCAGAGTGAATTAATGGTTCTTTCACGCTGTGTTGACAATCAGTCGAGAGTACAGAGTAGATATTCATGGTGTTAACAACCAAAAAGGAGTTCGAGATAACAAGGTTTGTCTACATTTTGAACACACATACATCATAATTCTGTATTCTGTTGTATTCATAATGATGTAGCAGATCTGGAATAGGACGTGACAAAGGGGAGACAAATCTTTGTATCAAAGCATAATATACAATGTCAAGATTTTATGTCAGCATCAGATCAACATGTTAAAGCTCTGTTGGTCGGGAGGACTTAGATCGTAGGTTGACTTGAGTACACTGATGCTTGATGTGCACCATGTGTGAGTGTGTTTTTGAATCCATTCTACTGCCTGTTTTCAGTGGACGACTTCCGCTCGATATCTCATGGTCTGATGGACTCCCACTTCCAACGCTACAAGTCCGAGGGGCGAGTACATCGTGTGGAATTCCTTCCAGTACATTGGCATAGTTCTCTTCACTCGGATGCCACCGGAATAGACAGGTAACAACACACCTGGCCACATCGCATGTGAGGCTTAAGAAAATTAAAGAATTGGTTCTCAGGCAATGGCTTTTGAAAATATAGTGTGGGTGGGCGGCTTTGGTTTTTGTTGTTGTTGTTTTTGTTTAAACTATTTTGTAACCAAATAAACAGTTATGTACAATCAACCTGGGAAGGGGCCTCCCCACATTAATGTAATCCTTGATGAGTAAAACACTGGAATACAATATTTGACTACTGTTGGACTACCAGTAAGTGCATAATGCACGCATACAATGAGCTTTGATTCTATTTCACAATGTGAAAACGTTCTCGTGAGCACATAACATTAGAAGAAGAATGTCAACAAATCTGTACTGAAGTATGCAAGTTACTCCTATCGTTACACTATCTGGATTTAAAGTGTTCACTGTGTTCATTCATTTCGGCAAAATCGGCAAATCACATCAACTAACCGTGAACTCACCTTGAAACGAACATTAGTTCAAAGTCTTCTGCCTTCCCACAATTTTCTTTTCAGTTATGATACAGTCATGACATGAAGTGTTTTTTTAAACAAAATCACCCATAGATTGAGGAAAAATGTGCAAACCGCTGATCGCTACTCCCGGCTTATGTCATGAGACAAATACACATATTTCCTTATTCCCAGCATATGAAACATTGTCCGGCATACAGTACACAAATACCATTGAATTTATAAATCATCATATCCAGTGATGTTTTATCAAAAAGTCCATTCATAACACTAGATGCGCAGTACATCAGTGCGCTTGTGAAGGGAAGTAAGTGCACACTATATTGGATTGTGTTGATTTTAAGTATTGTAGCATTTCACTGCTGGGGTCGTGTGTGTTTAACACATGGAATATTTAAGGTTTTGTTTTTGTTTTGAAAATCGAAATAAAAACCAAACATGCGGCGGACTTTATGATGATGCGGCGGTGCCTAGAAACCAAGAAAGAATTTTTATTTTTTAGCCTTACTGTAACACAACATAATTGTGCTTGTAGGTATCCTGTTGGTCAAAAGCAATTTGTTGAGCAGAGGTTGTCTCTACCATACAAGAATAAGTTGGCTGTTTTAGAATCCCAATTAACAATGATTAAGTGCATCCCCTGCTGTACATGTGGATGCTCTGTGACATGTCATGCTGGCTTAACATATGACATTACTGTAATAGTTCAAGGCAGTATTAGATCCATCACTTATCACATGCAAGCTCCCCCCCTCACACACACCCTCTCTCCAGTGGGTGAGGATAATGTCATAGAAATCAACCCAGACTACATAATAACATAAACATGATGCCCTTTTTTCAGACGTCTGAAAGGAATCACTCTACCAAGTACCCCCAAACTCCGCTACTTCGTCAACGACACACTGATGGACATCCTCTTCTACACTAGTCCCTCCTACTGTCAGGTCAGTACACCCTCGGCTGTGTTGTAACACCTTGGTGTGATGCTGGTGTGATGTAATTGACATTGTACTGACCTGACAATAGAATATCACACTCGGCTGTGTTGTAACACCTTGGTGTGATGCTGGTGTGATGTAATTGACATTGATATTCTAAAGTCAGGTCAGTACACCCTCGGCTGTGTTGTAACACCTTGGTGTGATGCTGGTGTGATGTAATTGACATTGATCATGTTGATATTCTAATGTCAGGTCAGTACACCCTCGTCTGTGTTGTAACACCTTGGTGTGATGCTGGTGTGATGTAATTGACATTGATATTCTAATGTCACGTCAGTACACCCTCGGCTGTGTTGTAACACCTTGGTGTGATGCTGGTGTGATGTAATTGACATTGTACTGACCTGACAATAGAATATCACACTCGGCTGTGTTGTTGGTGTGATGCACTTTCATCAAATAAATCAAGTATTTTCTATATCAAAGGATTTCAAATATTTTTATTCCATATATATAACAAATCATAAGTGATTTATAGACCAATCCCTCCGTGAGAGATATGGGGAGCTAGGATGGTGGTTTAGAGACAGAATATATTTTTATGTCACTTGCCTTCACTGGAAGCCTAAACATGCTAAATGATCTAGTCAAGATGCATTTGGAGTTAGACAACCAGCTGGGATGTTAGAATTGCTTTGTAAGAAACTGATGGACTACTTCTTCGGTGCTTATCAACTGTTACTTTGCTGCAGGTTATATCAAGAACTGTTGGTAACGAGATGAACAGATTGTATCAACTCTTCCTGTCAAGAACACCATCATTCAAGGGCACTGTGTCAGTGGCTGGTCACAGTTTGGGTGAGTTGTGTCCTTGTGTCATTAGATTTGTGTAATCTGTGTCCATGTGTCTGTCATCTGTGTCCATGTGTCTGTCATCTGTGTCCTTGTGTCTGTCATCTGTGTCCATGTGTCTGTCATCTGTGTCTATGTGTCAGTCATCTGTGTCCTTGTGTCTGTCATCTGTGTCCTTGTGTCTGTCATCTGTGTCCTTGTGTCAGTCATCTGTGTCCTTGTGTCTGTCATCTGTGTTCTTGTGTCTGTCATCTGTGTCCATGTGTCTGTCATCTGTGTCCATGTGTCTGTCATCTGTGTCCTTGTGTCTGTCATCTGTGTCCTTGTGTCTGTCATCTGTGTCCATGTGTCTGTCATCTGTGTCCATGTGTCTGTCATCTGTGTCCATCAGTCTGTCATCTGTGTCCATGTGTCTGTCATCTTTGTCCATGTGTCTGTCATCTGTGTCCATCAGTCTGTCATCTGTGTCCATCAGTCTGTCATCTGTGTCCATGTGTCTGTCATCTGTGTCCATGTGTCTGTCATCTGTGTCCATGTGTCTGTCATCTGTGTCCATGTGTCTGTCATCTGTGTCCATGTTTCTGTCATCTGTGTCCATGTGTCTGTCATCTGTGTCCATGTGTCTGTCATCTGTGTTCATCAATTTGTCATCTGTGTCCATGTGTCTGTCATCTGTGTCCATGTGTCTGTCATCTGTGTCCATGTGTCTGCCATCTGTGTCATGTGTCTGTCATCTATCCATTTGTCTGTCATTTGTGTCCATGTGTCTGTCATCTGTGTCCATGTGTCTAACATGTGTCCATGTGTCTGTCATCTGTGTCCATCAGTCTGTCATCTGTGTGCTTGTTTCTGTCATCTGTGTCCATGTGTTTGTCATCTGTGTCCATGTGTCTGTCATCTGTGTCCATGTGTCTGTCATCTGTGTCCATCAGTCTGTCATCTGTGTCCATGTGTCTGTCATCTGTGCCCATGTGTCTGTCATCTGTCCATGTGTTTGTCATCTGTGTCCATGTGTCTGTCATCTGTGTCCATCAGTCTGTCATCTGTGTCCTTGTGTCTAACATGTGTCCATCAGTCTGTCATCTGTGTCCATGTGTCTGTCATCTGTGTCATGTGTCTGTCATCTGTCTCCATGTGTCTGTCATCTGTGTCCATGTGTCTGTCATCTGTGTCCATGTGTCTGTCATCTGTGTCCATCAGTCTGTCATCTGTGTCCATGTGTCTGTCATCTGTGTCCTTGTGTCTGTCATCTGTGTCCATCAGTCTGTCATCTGTGTCCATGTGTCTGTCATCTGTGTCCATGTGTCTGTCATGTGTCCATGTGTCTGTCATCTATGTGTCTGTCATCTGTGTCCATGTGTCTGTCATCTGTGTCCATGTGTCTGTCATCTGTGTCCATGTGTCTGTCATCTGTGTCCATGTGTCAGTCATCTGTGTCCATGTGTCTTTCATCTGTGTCCTTGTGTCTGACATCTGTGTCCATGTGTCTGTCATATGTGTTCATGTGTCTGTCATCTGTGCCCATGTGTCTGTCATATGTGTGTCCATGTGTTTGTCATCTGTGTCCATGTGTCTGTCATCTGTGTCCATGTGTCTGTCATCTGTGTCCATGTGTCTGTCATCTATGTCCATGTGTCTGTCATCTGTGCCCATGTGTCTGTCATCTGTGTCCATGTGTCTGTCATCTGTGTCCATGTGTCTGTCATCTGTGTCCATGTGTCTGTCATCTGTGTCCATGTGTCTGTCATCTGTGTCCATCAGTCTGTCACCTGTGTCCATGTGTCTGTCATCTGTGTCCTAGTGTCTGTCATCTGTGTCCATGTGTCTGTCATCTGTGTCCATGTGTCTGTCATCTGTGTCCATGTGTCTGTCATCTGTGTCCATGTGTCTGTCATCTGTGTCCATCAGTCTGTCACCTGTGTCCATGTGTCTGTCATCTGTGTCCTAGTGTCTGTCATCTGTGTCCATGTGTCTGTCATCTGTGTCTGTCAGTATCATCTGTGTCCATGTGTCTGTCATCTGTGTCCATGTGTCTGACATATTTGTCCATGTGTCTGTCATCTTTGTCCATGTGTCTGTCATCTGTGTCCATGTGTCTGACATCTTTGTCCATGTGTCTGACATCTGTGTCCATGTGTCTGACATCTGCGCCCACATGTGTGGCATGTGTCTACAGGTGTTGCTGTGTTCCAGGTTCATCTATCCTATTTGACCTCCTCCTCCACCAGAGAGTGGATGCTGATGGGGAGACGAGTTTCAGCTCGGAGACCACTTCAGGGGACCCCCACAACCTGGACTCACCGGTAGCTGAAGAGGTAAGAGTTATGTCACTCTTCAATCTTGTACTTGAAAAGGGAGGACACATTGGCACTGTCTCTGACCAATATAAAATGAGTTTTTTTTTTCAAATGGCACATCATTTGTATGGTGTAGGGGTGTAACTTGTTGGAATTGTTACCGGTAGTTCAAAAACTTAATTCAATATTGTTGATTATCAGACTTTAGGTGTTTTACCCATTATTGCGTAAGACATTTACAACAGTGTTTATCATGATTATGTGTAAGAGACAACCATACAGCCTCTTCCATCTGCTGGCTACTGCAATTGTCACATGTACACCAAAGCTTAGTAAACATGCTTCTACAGAAATCTGGGCACAAGTGGATGATCAGGTAGGAGCGTGCATCAGCAGATGAAGATGACTGACAAAAAAAGTTAGGTTTACATGTTGTGTGTACAATATAACAAATCCTATTGTTGCCTGCAGGCACAAGTGTTGTTTCATAATTGAAAAGGATGCTTAGACATGAATGCTGGGAACAATTAGAATTGTTTTTTAAAAAGCGTTTTACAGTTACAGTGTCCTTTTTTTATGTGTCAACTGGATAGCAGAAATGTGATCCAATCTCATTAACATCTGATCTTAGTTGTCGCTACCGCTAAACAAAGATCTGAGGACATCCCATGGCACATGTCAGAACGACCTTTCGCAACCTTTGACCAACCAATGAAATGACTAACAAGAAATGTTCATTAGCCAGTCAGAAAGCAGTTTTCTCCACCTTTACGCCACGACAAACTGGCGACTTCCTTTTCAGACTACGCTTTGAAAAATATGTTGCCAAATTTCTCTATTCTGGACAAAAGAACATTCTGGAATGTCTAATAGATGGTCAAGATTGTGTGGCACTACTTCCCACAGGTTATGGAAATTCCTTCCGTTTCAAATGTTTATCCAACTGAAGTGAGAGATTGCCGTTTTTGATGGAATCAGTTGTACAGCCTGTAACTATCGTGCGGAATCCCCCATGTTAACCTTTTTGCAGTTAAAAAACATATTCCGACTGCCACTTTCCCACTCGGATTGGTCTGAGAAAAGGTCGTTCTGACAGGACCCATAATGGGATGTCCTCTGCCCTTAGTTTAGCCGTAGCAAGATCTAAGATCTGATTTTATTGACGTTGGAATGTGATCCTGTAATATCTCCACATTTGCTCAGTTATCATTTCATTGCAGTTGTCTCCCCTTGATGTGAATGGTGATGAAGGTCAAGGCAGTCTGACCCTGGAGGAACTTCTCTCCAAAGTTGGCCTTGAGGATAAACTGGGATTGTTCCAGCAAGAGCAGATAGACATGGAATCTCTGGTAGGTAGATGTGTCTGTAACAGACAGACATGGGATCTGTGGTAGGTGGATGTGTCTGGAGCAGATAGACAAGGAATCAATGGTAGGTAGGTGTGTCTGGAACAGATAGACAAGGAATCAATGGTAGGTAGGTGTGTCTGGAACAGATAGACATGGAATCTGTGGTAGGTAGGTGTGTCTGGAGCAGATAGACAAGGAATCAATGGTAGGTAGGTGTGTCTGGAGCAGATAGACATGGAATCTGTGGTAGGTAGGTGTGTCTGTAGCAGATAGACATGGAATCAATGGTAGGTAGGTGTGTCTGTAGCAGATAGACATGGAATCTGTGGTAGGTAGGTGTGTCTGGAGCAGATAGACATGGAATCTGTGGTAGGTAGGTGTGTCTGGAGCAGATAGACATGGAATCTGTGGTAGGTAGGTGTGTCTGTAGCAGATAGACATGGAATCAATGGTAGGTAGGTGTGTCTGGAGCAGATAGACATGGAATCAATGGTATGTAGGTGTGTCTGTAGCAGATAGACATGGAATCTGTGGTAGGTAGGTGTGTCTGTAGCAGATAGACATGGAATCAATGGTAGGTGGATGTGTCTGGAGCAGATAGACATGGAACCGGTGGTAGGTAGGTTTGTCTGGAGCAGATAGACATGGAATCAATGGTATGTAGGTGTGTCTGTAGCAGATAGACATGGAATCTGTGGTAGGTAGGTGTGTCTGGAGCAGATAGACAAGGAATCAATGGTATGTAGGTGTGTCTGTAGCAGATAGACATGGAATCTGTGGTAGGTAGGTGTGTCTGGAGCAGATAGACATGGAATCTGTGGTAGGTATGTGTGTCTGGAGCAGATAGACATGGAATCTATGGTAGGTAGGTGTGTCTGGAGCAGATAGACATGGAATCACTGGTAGGTAGGTGTGTCTGTAGCAGATAGACATGGAATCAATGGTAGGTAGGTGTGTCTGTAGCAGATAGACATGGAATCTGTTGTAGGTAGGTGTGTCTGGAGCAGATAGACATGGAATCTGTGGTAGGTAGGTGTGTCTGGAGCAGATAGACAAGGAATCAATGGTATGTAGGTGTGTCTGGAGCAGATAGACATGGAATCTGTGGTAGTTAGGTGTGTCTGGAGCAGATAGACATGGAATCAATGGTATGTAGGTGTGTCTGTAGCAGATAGACATGGAATCTGTGGTAGGTAGGTGTGTCTGGAGCAGATAGACATGGAATCAATGGTATGTAGATGTGTCTGGAGCAGATAGACATGGAATCTGTGGTAGGTAGGTGTGTCTGGAGCAGATAGACATGGAATCAATGGTAGGTAGGTGTGTCTGGAGCAGATAGACATGGAATCAATGGTATGTAGGTGTGTCTGTAGCAGATAGACATGGAACCCGGGGTAGGTAGGTGTGTCTGGAGCAGATAGACATGGAATCTGTGGTAGGTAGGTGTGTCTGTAGCAGATATACATGGAATCAATGGTAGGTAGGTGTGTCTGGAGCAGATAGACATGGAATCTGTGGTAGGTAGGTGTGCCTGGAGCAGATACACATGAAATCTGTTGTAGGTAGGTGTGTCTGGAGCAGATAGACATGGAATCTGTGGTATGTAGGTGTGTCTGGAGCAGATAGACATGGAATCTGTGGTAGTTAGGTGTGTCTGGAGCAGATAGACAAGGAATCAATGGTATGTAGGTGTGTCGAGCAGATAGACATGGAACCGGTGGTAGGTATGTGTGTCTGGAGCAGATAGACCTGGGATCTGTGGTAGGTAGGTGTGTTTGGAGCAGATAGACATGGAATCAATGGTAGGTAGGTGTGTCTGTAGCAGATAGACATGGAATCTGTAGTAGGTAGGTGTGTCTGTAGCAGATAGACATGGAATCTGTAGTAGGTAGATGTGTCTGGAGCAGTTAGACATGAATCTGTGGAATGGTGAGCACCAGGCAGAGTAATAATATGTACCATCTTTTGACATCTTTTGGTATGATGCGGCCAGGGATTGAATCCCCCGACCTTCAGCTACCTGGGCAGAAGCTGTTGCACTAAACCTCAGAGGTTGTCCCACTAGTCAGAAATGAGTGGAATGCTTAATTATGTTACCATGGTTAAATGTTGTAAATCCAATACCCAGCAAAAGAAATGAGATTAGAAATATAGATCTACACTGATTATTACATGGTACCAGGGAGTTGAACTGGTTCAAACAATACTGAAAACAACTTTGCTGAGATGATCAGTACTGAAAATGAAGGCATTTCAGGTGAATCATTAAAAACATCCACATTCCATTACTTCCACATCCACCCTCTGTATGCCATAAAGCACATACGGCGTACAGTTTAACATGTTTAAAGATACGATGGTTATCTATATGTTATAAGTGAAATATCTCTACATAGTCCAGTAGAGTCACAGTTGTTGTGGACATGTCTAGTAGTGATCGCTAGCTGCTCTATTTTCAGATAATGTGCAGCGAATCGGATTTGAAGGATCTTGGGCTTCCAATGGGACCACGTAAGAAACTACAGGGTATTTTGAAAGAAGAATCAGAGAAGGAGGTAACTCGTTAAACCTTTCACATGGACTGAATCACATAGTCATTGAGGAGTTACATAAATCGAGAAGCTCACCCAACTGTCTTTTGCAGAGTTTAAAATTTTTATTATCAAGAGTTGCTGTAGGTGCTATCAAAAGACATGAGGGTGAGATTCTAGTTATCATCCAAAATCATTTTTTCAGTTTGTAAGCAGTATTAACCTGTGTCTTGAGTGTAAAAAATATACCTACCCAGCTTCAATGACAGAGATTAGTGATGTGACAATGATCTGCCAAACTTTGTGCTCCAATTGTGCTTTCAACTTTATAGAAGATATCGCTTAATGATATGGGGCCAATTTGGGATGATTAGGTGAAATATGCTGAGTTTTTGGATTGTGATGGAACCAGCTTGACTTTTAATGATTTATAAACTTGATATTGTAGGAGAAGAAGAAACGACAGGCTGAACATCTTGCCAAGGAAGCAGCAGAGAAGAAGGCAAGAGAAGAACAGAGAGCTCGGGAAGGAGAAGACAGAAATAAGAACTTTGGCAACATGTAAGAGCAACAGAAGTGGTGGTTGTAAATACACAATATATGAAACATTCCACAGTCATTTCACTATTAAAGTATGGGCAGATTTGTGTGATTATCAATTAAATAAACTATAGTAAACTATGGTTATAACGCTTAAATTTGTTATAACCAGAGTTCATCATAAGCGTGTTCGTTATAAATATAGTTTACTGTACTTTGAAGATTTCACATGATTCCACAGGACATGATGATGTGTACAAGTATAGTTTGAAATCTCCTTAATTCATGGGACATGTGTTTTGTGATTTTCTGATATTTTTTTTACAGATCCATGAGTTGTGGAAGTACATGAGTATTAAGTACAGATTCCTACAACAGTTTTTCACCATCTGTTCTGTTGACATTCCACAACTCTGCATGTACCGTTGTGTTGCAGGAGGCTGGAGAGGACGTCCAGTATATCCGTAGACTACATCTGTGGCCTGGCTGGAACTGGCCAGCCAATCGTGCAGTACCCACAACTGGACTTCCAGCCATGCGGGCTGTTTGCCATGGGCTCCCCGATTGGTGTGTTCCTGTCAGTCCGGGGGGTGGACAATGTGGGGGAGGAGTTCAAGCTACCCACCTGCTCCCGGGTCTTCAACATCTTCCACCCCGTGAGTGTACCGTGATATATACTATTATTTTATATTCATGCAAGTAACAAATTCTGTGTATTGATTTAATGCCTGTAGCAAGCTATACTTCAACAGCAATCCTACTCAATATTTTCTTATGTGAGTAACCAGCCAGTGAGTGCCATGGCAGTGAGTCCCACAATGCACATCCACACATTACACCTGAGTACACCAATGGATAGGGGAGCATATATAAGACAAATTTACCATTAATATATCTAAATATATTGATTAGTAACAAAGTTATTCTGTTTGGGTGTAGATAATTTGTCAAGATCTCCAATTTTTCCTTTGAATACTAGTGGGAATAAGGCTGAATCATAAACTGTTTAATATCAAATCTCCTGCCATCTTAATGTCATCTTAACCATGGTAAGTGAGTTTTTAAGTTAGTATCAATATTCATACATTTGTAATGATACAGTATTTATATTAATAATTTATGGAGACATCAATATTGTGATTATACAATGAAATCCCTACTACCAAAATGGTGTTACCCACCCACACTCTAACATTGTCACAGCTTACTGTTACAACACCCACATAACAAAGTATTACAAGTAAATACTCAGCAAGAAGACCGGCCGTCATTTGGCCGGAAGATGACATCTCCTGTTGTTATGGCATCTGTGAAAAGACATACTCTTTAGACAGAATTCTAGCACTGCAGTTGTTGGTTCTCTAGGTTGCCAATATGGCAAATGCAGTTGAATGATAAGTATCCACAATATAAACCATAAATACAGTTTTCCCTGATTATAATACCCCTGGTTATAATGCCAATGCCAGTGCCAATGTTTGGACAACCGTTTTGATTCCCTGATGACATTTGTTTTATATTTTGACAAGAATTTGGCAATGTAGTTAATCTTTTGGAGAAAATTTCGTCTTCTAAATCTACAGACGAATTGCATTGATCTCAGTTGTTTTTGCAGCTAATCCTCACACAGAGAATCATTCATTCTCTTTCTGATTAAATCCTCCTTGGGGCACTTATTGCATTTTCCTTGCTCAAGAAAATCTACATGACATAGTTGTAACCATTTTCCTTAATAAAAAATGTTACCACACAAAAAACTTCGTTTTTGTATGATATACGACCACCCTTACGGGGCCTCACCCCCAACGGCGCCTCACGCCAGGGGGAGCAACTCTCACCCAAATCACTTTCCTTATGTCATCTGTAAGAGACAGACGTGTTGATTTTTCACACAAGACAAAAATAAGAGAAATCTATCGTTCGAAAGAACCATGGCTGACCAAACTGTATGTATGGTACATTTCTTTCATTGCAAAGGCATAATACCTCGCATTGTGAAGTTATAGAGTTGTAATTATACGCCATGTGCACGGTACCTTTGAATTCAGATGGCCGTAATGGCGTCCATATTGTAGGTGGTGTGTTAATTCATAAACTACACTTACCTTTTTTACGGGTTTTACACCTTAGCGCGTAACACGCCATTTTGGTGTTATAATTATACTACGACATTGGCTATTAGTATCGCGTTACAAATCGCATTCTACATTACGCCTTTGCTTCTAGTTTCACAATTTATACACGTATCTTTCCGATCTTTATATTGCACTGATACACGTTAATACCCTTCCCGCCCACCTCAGAAATTACGGTCTTGTTTACAAGACCTTCAAACTGTGTACGGGTTGTTCTAAGACAGGCACGAACGCTGCCTAATATGTCTGGCGGACATTGCCTTTACCCCCCGGGGCCCCGAAAAGAGACAAGTTGACTTGTTCCACTTTAAAGAGGTCTATTAAAGGCGGGGGTAGATATCAGATCTACTAAGACATCCCCCCCCCCCCCTCCCCATCTAAAAAGGGTAAAACAGCTGCCGAGATTGTCTCTCCCGCTCCCTCTCCGGGGGCCGGGGGAGAAGGCTCGAGGGTCCCCGTAGTAAGCACTGCACCCTCTCCTGCACTGTCTTTGGCAGACTTATCTGCGTTACTTAAGTTGCCAATGGCGTCGATGATGGAGGAGGTGAAGTCTCGGCTCCGGCAGGAGCTACGGGCTGAGCCTTCCCCGTTGTTGGTGGCGGACGCGGCTTCGAGATCTGTGTTATGCCCGGCGTCGGCCGAGGCAGACCACTTGGTCTCTGGGACGATCCGAGACCGGGCCTCGGCTCCGGCTCGAGGTCGCTCCCCAGCGGAGGGGTGGCGGGCGCCGGCCCGTGCACTACCGACGCACAATTTTCCCTAGCGGAGCCAGACACCTCTTCCGAGGTCAAGGCTTCCACTAGTGGATACCTAGCCCGGAGCCAGGTTGGTTCCCTTTGTCTCGGGGACGATCCGAGACCTAGCTCTGGCTCTGGCTCGAGGAAGCTCCCCAGCGGAGGGATGGCGGGCGCCGGCCCGTGCACTACCGACGCACAATTTTCCCTAGCGGAGCCAGACGCCTCTTCCGAGGTCAAGGCTTCCACTAGTGGATACCTAGCCCAGTGTCAGGTGGGTTCCCTTGAACCTCCGGCACCTCGGCACCGGGACTCGGCCTCGGGCCGGGTGCAGAGGCACGTGTGGGACAGGATTGTCCAGGTACTGCCTCAGGTGGCTGCGCCCATGCCAGAGTCGGAGACACCCAACTTGACTAAGGTCAAGCAGGGCCGGCAGTTGCCCCCCCCCCCCTTTCCCGAGTGCGGTGCGGAGTTGAAGGCTGCTTACATATGCTTCGAGGAGCAATATCATAATGCATGCCAACAGCTCCGTGTGTCCGTACATTCCGCGTATCTGTCGACTGTACAGAGGGAGTTAGCGGGAGAGGGGCCGGCCGACTCTTCGGAGTTGGCCGCGCAACTAACGGAAGTTCAGTTATCTTACGCGGGACGCTATTCGTAGCTGTGCCTCGCAGATGATGTGCGCTGTTATGGGCATGCGCAGGCGGTGGATGTTGGTATCTAAATACTCGACTTGCACACGTCAAGACCTACTTGCTTTGCCGTATAAGAGGGTGCCACCCTCTTCCCTGGGGCTCAGCAGGTGGTCCGAGAGGCCGCTCAATTGTATACTTCCATCAAAGACTCATAAGGCCTTGTTGGAGGTACCAAGCGTTAAAACCGCGTAAGCGGGCCTCTCCAATTGTCCCCGCCTACGCTAACGCACGGGTCAGACGTCCACACCTGCTTGGAAGCCGCCGCTTCCTTCAGGTATAAGGGCGCCGGGAGGAGCAAGAGAGGCACGGGCCGGGGCAAGGCAGCTGGTCGAGACCAACAGCTTATTCGCGGGGCTGGGAACGATGGGTTCCCATTAGCGCCCGAAGAGCCCCGGGTGAACCCACAGTCGCAAGTTATCGAACTGCCGACAGCCGGGGTCCACTGCCTCCAGCCGGATGTCCCCGTAGGCGGCCGACTGGCTCTATTCCTGAAGGAATCGGAGACAGTTACATCACAATCCCCGGACCCCGTCCATTTTAAGGGATGGCCATTTGCCTCGGTGGAAACATCATCCGCCCCTCCCCTTCTCCGGGATAAAGCACACTCTGGTGCCTGCTACCCGAGAGAAGGCGGAATTCCTCCGTGCCGAGGTCGACGCACTTCTTATGAAAGCTGCGATCGAACCGGGTACCGAGGGACAGGAAAGCGAGGGCTTCTACTCGACTTGTTTCCTAGTCACCAAACAGTGATCTCACCTGTCGAGACAGGAGAATGGCTAACGTCAATAGACTTAAATACGCCTATCTCCACATACCAATACACCCCGAGTTCAAGAAATACCTGAGGTTTTCTTTCGACGGGAGGTGTTATCAGTTCAGGGTTCTACCATTCGGGATCTTCACGGCCCCGAGGGTGTTCACCAAGCTGATGTTGATTCCCGCCCAAGTGGCCAGGTCAAAAGGTCGGTTCTGCCATCCGTACCTCGACGACTGGTTACTGAGAGCTCTATCGCAATCCCTGAGTCAGATAGCTACACAACAAGTGATAGATATTCTGATCACTCTAGGGTGGATGGTCAATCTCAAGAAGTCAGATCTGAGCCCCACTCAGAATCTAGTCTTCCTAGTGGCTAATTTGAACACGGTGCTCGTACATAGCTCCAGTTACTGGACAACATGGCGGCGACAGTGGATTTGGTCTGGCGGGGCGCTTGAGAATGAGTCCCATTCAACAAGCACTGTCGACTTTGGGCGAACTCGGAAGATCTCGAGACTGTGCTCGAGACTCCGTAGTGGCTCATTACACACCTCCAGTGGTGGACCAAGGTCGGGAATCTGTCCCGGGGGCTCCCCCTCGACACTCCCGTTCCTTCTCTCACAGTTGGGGAGGCGTTCTGAATGATCACACTGCCTCGGGACTATGGTCCCAGCAGGAGATCAAACTGCATATCAATGTGCTAGAACTGAGAGCGGTCAGGTTGGTGTTCCAACGCTTCACGGGTCTGCTTCGTGGCCAAGTGGTTCGTCTAGAGATGGACAACCAAACGGCCATGACTTACATCCGGAAGCAGGGGGGAATGGCGTCTCCGTCGCTTCGATGAAAGACATGGCAGTTCCTACTATAGTGCGACTCTCACGATATCAGGGTGCTACCTGTTTCTCTCCCGGGGGTGGACAACGTCCGTACGGACGCTCTGTCTCGCCAGATCCTCGCTCCTCACGAGTGGAGGCTCGACCCGGGGATATTCGGGATTTTCTCCCTGTTATACAGGCCGTTACAGGTGGATCTGTTTGCGTCTGGGATGAATCACCAGACACCAACGTTCTGCTCCCGAGTCCACGACCCGAGGTCGGTGGCACCGGACGCCTTCCAGCTAGATTGGACGGACAGAATTCTGTGGGCATTCCCCCCAGTACCTCTGATTTCCAAGGTCCTGTCTCAGCTAAGCACTCAGCCTGCGCGACTAATTGTGCTCCTGGCACCTCTTTAGTCGGCGCAGAGTGGGTTTCAAGTAATACTCAGGTTTCTGGCTCAGCCTCCTGTTATATCACCTTTATGACCGGACCTCCTATCCCAGAACGGGGCCCTCCACCCGAATCCCAGGATTCAGTGGGTGGCTTGGCCACTGTCAGGAATCGCCTCCAGAAGAGCGGTATTCCTGCACGAGTTGCAGACACAGTGTTGGCTTCGCGGAGGGATTCGACAAACATTCAGTACGATAGATAGGCCTGCTATGCGCCCTGGTGTGTCGATAGAGGGATTGCAGATCTTTTTTTCTGCAGATCTTTTTTTCTGAATATCTCGTATCCGTGCTTGAGTTTCTCCAGTCTCGACTAGATGACGGCCTGGCCGCATCAACAGTCCGGGGGTACTCTACAGCTATCGCAGCTTTTCACGTCACTGTCGACGGGGCACTTCTGGGTGCACACCCATTAGTGCAGCGCTTTTTAGCAGGTGTGGACAGGATCCGACCGCCAGTCCGGCGGATCAGTCTCCCTTGGGACTTGTCGATCATTCTCGGTTGGCTGTCCGGTCCTTCCTTTCGGGATCTGTCGTCTCTCTCTCTTCAGCTGTTGAGCTGGGAGACCGGGTTCCTTGTGGTGGTAACGTCCGGCAGACGGGTAGGCGACATTCGTGTTATGTCAGCCGATCCCGAAATAACTGTCTTCCATGCGGTCGATAAATATCACCGGGACAGAGTCAGTTTTCGACTACCGGACTCTTACCGTCAAAGGGTCGCACACGCTTCCACGTGAACGGCTCCTATTGAGCTACCTGCTCTTTCACAGCCTTCCTCGTCGGGGACCACTGCAAGACATGCTCATGTCTTGGATGTCCGCACGACTCTCAAGGCCTATATCAGCAGAAATATTGGTGTCCGTAAGGATAACCAACTATTTTGCTGTTACGGCGGTAGGAAGGTTGGCTCACCTGCAAGTAAACAATCTATCTCGAGGTGGATAGTTCAACCATTTGTACAGCGTATACGCTTACAGGCAGCGACCCCCCTACCAGGTTGAAGGCTCATTAGGTTAGAGCAGTGGCTGCGTCAAAAGCGTACACAGCGGCTCTGCACATTGAGCAGATCTGCTCCGCGGCTATTTGGAGCCAGCCGAGCACGATTCATCAAACCTTACCAACTCGACAAACACTCAAGCGAGCGTACTCGGTTTGGTCAGTCAGTTCTCTGAACGGGGCAAAGTTCTAATCTCTAGCAGATTGAGCATTCGAGATTTTAGACAGTCCTCCGGTTATACTGCTCAGTAATGGTCCGGATTTTATCTTCTGCGGTCGATGAATATCAGTCCTTACTACTCGATAATACTCGTATTTTGCGCACGCGCTCCTTCGATCCTCGGGTACCCTCTGGCCTAGCTCAGCGCTGGTTATGGTCTCTCGTGATCTACGCCCCTATATCACTTGTTCAAAAAAAAAGTGTGGGGGGGTGGGAGGTGTTTCGAGTTCTCAACTTATGACAAGCCGCAAAAACAGGCTTTATCATAATATATGGTCGACCACGCCCTGTCTCTAGCCCCCGCCTTTCGACGGTGGTGCCTCACGATAAGGTTGGTTCCATTTATTGAACTCAATATTTTATTCTGTTGAATAATCAAATACGATGTATTTATTTACGCCTGTTGCTGACGGATGCCACTTCCTAGATTATCTTTGGGAGTCTGTCTTGATGCAATAAGTGCCCCAAGGAGGATTTAATCAGAAAGAGAATTTTACAAACCTGTAGAGGTTATGAATTCTCTGATGAAATCCTCCTTGGGGCACGGCCACCCACCTCCCCACATTCCGTCAGCATTTGACATATGGAAAGTGATTTGGGTGAGAGTTGCTCCCCCTGGCGTGAGACGCCGTTGGTGGTGAGGCCCCGTAAGGGTGGTCGTATATCATACAAAAACGAAGTTTTTTGTGTGGTAACATTTTTTATTAAGGAAAATGGTTACAACTATGTCATGTAGATTTTCTTGAGCAAGGAAAATGCAATAAGTGCCCCAAGGAGGATTTCATCAGAGAATTCATAACCTCTACAGGTTTGTAAAACTTTCTTAAAACAACAAACAAATTATGTGTAATTTGATGTTAATGAAAATATCCTTTTCTTAAATGAATGAGCACCGGTATATAATCTTCTATATGTTATCCGTGTCTGTAAGTCCATTTTTTTTACCTGTTTCGGATGCCACATTTCCCGCTGGACACAAGGTGGCATTAGAACCAGGGAGGACTGTTTGTTTATTGGTGGGGAGAAATCAGAAATGTGAGTGATGAACTACAGATAGGTTGAGCACATGTCCTCATGGAGTTTGTTATACTGTAGTTGTACTTTATATACAATACTACATCTATACTTCCTATACAATAACTACAAGTAAGAGCTGAAGGGAAGGTCAGTGTATCAGGCTGTGTTGCTAATTGTTACCCTTGGTTTCACCTTGATAATGGGATAGTAAGGAAGCCCAGTAGTTGATGTGTTCACCATCATCCCAGTGGCCTCAGTTTGATTCCCCACAAGGGAAACCTGTTTCTGATATCCCCTGTCATGATACTGGAATGTTGCTAAATGCAGCATAAAACCATACTCACTAACTCATCCTGATTGTGATGCTTGGTATGGCAGCATGTATAGAAAGTTAAGTTTATTTTTAATCATAGCATTAATTAACAGTCATGGGGTTGAAAAGTGTTAGCTTTTGCCAAATTTGGCAAAGGTTCTTTGTAAAACAAGAAAATAATTGGGCCAGCTTAGAATCAATTTACATTGTGTTATTTGTAAAAATCGATGGTTGAGACACAGGTGAGGTAATTCTAACATCTCCATGACATAAAGCCTAAAGTTTGAGACAGTGGCAAGAATCCTTCTATTGTTTCAGTTTGACCCGGTTGCCTACCGACTGGAGCCATTAGTCAACCCAGCTGCCAGCAGCATCAAGCCAGTTCTTATCCCTCACCATAAGGGCCGGAAGAGGCTGCATCTAGGTCAGTGATGCGTGGAAAACTTATTTGCAATATGATCAGTAAATGAATATGGTTTATTGCGACCCTGTGGGGATTGGGGTGTGAAGTAGGTCCTATCACCATATTGCTTGTTGTAAGTGGTCACTATAATGGTTAGGATGGTCCCACTTGACTGATTGATGTCAGCATGATCTGATGCGGTGGATCGTCGCTCATACTTTCAATATCTGGATCAATTGGTTCAGACTTTCTAATTACAGGGCATGGATATATATATCTTACATATTGATGACAAAGTTGTTTTTGTATACCAAAACTCCTGAAATTTTCATGTATTACGCAGTATTTAGTTGTTTAGTAGAACTTATTATTCCAGAAACAGCTTATCACTGTTCATCATGTTGGTAGTCTGGAGGTATTTCTGATGTTATGACTATTTCGAACATCGATATTGGAAAACAAGATATGTACTGTGAATGAAATATGTCTGTACTTCAGAGTTGAGAGAGAGTTTAACTCGGGTAGGAAATGACCTGAAAAACAAGTTGATGGACTCCCTTAGGAGTACGTGGAACTCTATCCATGATTTTGCGATGGCGCACCGCACGGCACCGACCCCAGAGAGTCTGCAGCAGGAGATGGACAAGGAGATGACCAGTGTCATCCAGCAGCTGCAGCAGCAGAATGAGGAGGACAAGATCGAGACTGGATGTAAGTCGGGCAGTACATTGATGACAGGTGAAAATAAATCTGATTGGTTTCAATCACAAGTATAACATGAACTAGTCATAGTCTAGTCATACATCTCTAGTAAATACTTTAATACTCCTTGAGAGAATATATTCACATCACTTTTATCTGACTTTTATCAGATCTTATTCCCTTAGGAGAGACTTTGCTTCATGATCAGTGCTCTGTTTCTCCAAGTGATGGTAGTGCTATGACTGCATTAACTCCTACATTTAACACCCTATTGGGGCTGTCATACACAGGTGGATATGACACCAGGTATTGAGTATTACTGGTACTGAGAGTCCATGGAATGTGTTTCTCCACTGCTGTGTGTTGTGCTCCAGCTGTTGCGTCCAGCCACGATGATGACCTGTGCATGGGGCAGCTGAACGAAGGCCGGCGAGTGGACTTTGTGTTGCAGGAGAAACCTATTGAGAGCTTCAACGACTACCTGTTTGCCCTGGCCAGCCACGGCTGTTACTGGTGAGATCCCTTACTTGTCAGATCAGTATCACTCAGTATTTATCTTAAACAGGAGGATCTTTCAATATATTTCTGAAGAAGACCTACATTTAGGCTTGCATTTGACAGGAGAAGTATAACAACATTTCCTTCAGGGTTTTTACATTTGAACACAAAGTCACAAACAAAGTCATGTATTAGTGCTAGATCAAGGAATGAGATCATTAACTGTTCATTGAATGGGGACAGTCAAAATTGATTTTCTTATTTCTTGAAAATATGGATTCTGGACCATGAGGAAGTGAATGTTGGTATTGTTTGATCTGTGTATCATGTTAGTAAACTGAGCTCTGCACATCGGCCCTGAGTAACAGTGAGAGAGTACATAGCTCACCAACCTTCACTTGGTGCCAGACTTCATGATAAGAATTAAAACAGTCACAATAGATCTGATGTGGCTGCTTAATAACCAACATGAAAGTTCAGTTTAATAGCACAGCTCTCTGTTGCTGAAAATACACATTTTGCGCAAGATAATTGATATTAAGATGGTTTGTGCACTGAGGCATTCTGTTCAGATCCTATTGTAAACACCTTGCCTTGTCCCCAGGGAGTCGGAAGACACAGTACTACTGTTCCTCAAGGAGCTGTACTCCCCATTCGGGATTGCACCCCAGATGCCTGGCCCTGAGGGAGCACATCAACGAGCAGCAGCTGGCCCCTCACCGTTAGGGCCTCTCCCCATGAGTGTACCTGCAGGTCCCCCGCCCCTTGGGTCGCCACCGCAGGGGATTCCCAGACAACCACCCCCAGGTTTCTCACCAGGTCCATTTTCCCGTGGACAAAACCCCTCCCCTGGTCCTTCCTTCAGCCCGGGTATGCTCCCTCCCACAGTCCGGCAAGGACCACCCCCAATGGGGATGCCCCCAATGCAGTCCCCACCCCAGGGGCAACAAACAGCGACGGTAGGTCCACCCCCTATGAGTGGATTCTTCCGGTCACCACCTAAACAATGATGTATCATCTAGTCACTGTACAGATTGTTTTGGAACAAAGTTAATTTTACATGAATTGTACAGACTGATTTTACATGTGTAATTGTCATTGAAGGTTATGTGTGATGAGGCTCAGTGGCAGTCCATCTGTGTGAGTGAAGCGTGGTTTGAGAAGGCACCTCTCATATTTATTTCCACTGTTTGTTAAATGTTCTTTGTTTTTTCAACTGCTCAGTTACTAGTAATTTGTTGATTTATCAAGAAGTGCTTTGACAATTTTCAGTTTGAGTTCACATGTGTATGAGTGTGCCATTAAATGTGGTATTTGCATTTATAAAATCGGAAACCAACTTGTCTTGCCTTCTCAATAAAATGGTCCAAAAAGTCTGGTTTTATAAGTCTCAGATTATTATTACATTTGAGATTCAGTTGAGTCAGTTGAGATTTGAGAATGTGAGTGTAAGGATTGTTTATATCATCAGGGTTTGGGATGAAAGGCAAATGAGAGGTTGAGCTGAGATTATATGACTCTACGATGATCACAGATGTAGAGCCATCAGCTTTCGACTCTCTGTTTACGGCCTCTCTCAACCCCAGCCTAAAGTCATGAACACATTTGCCAAACTGAAAAACACTATTCTGAAATGGGCATAACCCACTGTTGTATATATTTGTATATTGCGTATCTATTGTTACTACCCAGAAGCAAAAGGGCAGTAGAGGCATGGCACTGATCAGTATCAATTTCATGTCAATTTCAATGTGCCATGTAACCAGACTGTGTATGTCCTTGCATGTGTCTCACCAGTACTGACAATATGTATGTAGTTTACAGTTGAAAAACGTCTTCAGTTAGAAACATCTTGGGATTAGCAGGGAGGCTTAGCATGGTTATTGGTTATCACTTGGCATGGGTATATTTCATGATGCCAGTTCTTGGCAAAATAACTGCAAAATTGATTAGAGCTCTATGAACATTTTCTTTGTACATTGTATTTCTTAGTATTGTGTTCCGTGCAATATTGTTTTAACATGAGATAAATTCCTGCACACTTAAAACACTTTAACAAGCATATTTTAAGTTCAATTAATTGGAAAGTAAATTGTTTCTGAAAATATCTGCTCACTAAGGTTTGAATTTTCTCATACATTTGTACTCAAACATGATTTAAGAATGTGAATTGTAGCAACATATTGACCTGTCATTTCATAGAATCTGGCCGGGAACAAGTCTTGTACCAGGTTCAGCATCATCCTTAACTTGTCAGACCAAAATATGTAGAAACTGTCGGGGTCTCAAAGCTGCTGTTGTGATTTCTTTCCTTTGTCTGATCACTGGTTCTGTATGTGGTATGAGTGCTCCAGTGTGGCTGCAATTATCATGTGGATATCTTTGCATCCTTCCATGCAACATACAAATATTCTTCTCATACACATAATCAGTGTCTCAAAACCAAAAAGCTGTTAATCTTCTGAACTGCATGGAAAGAAGGCCTGTTTTCTCCCTGTTTCTCATGACCTTAATAAAACATCTTATGTACTTTATGTTTATGCATTTCTTTGTTATGTTGCAAGCTGAACCCCAAAAGACAAGATTCAGCTTCATGGCTCATGGTTTCAGAGAAAAAGCTTAACAATTTTTATTAGCATGGATGAGACTTTGTTAAAAAACTCAAACTACAGTATTTAAAAAAAATAGTGTAAGCTTAAGGCTTCTTTTTCACACATAAAATGTCATCAAATTATATGCCTAAACAGGCCAAAATGGAAACCCAATTTAATTTTGGAGGAAAAAAATTTAAGACTTAATTGATTTGGTTTCATAGAGATTGAATGATGGTTTGTTGCTTATAAAATGTTATTTTTTTTATCTTATCCTGCATTACTACCTTCATGCTTTTACCGCTGTTTTTCCTGGCTGCAGAAGTTCTCTCTCTCTCCCCTCATGACTCCACTGAATACCCACACCCAACGTGCCCGCAGGCATCCCCAGATGGCTGAACACATAGACACTTCTCTGACAACGGAGGTCGCTGATCATGTTGACACTAAGGTGTTATTATCCCCTACCACGCCTCCGCAGCGCCCTCTGCTACTTTGTCGCCTCTGTTATTTCAACCATTGATCAGCATGCCACCGGATCCCTGCAGCACTGTCAGGTCTTCTCACTCCAGACATCAGTCTTGTCGTTGTTCCCCTCTGCCAGCAATACGACTACCCATCGGCGAGCTCAGTTGGTTTGTCTTGGACGAACTTGGGACTGAACCAAGTACCGGATTGGTTGGCGGACCAGTTGGCTTCGATCCCACCCTCACTTGGCCCAGATGTTGATAAAAAGTACACAATTCTGTCCTCTCTTACGTCCATCTCGCAGGATCCCACGCTTACAGACTTGATTTCAGCTTTGAGACGACGATTTTTGTCCAAACTGTCCCTTACTCCGGCATTTAAGGCACCTCGTTACCGGAAACTGGATTTCTTCGTACATGCATTAGAAACCGCAGATAATGTGTACTATCTCGACAATGATTTACATCGTATGACTGGTTCCTCTAGGCTGACTACTATCTGTATGCCAGACACTCGGTCTCCCAAATTTCTGGGGTGCTTAACTTTTTCTTATGTGTATACTTGTTACAACTGCTGCTCAATAAACCGTGTATGTGTATTCAATATGGTATTTCTGCTTTCTAAAGTGTGCAGTGAGGTCGTCTTATTGTTGATGGACATTTTGGAGACAAAAATGCAAAGTTCAATTAATGTGAACAAAGACCACTCGCATTATTTGCATTTAATTCACTCGCACGTTAGTTTGAAGATTTACAGTATTCCATGTGTCTTGTGATATATCCTGTTTCTGTCACCTTGTGATAGGGGGAAAGGAGATATTTTCACTCGTGACTGACACTTGTGAAATATCTCCTTTGCTACTGTCACTCGATGAGAGAAACGGAATATTTCACTTGACACATGAAATATCCTCTATTTGTTCTATTTTATGAAATAAGTTATTACTGATCCCAGTATAAAGTGTTATTTCACTGGAAGGAGATAGTGACTTTTGAGATTGTTGAAACTTGTTATATAGATCAGTTTAATGGTAAACTGGTGCCTTTTGATGATTTGGGATTTTTCTTTCATGACGACATGTTTGACTGAGGCTGGCTAGTGCTCGTTTCCGAGAAGAACTACAAAACTTTTGAATATTTCTTGATGAAACTTGCTATACAGATCAGTCTGGTGGTGAAATGGTGCCTTTTAATGATTTGGGATTTTGAAAAAAACTGAACAGCATTATTGTTTTCTTCACTGAACTGAAGGTATCCAATAGCAGTGAACAAAAAGTGGGGTATAAGTAGCCAAACTCCATTCCTAAAGCACCAGACCAGAGAGATGTCACCTCCTCTTGACTTTTGTTTAACATCATCTGAAATGGCTGAGCATAAGTTGGAAGCTGAATTCTAATTAGAATGCTTTAGAGATACTGGCCTAACATGCAAGTGGTTTAAGGCCACATGAGCTTATAAACACACTGTAAAAGATTCTGTCGTCATCTTAACACTGTCACCTTGTCAGCTTCTTCACATTTTTTCCCCATTGTTGAGTGCCATCGTGACGTCCAGTGTTGTCTAAAAATGTTGATTTACTTAGGATAAGATTAAAAACACAATGCATTTCTTCTTTCTTCTTTCGATCATATGTGGAAATGTTCTTGAACAAAGTTTACAGCTTTTAAATCAACAACTAGCATCACAATGGTCAGTATCCAAACAAATGGGTCTGAAGTGCAGACAGGTTTTATCTCTGACCCACATGACTTTGGGGTTGTTGTAGTTCTTCTGCACAATGTTACGAATGAGCTAATCTACCTGAAGAATCCTTCAGTGTTTATCTATATAAATGTCACCGTAGAGAGTCTGATCATCTTTCCAAATCTAAGGACCTGGAATAAACTCCTTAGGGCTCTTCCAATTCACCACAAAGGTCGAAAAGTCATTGAAACATATACCTCTTCTGTGGTCGTCTAACCTCTTGCCTCAACTATATAAGTACGATGATGGCGTGTCCGACAGTTTCCTGACGGAGGACGCTCCTATCGCTCCTGTAACCAGTAACCAGTCCAATGAGAAGAATATGCCGTCCACATCTACCTCAGCTCAACTGGCAGTTTCGGACATGTGAAAGTCCTTGTGGTTGACACAGGTTTGGCCCTCCCTACATTACCTTCACAGCTGGTCGAAGCCTCTCTCGCACCTAGGATTGCTCGTTTATCTCCTTCATCACCTTCCCGTACTAGTGCTGATATCGCCAAATGTTTGTCTCCCTTGGGAGAGTCTCAGCCGAACTGCTCTCATTTGCATTTTCATCTGCTCTTCAGGTTCGACGAAGTACTGATTGTTCCTTCTCACCATCAACCTTTGTCACTCCAGATCCCCAGTGCGTTGGACCATTCCCCTGGTGTTCATCACTCTCAGGATCAATGCTCAGGCTCATCAAGACATTCTTTAGATGAACATTCGTGGGATTCGTGTTCACAAAACACTCTCCCGGGGTTCGACGATCTCGCGAAAAGGTTCGGTGTATGGAGGACTACAAGGATTAGCCACGCACCTCCAAGGTTCGATGAACCTCTCTGGATCGGCACAAACCTCCTTGTATTGTGGCTCCTCTAAGGAATGGCTTCTCTACTGACACACGTCCAAGGATCAATGAACAGTGAATCAGTCTGCCAAATATCATCCAGCAACTTCCAAGTCGCAACAGCGCCTGATCCAGACCGCCAACTTCTGGTTCTCAGATGCCATATTTACGTTGCTTGCATCGTATGCCTCGGTTTGAGAAACCTGTTTGGGCAAGATGTTCGGCCCTCATGTTTGATGGTCGCTAGCACTCAAACAACCGTGCCTGTGTACGGCAATGGCAATAGAACCATAGCCTTTTGATGTCGGCACAAGCCCTCACTCTGAAGGGTCAACTTCACCTTTGGTCTGTCCAATGCTTTCTCCAGTCCTTTATTCAGAGCCACGATTGCCAGATACCAATATTACTTCTTCAAATGGTGGATGTTAACACTAAATGTTTGTGTCTGAGTCCTAGCGGTCAGGGCATCTCTGATCATCACCCCTCTTTATTCAGTCGGACAATTGCTCAGTCGCCTGGTAGATCTTCCAGTTCATAGACTCCCTTAACATTCAGGTTCATGCAAGACAAATTCCAGTGGTTTCTGTGATAGCCGAGGGGCGGTCAGGTAGCCTAGTGGTTCAAGTGTTCGCTCGTCATGCCGAAGACCCAGGTTCGATTCCTGACGTGGTTACAATGTGTGAAACCCATTTCTGGTGTCGCCCGCCATGATATTGCTGGAATATTGCTAAAAGCGGCGTAAAACCATACTCAATCACTCACTCAATCTGTGATAGCCGACTCCCTATCCTAACTCAACCAACCGTCAACAATGGAATGGCATGTCAATCTGTTGGTTTTTCAGTTGGATCTGCTCAAGTTGATCTGTTCGCTACAAGGTTAAACACTCAGCTGTCCTGATTCTTTTCTTCCATCCCCGATCGGATTAATACCTCGCGTCCTTCAGAATCACACTGATTTCGATCCCTCTGTTTAGGACAACTCGAATCGGTTTTCCACATTGGTCTGGCTCTCCGAAAAGTTTCATTGACTTCTATGGCAAGATGATGTTCACCTGCAGCTTCACCTCCCAGCTGCTACACCAGTCGCTTAAGACACTCAATCTTTGCATTTGGCTCATCTACAGTGGTCCCTCCTTCCAAGCACGTAACTCAACGTTCCTCAACTAAGACCATAAGTGGTAGGCGTTTGAGGCCTATTGTCGAACATGCAATATCCACTCCCACCACTGTTTCTCTGCAACTGATGGCCGAATACCTTCAGCATTTGAAATCTACACAGAAAAAAGCTTCAGGGATCTGCTTTGGCCACTTATCTAGCTGCGATGAAGTCCCGTCATTGCTACTATAATGCTCCTCCAACCTGGGATGTTAACGTCATCCTTTGTCATTTCACTTCAGACAATTATGAACCACTGGATGGCAAGGAGTTCGATTTGATCACTTTCAAGACCTGTTTTCTTACTGGCCTATGCTTTGGATGTTGACAGTTTGAACAATCAGAGAACAGGAAGGTTTTTCTTTCTTGGATTTCATAGTGAAGAACCAGCTTCCAGAACAACCAGATGGATATTGACTATTGACGAATCCGTCATCCATGACTTTGAAGATCTCTCCTCATGTCTGGTACGAGCCCTCCGAATCTACTTGGCAAATGAAAGACCTCTTCAGCGCTCCTGGAAGAGTCTTCATCCCGCTCCCAATGAGCTGTTACTTTTACCATGGCCTTACATAACAACTGTTCTCACTCCACCATTATGGAAGGCTGTTTTTGGAAGTCAGACAGTCTTCGCTTCCCACTATCATCATGTCCTCTCTATGTCACAGAAGTCCAAGGCCATTGTTCCTGGCACAGCAGCTCTCTAATGGAGAGCTGGGCAGTTCGTTGTTCTACGCCTTGTGTACATACAGAATAAAATCTTGATGTTTTTCATTCCTGTGTTCTTTGTTAATTATTTTAGTTTTGGGCTCCCAGAATGGTAACCCAGTTGGCGGATAGATTCGCTTGTCTGTAGAGACTTCTGTCTTCGTCTCGAAGCCAAGGCCGTTTTTCAGCGATTCCCGTCTCTTTATGTTATTCTGCTCACTTGCTTGTTTTTGCGTTGACAGGTATTGGTTCAAAGACCCACTTTGTGGATGTTGACGATTGTTCCTCTTCTCATCTACAGATGGCCCAGTCATCTAAGGCACCACAAAATCGCTGTGCAGGGTTGCGTCCCTTGGGCACGCCAGAAACCTATGATTGTAGGTTCGAATCCCGGTTCGCCCCGATTATGTTTCTTGGTTTGTCGGCACCATACCCGTGCTCGTGGGTTTCACTGAAGTGGTAAAGGGATGAGACCTGCATCACTTCCGGCTTTCTTCCCACATTAAGCCGACATGCCGTGATGTAACTGGAATATTTTTCAATCCCTCAGGCATGATTGATAGCATATCTTTTCATGCTTCGTCAGAGCTGAGCAGTCTACTATATTGTCTATGGGAGATAGTGTTGCATCCTGTCTTGTAGAATCGATTGGCTGGTGATCCTTTCCGGTTCGATTGTAAGTCATATGCTGTATCGCTCCCTTCTTTACACCTACACAGTTATCATACTTTCCGCCCAGTACGTTATGCCTAGTCTCATGCTGTTACGTCTGATGAGCATATCGGGATCATATCGCAGCCTTTGGTGTGTTTTCCCATTCATGTGTCATTGGCAGTGTCTTAAAAAGTTTTATTTATTTCACTGGTTCACATGCACGTCTCACAGTTGAATTGTACATGTATAATAAAGGCTAGGGTATCTGCTCCCCATCTTCCATCTGTGGGATTAAATATACAATTTACTTGAAATTTTCCAAACTTACCGTATCTCACAAGCAATATGCCCTCAGCTCGGACGTTATAGCAGAGGTGAACAAGTGATTAGGTAGTGTAAGTTGTTATGCAAAAGGAGCATGTGCATGACCCAGTTGTATGGTGATGCTAGGTGTTTTCAGGTGAATTGTTTTTAGAAGCTGGAAACTACATGTATGCTCAAACAAAGTTTCCACATAGTGTCATTTGTCACCACTATCCCGGGTGCACGGGTGGCCCAGTCGTTGCGTCCCTTGGGCACGCGAGACACCTATGATTGTGCGTTGAAATCCTGGTTTGCCCCGATTATGTTTTTAGGTTTGTCAGCACCATACCCCTGCATGTGGGTTTCAATCCCGGTTTGCCCCGATTATGTCAGGTTTGTCAGCACCATACCGAAGTGGTAAACATCTGAAACCTGCATCACTTCTGGCTTTCATCCCACATTAAGCTGACATGCCACAATATAACTGTTAAAAGTGGCGTTAATACCCAACTTCCCGTAACCAGCAAGAAGACTCGTTTGCTCTGTCATGTGCGAAAATACGACAAATACCTCGGTCAAAGAATTCCTAAGGAATCATTTTTTACTTTACCCAATATACCCAACATACAGTTAAATATGTTCAAACATGCTTTATAATGTGTTTTAAATGCCATCTGGAAAACAGACAACCAATCTGAATAAATAAATTCTTCATTAAAGACAATAACAATCTTATATCAATCATTTATTTATCAAATTCAATGATAGCTGCAACCTTAAAATAACAATATTACACTGTTGTTTTTTTTCTGATAAAATAAAGTTCATCAGACTGCTTTAACATTTCAACCTTCAAAATTATGTTATAATGCCAGTTCAATACTTGGGTGGAAGTGATCGTCATTGCAGGTTCAAATCATGTTTTCTCATAACATGTGACATGATTACTTTGGATAGTGTTCGAACCATAAAAGGAAATCACAAACTCTCCAACACTGACTGGCTCAATTTGAGGCTGCATCAAATTGTCAGAACAGAAGCAAAATGTAGTATGACATCTCACATGATGTGATACCTGAGGTCATTGAAGAGGAACTGGAGGATATTGACAGAATAAGATATTATTTCAACAACCTTTGAGGTAGTGTAAAGATCATTTTACGCATTTCTTCAAAAGGAAAACAAATGACAAAATGTAGACCTGTTTAATGACCTCAGGTTCAGCTGCGTGGAAGGCAGACATTCACAGCTCCCTGATTCTACAGGAGGTTGTTAGTAACTAAGGAGAACCCAGGGGTTATCTGAACAAGCATTTCACTCTTTGATTTTGTACTTGCAGCTCTATATGTATACTTACAAAAGACACTCAAGAGTATATTACAGCTAGCATTAGAGACATTTAGATACACACATCTTCAAACAGTACTCCAAAATATTTTAGAACACAAATCCATACTATGTATCTTACACATAAATGTCACTCCGCCAAGTGACTCACTTGACAAACCAAGAAATATTTACACACATACAAAAAGATTATTCAGTATCCCTGGTATATCTAATCCACAATAATAGCTCAGCATTGGCAACACAGGAATAACACATACGCATCAGACCCCCTTCCATGGATGCTTCCCAGAGACAAAGTGGTCATTTTTCCACCAGTGAAATTGATGGGCCTTTGTACAACTGTCAAAAGCATGCCAGTAGTATGTCAATACACCTTGCTTGTACAGGAAATGTGAGTAGTCAATAAATGTTTATTCCATTCCTTGTTTCACAACCATACAGTTCCTGTTTGCTATATGATCAGCATCCATGGCAGATGAGCCTGCGCTAACAGCATAATAATCTTACATACAGGCGTCCTCTACAGATGTGTTGTTCCATTACATTCCTTTCATCCCAGTGTCAAACTTGCCCAAAAAAAACGTCTGCACCTACTCTAGAAATATTTACAGCAACATCCAACCAAACTCAATATTTAAAATAATATACAAATATATTACACACAAAATACATAACAATGACTGGTAAAATTCAACAAGTTAAATACATAACTGTACATTGTAAAAGGAGAAAAAAAGAGAAAGAGACTTTGTTTTGGTATCAATGACAAAGGACTTGAGTGAGTTGCCATATTACTGATAATACCGACCTTATGATGGTGACTTCAAACCCATGTTGATCTGATGGATGGTTCAGGTACATGTAGATGGCTGACATGGGACATTGACTCATAACAGAGATGGGGGTGGGGCAGAAATGTTAAAATATTGAATTATTAATCCCAACAATCTTCTCATTGTTTTCCAAGTCCTAAGTAACCAAATTCTATTTTCAATCTAAGGAAAAGGTGAAGTCAAATAAGCTTCATTATGATACACTATAAACAAAAAGTACTTGTGACATTTTTAATTATAATTTCTTGCATATGTACAGAACTATACAATCAAATCACCCACCCTTGTATTTGTGAAGATAAAGGATTTCTTGTTAAAGTGTGTTAACATTGCCAATACACATCTTAAGTTAGTGTAGTTAGTGTGTGTTTCAAACTATGTATGATAAAGAAAAAGTGGACAAAGAATGCCAACTTGATTTACAATGAATATGACTGATGAGTTTCAGCCCTTCAATCTGACATACCTGTTATTCCAAACACGACAAACACAAATACAAATAATTTCAATAAATAGCAAAAATTTGCACTTTCAAATTCACTCATCTTTCAACTTGTGTCTCTTCACAGCATTTTCAAGATACATTTTCTCCTCCAGAATTTGGTCAACAAGCTGCCTCACCAATAAACAAATTTGCTCCTGATAGCAAAATTAAGAAACCTGATTATCTAGCTTTCCTATAGTTAATGTCATGCCTCGGTTTAATAAGACTATGCAGTTTCACCAATCAATTAGCACACTACAAAATAACTCAAATAACAAAAAACAAGAGCTGATACTCTGTGTGAAAACCCCTCTGGTAACGGAAAGATGAATCTATGTGAGAAAACAGGGTTGGTAGATGATAAGTTGATCGGCCGACTATGTTGGTATCGACAGTTTTTCTCTCAGACATCAATATACATCCACTTGTTTATGATGAAACTGTTCAAACCACACACACATGACTTGAGGTGGGTGGTAGCGAGTTAAGCCTCGGGACAATGCTGCCTGGTATATCCGCAACGTCCATTCACTTCGCTGAAAGAACAGGATGATATCAATACACATCACAGGAAAATAAATAACGTACACCAAAAACTTCATTGATGATCGATCATATTTAGTTTCCACCTGATGATTCATTCAGGAAATCTGAGACTGATTTTATTTTCCAATTATATTTTATCATTTTAATAAAAAAATACAGATACAGTTTTAAGGCTTGTTTGTTGTTGCAATGTTTCCTTGTCTTATCATAGATGTTTTTATGTTGCAAACTATGATATTAAATAAGTAAAAATATTTTCCATCATACTGATGGTTTTTTATTTAATTAGATTTTTTCTATTCACATTCATGATTTGATCCTTGAGTGATAATGATTAATCAGTAAATGTTTACAAAACACTTGAGTAAGTGAATCAGTTCTAAGTATTTATTTTGTTTGCCAAATATGTCCTTTCAGATCTGACAAAACAATTTCACAGGTAAAAAGTTCAAGTATCAAATTTGTATTGCAATTGAACAAAGTGCCAAATCCTACACACCAGTAGAAGTAATCTGTTGTTGTGTTGCCTGGTGGGAGGCTTTCTGCTTCAACATTGTCCAGTCAAACACGTAGTCGTACTGATGGTTGAGTGTCCGGAACAGGATCCGAAACAGTTGTCGCAGGTACATGTAGTCAGGAGCCTCTTCAAAACGTAGGCCTCGGCAGTAGTTCAAGTACATGGCAAACTCAGCTGGAAAACCCTGCACAACACAAGCCATTTTACATCCGTAACTTTAAACGATTGTAACATTATGTGGGTCATATGGTGACAGCTAAGGTGATGCACATAGTGATGTATGATTACTGATACATTCAACTTTTTATCGTGAAAACATTTTCATCAAAACTTGTGCATGTACATGTATTAACTAGGGGCTGAAGATGTGCCTTTTGCTATTGTGGGGGGAAGGAGATTTGTTATGTTCTGATGACTTGTCGCTGTAGATATTTAAAAAAATTCAGTCAGAAATATCACTGACCTGTAACAACACAGCGTGGATCAGATAAACAGCTGAACTACTATCCTCTGTTTAGTGCAATTAGGGTCTGAAGTTGGATTATCCCTTACCTTACAGAGGACTTCGACTGGCGTTGACATCTTCTTTTCACTAATTTTCTCATATTTCTGCTTCTTTGTGGCAGCCTGTTCAAGTAAGATTATACAAAACATAAGACAAGTCCACCAACCCTTAAAAACCTGTTCACCAACAGCACAGCAAGCTAATAATTGTTATATGCATATCAGCACTTGTTACGCTGCAGCTGTCTCATCTCAACACTACAGGTGTCACATGAACAGTGAATCATACCCTATGTACAAACACAGATAAAGATTGGCATCAGGAAAGGGTGTCGTTAATACATTTGTTGAGCTACTCACTTATTTCATACACCCATGAATATACGGGTTAAAAAAGGTCTTCAGCAACCCATGCTTGCAACTAATGGGATCTGATGGTCAAGTTCACTGACTTAATTGATGCATGTCATTGTATCCCAATTGCGTAGATCAATTCTCTTGAAGTCAATCACTGAATTGTCTGGTCCAGACTCAATTAATTACTGACTGCCTTCATATAGCTGGAATATTGCTGAGTGCGGCATTAAACAACAAATAAACATGCAAAAACTTATTTCATAAATTAAAAAACAAAACAACCCTAGCTGCTTATATTGAATTTAGCATTAACATGGCTACTGAAAGCAGCGATAGAAACTAATAGTTTTAGCCCACTAGTCCTTATAATGATAACATATAGCAAACCTCTTAAAAAGGGCAAATTTCTACTAGCCCTTAGGATCCCTTAACTATTCGTCAGTTTGGCAAGGACTATAGGACTAGTGCCTATTTCTAATGCTGCTGAATGCCATCAACCATTAGACTACTGAGTTAAATATCGGCAAGTATTACAACTAGGTTAACAGGCTCACAGATAAAAGGGCAAAAGATTACCTTTGACCTTTACAAATGAAGATTATTATTAATCATTATTTCAAAATAAACCAAATTATACTTACTCTCAGCCCTTGCCATGGTAAAGATCCCCTATTGAAGTACATGAGGACATAGCCAAGAGACTCCATGTCATCCCGACGACTCTGTTCTATACCCAGATGGGCATTGATACTGGCATAGCGAGCAGTGCCTGTCAGGTTCTTGTCTTCTCGGTAAGGTATGTGCTGTCTGGAGCGATTGTCTCGGTACTTTTTAGCTAAGCCAAAGTCTATGATAAACACCTGAAACAAGACAAAATTGAATGAAAAGTTACTTGTTTCATGCAGATGCTACAGTTATGCTGGGAGGTGCAGACATATGCCAATTACTGCCTTGAAGTAATGTGTCAATACGATACAAAAAGGTATCAGGGGCATTGCCATGGAAACAACAACTTAACATAGAATACACTCCATAGCAGCCATTTTATCAAGATTTATCACAATGTACATTAATCTGGGATCATATAAGAATTTTGATTTGGACACAATCTATTCTTGCAGAGAAGACACTCTGATTGGTTCTATTTCTCAAATAAACACTCCATTTAAGCATGTTAAGTACACAAGTACATTTACATCTAACAGCAGATTGTGGAACATGTAAATTAATATGCATGCATGTTAATTATCATATGACACAGCATGTGACAAGTGTAGCTTTCAGTCTCACCTTGTTACAATGTCTCCCAATACCCATGAGGAAGTTGTCGGGCTTGATGTCTCTGTGAATGAAGTTCTTGTTGTGAACATACTCTACACGGTTGATCATCTGCAATACAAACATTATTGATCAGACACACTTACACAATAACCAAGTAATGTTCCATGTGCATACATAATTCATAGACCATTTTACTTCACTGTCACAGAACTAAAAGATTCAAACTTCCATTAACAGTGCTGAAACATCTTGATATATCGCTCACTCAATATATTTTGTTACTCCATCATTAACTACAATCTTGTCATCAGCATCTCCTCACCACCATCAGCATCTCACGTCATTATGTTAACAAATAATAAGTTTCTATACTCAGACATCACACTCAAATAACCCTGATCATGCTAATTACTGGTTGCCAAGCCAGGCAACATGATTTAAGGTCTCACATGGAGACTAACACAAAACAGCTGACATGTAATCAATAACGTAACTAAACACCCAACTGACCAGGGGGCAACATTGCCTATCAACATTACCAACTAGGAGTTGTATCTGTCAAGGCTTTAACTGTATGCCATACTATCGGTTAAGTTGTTTACTTTTGTACATAGCCTACTGCTATGATACCAGCCACTTGAAATAACAGCAGATTCACCGAGCCAAATGGATGGGCATTTTCTGTACATTGGACTTACTTCATCAAATACAGACTTCATCTGATGATGGTTTAGAAACCTTGTTTTATGAAATTGTGTTTCTCATACAGTTTCATACCCTCACACTGTTTCAAAATAACACATCACCAAATGCTCATTTAGTCTTTAGATTCATTTTGCATGGTTTCAGCATGTCTATGCATACACATCACCTACATAATACCATAAATAACACATTCATAGATTATTTGCATGATTAGTGTGTACTTTTGGTTTATTTCTAAACACATGAAAAACAAGAACAATAAGCAAAATAAGTAAGCCATCTATTCTATATTCTAATTATGAAACTATTTTGTCTATTTGAAAGTTTCATAAGCTGTGATAAGCATAATGAAACCTGATATGGGATATGAAAATTAAATATTCAACAAATAAATATCTTGCATGTTGGATTTGCCATAAAAAGCATATATGTGAAAAAGACAACTGCAAAACTGACTGTTGAGCCAGGTATAGCTTCTACAGTGTTGCATGTACACAACCACTCTTGGTGGTATTGATAATCACATCTAAATATGACACTATCATGAATATAGCAGAAGATATGACATGAACAGAACATCTGGGAATTCGCTCCCAATCAATTGGTTTAACCTAATAAACAAATCTAATACCATTAGTTCATTTAGTAAACTGTACAAGTCCATAATCTACAACAGGCTTACACAATGTACTGACAAAACAAGTCTATTTTTAGAAAATCAATATTGGTTTACAAAGTCTACTCTCAAACATATCTTTCAACTCAGCATACTTTACGCTAGATGTATGTTCAAGAAGAAAAAGAAAGTAATATGTCACTTTTCTGATTTCACAAAAACAAATTATCAAAACTTGGTCATTTTGCATAAATTACCTAGTCAGATAATTTATTTGATTGGGGTCTTCAGATCAGTGGCTAAAAACACCTGTGTTGTAGATTAAAGACTATAGTTTCGTTTCAAGTGCCATAAACCATAACCTCCATTATTCAATATTGAATTAGATCAGAAAATCAGATATTTTGGTTCTTTTTGTAATTACACATATACTTGTAAGATTTCATTAGGCTTTGCATATCGGTACTCAAGCTGATTTGGGTTGTGTTGGCTGGGGTTGGGTGGAGCAGTGCTCTGCCCGGGACAGCCAGCCTTGACTGGCTGACATTTCCAGGTGGCTGGACATAATCATTGCCACTTCACCAGACTCTGCTAGAGTGAAGCAGACAACATCTTCAGATCAATACAATAGGCAGGCATAGCACTGCCGCTGCAGCCATCAGTCTCTTCCAAACTCGCATATCACATAGTATGCTGATGAGAAGAGCTAGCACAGGCACTTCAGAGCTGTAGCATAATACACTGTAGTGTCTATTGATATAGAAAACAAACTGTAAAGTTTACATTAAATTGTATTTTTATAATACTTATCCTATCTAACACTAAGCATTTCCTCCTTCTTCTTTCGGTCTATCTCTGGAAACAAAGTTTCCAGCTTCTAAAAACAGTTCATCCGAACACATCCAAACATCATCACCCAAACAAATGGGTCATGTACCGTAAATCTCCTGCATAGCGACCTATACGATGCGATCAACTGCCCTTGCAACTCATTGTCTTTCATCGAATGAGTATAGGCTAGGGGAGCTGTGATGCAGGGATAGTTGGGAGGGCACATAGCATGTCAGGAGGGCATAAAATTTAATGTAAAATTCACAAATTTTGAAACTTATCCTATCTCACACTGCTGTGCATGTATCCCACAGACAACGGAGCACAGATACTTTAGCCTGAATAGACTACAAAGCCGGTGCTAAACAGTGACACAAATAAATAAATTTAAAATACTGTCCAGTGTTGTAAAAAAAATAACTTGTGAGTGGGAAAACCCACAACCCACAATATGATCCCTGTACGTTAGTTGGACGAAACAGCATGAAATCGGGTATATCATGTGTTTCAGGTTTTCACATTTGCCATTGTTTCAAGAATGACTGTGGAGTTGTGAATAGCCAGTCAATCGTTCAAACAGAAAACAGAATAAGCCAGTTCGACATCTCTTTTAACGCTTCTTCAAACCTATCAATCACGCCCGAGGGATTGAAACATGCTTAGACACGCAGAAGAATGATCGACAATATCCATAAAAGGATCTTTGAGCCACTACTGATACATCACACGAACAAGGCAGAGGTGGGCAGGTAAGGGTTTGGGTAACCGCCGAACCGGCTGCTCCTTGCAGCGACTTCGATGTAGAAGACCAGAGTCTCTGCAGACGAGATGCCACAACCTCCAATGGGTACTCTTGTCTGGGAACCCAAATAATAAAGACAATAAATACAGGAGTGATAGTTCCAAGTTTTATTCTGTATGTACAGCATACAGAGTACTGATATCAGGAGTATTGATTGCAGTAGTGGGTACACGCATCGTCTATCTGCACTGGTGTGCAATTATCAGTTGTGGCGCCAGGACCATGGGACCGAATTTGTGGAGGCCCTGAACATAGGTGACGGAGATGTCATAGGGAAATCGGGAAGCCAAGACCATATCTTACTTCTCAAAACATCCCTCCATATAATGGCCAGGAGAAAAAAATGTCTTAAAGTCCGCAGAAGTCAAATGGTGGGGGATGGCGTTAAGATCCCAAATAGGTGGCCAGAATCAAGATGACTGGTCAGCCAACTAGTAGGATCAAATGTGGGACAGTAGCCCAGCAACAGTAGAGATCTTCGATCCGGCTGTAGTGGCAATGACAGAGCTGATTGCAGCAAGATAGGAAGCCAAAGTGGACCCTTTAAACCTCCGAGTTGATCACAAATGTTTTTGCAACCTGTGAGAACAGTGGTTGGTTAGGTGATGTTACGAGCATGATAAGAAACTTTAAATGCTTTCACTTGTGGTCGTAGAGGGTCTTGGTAATGCGTCTCAGTAAAGGTCTTGGCGACTCTCTTCAAATACCCCAAAGCGACAACAGATTTTTCGAGATGAGCCAGATGCAAAGATGGAGAATTTTGGGCGATGGGTGGAACAGGTGGGAGTGAAGCTGGAGTAAGATATCGTCCATCAGTGGAAGATGGTGGAACTTTCTTTCAGCGAGTTGTACGAGTATTGTGAACCAACCCAGAGTTGGCAAATAGGGCACTACCAAGGTGAAGTCGAAGGTGGTTGGTGGGCAGTGCTTTCTAAAGGACCCGAGGAAGAATGTTGGTCGGGAGAAGGCATATGCGTTATGGGAAGGAGAAACCAGAGTAGTTGAGTGTTGAACCTGGTTGCAAAGAGGTTGACGTCTTGGCTTGGGTAAATTTGGAAAATCCAGCGGAAGATAAGCAGGTTTAGATGTCATTCTGTTGGTGAAGGTAGGTCGGGATGACGTTGTTTGGTCCATCTTGTTTACATACCAGACGTCTGATAGACTGTCCGACTGGTAAACCACAATATGAACTTGAAACAATTACATATTATGATGATTTTGTGTTTTTAAATTTAACTTGTTGAACTCTTTTAACACCGTAGGCCGGTATAACCGGCCAAGAAGCATCCAGTTCCCAGACACTGTAGGTCGGTAGACTGGCCAAGCCATAGTCACGTCAATATAGTATATAATTTTATAAACCTACCAAACATATCGTTCATTTATTAAATCTATCACATTTCACAATGTCTGAAATACGTATTCCGTTTCAATTTATCATTTTTTATCGATAGAATAACATATTAATAACTATTTCCTGCAATGTTATTGAAAATAAAATTCTCCGACACACACTTTGACAACATGTCCCCATCGAACATGTCAAACAGCAAAATTAAGACGTTTCAGGCAAATCTTTAAATCTAGTATACAAAGTAATAAAAAAAAATCAACAACAAAATATCTTAAACTTACAGCTAAGTTTTTATTTCCATCTTTTCGTGCGATCGCATGTAATGTAAATCATATGAAATCTCAGCATTCATCGCCTTGAATTCTCGGCAAGGACACGAGTTTAATGCCAAAATATATGCATGAAAAATCTTTGTGACAGCACAATACATTCACGACGCTCCATATTTTTAAAATAGATCGTGATTTCCTGCTTAAAATGTTCAGAATAGCACGATTAAACAAAATCTTTCGTCAAAATCTGAAACTCATCATACACGAGGACTGTAACATAGCTGTAATTTGATTGGCTGCCTTAGGTTATGTGCTCAAGTTTGACCAATCACGAACCTTGTAGCAGATTTCGGCAAGAAAGCATTATAACAAACCAATTTGTATCCAATGAAATCGCTTGTAATAACTATGAAAAGACTCCAGGCTCTGTTATCAAGAAATGGGTGATGACAGATACTATTTACGATTCTTTTTAAAATGCTATTCTAATTACATAAACAATAACAATAAAAAAGAAATAGGTAAGTGGATTTTATGAAATCTTAATTTCGCTTAATTTTTGCTTCCTTGGTCCTTAATCCAATCTCATTAAAATCAGATCTTAGTTCTCGCTACCGCTAAACAAAGATCTGAGGCCATCCAATTACGGGTCACGTCAGACCGACCGCTGGCTAACTTTGACTGACCAGAAGGCTAACTTTGACTGACCAGAAGGCAGCTTTCTCGTGATTTACGGCACTATTTTCAAATTGGCGACAACGCCTTCGAAACTTGTTTTGACAAATTCTCGATTAAATAATTGAAACCTGAACAAAAGAACATTCTGGAATGGCTAATAGATGGTCTAGATTGTATGGATTCAGTCGTTAAACCCGAAACTATCGTTCGGAACACCCCGTGTTAAAGTTTTTGATTAGAAATCACATTCCAACTGACACTTTCATGATCTGGTAAGCGACGCTCTGATTGGTCAGATGAAAGGTCCTTCTGACGTGACCTCTACTGGGATGTCCTCAGATCTTTGTTTAGCAGTAGCGAGAACTAAGGTCTGATTTTAATGAGATTGGTCCTTAATCTGGAAGTTATGAATGTGTAAGCTTACATCTTTTAATTTACAACCAACTTAATTAAGTTGTAAATGCATTATTTGAATAATGTGATAAACATAACTTTCATATTTATAAACAAAAGGATCAGATCTTTCAAATGGTGTATAACATACAGTAGCAAAGATGTGTTACAAGCAGGTATTTTCTTTGATAAAAGTTGGCTTTATCTATCACAAATGAATCTCTGGGACCTTGGTGTCACAGCAGTAAACGCTTCTGGTAGACTGGTGTTGAAAGAGTTAGAACAACTGATATTGTCAGTCTTTTTACCTATGATGTCATTGTGATGAAACTGCGCAAACAGCTCTTTGATAAACAATTACAAGCTACCGTTACCACAAACACTGGACCCATATACATAAATACCTCCAACTTTTCTTCCCGAATCAATGAGCTAAATGCACCCATGATATCACTGAGTCAAGAGCAGTGATACCACTATTATTTACTGTATGTTGGACTTAACCATTATGGTGCCTTAAACAGCTATTCTTGAGTCGAATAGCACAGCCAGTCAGACACAAATGCAATTGTTTTGTAGAATTTTCCTATTCGGAATATTCTATAAGTAATACATTACCACTGTTATACCGAGGCTGTTGTCTCGCACAACTGCTGCTATGGCGAAATCTACCACAGAGATCTCGATTACCTCATGCAGCACGTGCGTAGCCACCCAGCTGCCATGTGACACCCTTCACTCTTGTCTCTTGCGAGAGCAAGTGCTCAGGGGACGGACGGGCGGGCAGCAGCCCAGTGGTAACGTATTACTTATAGAATATTCCCAATAGGAAAATTCTACAAATTAAATTAAGTAATACGTTACCACTGTTATACCGAGGCTGACTACCACAGTAGGCGGTGGGGAGCACCTACAACCCGAACCTGACTGCTCGTGTTCCTTCCGACCAGCGGAGGTAAACAACAAGGCGGAAGCACTCGATGCACACGCTCCTAGCGTCATTGCCAAACGATTGGTGACAACAGGCCCCACTGGATAGGTATTTCATCGCTGCAGCGGATGAGAACACAGTATCCGTGTGAGCTAAATCTTACATCAGGTTAAACAGTTGAAAAGAAGGAAATTAATTTCATTTGGACCGTATATCCCCAAGCAAGCCTACTTAAAGTATGCATTAGGCGTGTGACCTATTTCCAGTATTCGTAAGCATGTATCACAAGGTTGAAATACAGGACAGACAATTAAATACATAATTGTCAAAATACAAATACGGACAAAACACACAAAAAGCTGCCTCACCTGTGGTGTGAGTGTGCTGGTTTGCGGGACCCCCACTCCTGTACCCACAGCGGTGGTAACATTGGAGACGACCCAGATTGACCACCGTGCAAGGTCTGACGCCTGTGGAGTTCGGAACTGCGCTGGACACACCCTTGAGATGACCGCTTGTGCCGCGATCAGCGGCCCAAGACGGTGCACACCTTTCATGTCTTCATCAGAAACCTTTCTGAGGTAATGATTGGCAAAAACCGAGTCAGAACGCCAGTAACAACCTCCTGTGAACAGAGATATTCGAGTGTAGGGCAAATGTTGCCGCTAGCGCCCTGATCTCGTGCGGGTTTGACCCCGCTACCGGTAACCCCCGACACCGGTACGCCAGATTGATGACAGAACGAAGCCATAACGCAATCGAGTTGCGAGTTATGTCAGCAGTGCGATTAGGGTTACACGATATGAACACGGTCACGCCCTTGTCTGCGTTCATTCGAAGCCTTTGGATAAAACTTAAGGGCCCTAACCGGACACAGCGATCTGTCCTCAGTATCAGCAGGATGTAAGATTTCCTTGAGTGATCTTACAGTAAATTCTCTCGCCGTTTGACCAAATTTCTGATTCTTGGCGATGAAGCCCATGAGCAGGCCCAGGGGGGCCGCTCCTTTGTCGCCCCTATCAAGTCACATGCCGAAACGAAGCACTACTCAAGGGTTCATACGGAGCTTCCGTAAGTGATTTCAACACTAGGGAAAGATCCAAGGCCGGTGCCCGAAGGCGGGCCTTCTTAAGATCGTGCTGTTTGAAACCCTTGATAATACCCCGAATCACCGGCTCTTTTGAGAGACAGGTACCCATAGCATCATCCCGTACCATAACAACAGAAGAGACATAGTTGGCAATGGAACCCCCGGAGAGTTTCCGAGTCTCTTGTAAGTGAGACATGAAACGAGCAATTTCCTGCACAGATACCTTATCTGGCGAATGAATGTCATGTTTACAACACCACTTCATGAAAATAACCCAACATGCATTATACACCTTCTGGGTAGATGCATACTAACGAATGCACGAGACGCCCGACGAGAAAAACCTTTATTCCTCAAACGCTCGGTGACAACATCCACGCGTGCAGACTGCGCAACTGCCCTGTGTTTGGATGAAGCTGACGGGTGTGAGGGTGTGAGGGTGGATCAGGAGATCTGGTCTCACAGGCAGTGCAAGTGGCGACTGCTTGACCTGGGTCAGCAAGTTGGGGTACCACGATCTGTTTGGCCACATGGGCGCGATCAGTAACATTCAACAGTGAACTCCTTGGCTTAGAATGAGTGGTATCAACGCCGTCGGTGGGTAAGCATAAGCGTCCATGCCATTCCAGTTTAACGCGAGAGCATCATGAATCTTTGGCCCTCCGGTCCGGGACTGGTGATACAAACAACGGGAGTTGATTGTTGAACCTGGTTGCGAACAGGTCGACCATCGGACGACCCAAATGTTCGCACAGCCACTGAAACACTACTGGGTTCAGCATCCACTCTGTGGGGCTCGGATCCCGAGGCCTCGATAGAGCGTTGGCCAGTACGTTCCTCACACCTGGGATGTGACGGGCGCGTACCTGGCACGGGACACTGTCCACCAGAGTGTAAAACTCGAACGTGAGATCGAGTAGCGAGTGACTGTGGGTTCCCCCCAGTTTGTTCACATAGGACACTACCGTCGTGTTGTCGGTCGCCAGCATGAGCCGGGTGTTGATGCTTCCAGTGATTGACTGCGTTGATCACTGCCATGAACTCGAGACAATTGATGTGAAGACCTAGTTTGTCTATGCACCACAGCCCCGAGCTCACCTCCCCTTCTAGATGGGCGCCCCAGCCCACTAGAGAGGCGTCTGTATACAGGTTCAACGTGGCCCGGATAGAGACTCCTGATGAGACGTTGTAAGGGACCGTCCACCACTCCAGATGCGGTCGAAGCCGATCTTGGAGGGCAACGGTCGCACTGTTCTCCTCCTGTGCCAACAACTGGATTAAAAACCGTTGCAGCGGGCGGAGTTGGAGACGACCCCGTTCGGTGCAGTCCTTGGCTGACACAAGTAGCCCTAACAACTCTTCCCAAAAGTGAACAGTCTGTTGCACCGCTAAGACTTTGTCAATCGTCGCCTGAATCTTGTGCCAGCGGTCTGGGGGAACAAAGAGGCGATGGGTCACCGTGTCGAACCGACCTCCGATGAACATAAAGTTCTGTGAGGGGGTCAACGCACTCTTGGGGAGATTGACAATCCACCCCAATTGCTCCAAGAGCCGAAGTGCGAAATCGAGCTGACAAGACAGCACGTCCGTCATTCGATTTGCGACTAGCGAGTCGTCCAGGTACGCGAAGTACCTGACACCCCTCCTGTGGAGGAACCACACTATGGGGGTGTTTTACTGGGTGAACAGCCAGGGAGCGGATGAAAGACCGAATGGGAGTACAACCCACTCGTAGTGCCTGCCTTGAAAGACAAACCTGAGATACTTGTGATGGTCCGAGTGAATCGGAACATGCAGATAAGCATCCTTCAGGTCGATCGAAGCGAGGCAGTCGGCCAGCATGATCAGAGCTTTCAGGTCCGCCAAGGTCAACATTCTGAACTAGGGCGGCATGTGAAGGTAAAACTTGTTGAACGATTTCAGATTGTGAATCATTCTGAGTTCGGCACTGTCCTTCTTGGGAACGAGAAATATCCTGGAGTAAAACCCCGGTGTTATTTCTGGTAGAGCTCACTCCCGTACTGCCCTCCTCTTCACCAACCTGCCGATGGCATCGACGAGGATGGGAAGATCGGTTTCCAAATAGAAACCTGCCAACAGGATTCGCTTTGAGAATTAGCCTATAGCCGTACCGGATCGTGTTGACCACCCACGGGTCGTCGAACACTTGTTCCCAATTCTCCCAGTAAGTCTGGAGTCTGGCCCCCACTGGGAAAGGAGAGGGGGGCCTGACAGGCTGAGGCAGGCGCAGCTGTCCAGGGCCAAGTGACTCGGGTTCGCCTACGGGCCAACTGAAGTTGGCGCTGTCGGCATACGAAACCCCTCCAATGAGAGTCACTTGGAGGGGCCCTTGCCGTCCTCAGACGACTTGGGCTTCCCCCAGTTCCCCTTCTTCCCGCGAAAGGGCTGCTGATTGCCCTTACCGGAGCCCTCAGTGCAGGGCTTCTTCCCGGAGGAAGGAGAACTCGACCCCTTAGACCTACCAGCCGCAGCATCCTGGGGCGCGCTCCGCTTAGGAGCGGCACCCAGGCGCCTATGCAGGGACCCAACACGATCAAGTGTGTGCCTCGGCAGACACAGCAGCCTGTTGTTCCTTCAGAACCCCAGGCATCTTATTATTGAAAAGGTTCCGCGCAGACCAAGGCTGCGAAAGGAGCACTTCCTGGTTGGCAGCGTCCAACCCCGAGGCGGCAAGATACGACTGGCGCCTAAGAAAATGGCACTTGCCGGAAATAAAGGCCGAAGCCCCAGCAACGTACTCCAGGGAAGCATTTAAACCGAGCAGGCAGTTGTAAAAGCGCTAGTCACGGTCCGTGGGAGAAACTTCGACCAGACTGGCCGCTGCAGCCAAGTAAGTGTCTCCGTGAGACATGGCAAGCATGGAGTGCCCAGTGAGGGTGTCCAGCTGCTGCAAGGGAGCTTGCGTTACCGTAGCAGCCGGTGGGGCACGGACACCCAATCGCTCAACATGGGCCTCAGGACCAGCCTCGGGAAAGGCAAGGTCATGTACCGGGAATGAACCCTTTCTCCACGACGGTGGAGGCAACGGGAGACACCGACCTGAGGCCGCCGCGAAGGCATTCTCCAAGGAAGGCTTGATCCCGCACAGCAAGGTTGATGCGGGGAAAGCCTTGTCGGAAGACTCATCGTATACCTCTGAGGGACCCACAGAGCCGTGGATTCCCGGCGGTACCGGCAGGGGCTTGGGCATGTCCTCAAAGAGGTCATAAACCATGGCCCCGCGGTCCTTAACCGATAGCGGGAGCAACGGTTCGGGGGAAGGACCGGTGACCACGGGAGCCGCCGCCGTACCGGTGGACCCCACGGCCACCGAAGAGGCCGGGGACTTAACAGCCAGCGGCCTATCCTGAGATAAGGCCGCGAGTTTGGAGTCAACCAGTTTGGAAAGCAATGCAGCGACAGAATCCCCGGACAGCCCGAGGGCCGCCAAGGGATCCGCCGCAGCCGTGGATTTGGTACCTGCAAGGGGACCCCGACCGGACGAGCCGGCCACCACAGGGGTTGAAACGGACTGCACGTACAGCCGGTAGCGCTCGAACGCCGCAGGCCCCAGACCGTCGCACAGGACGCACCGGGTGTCCCCGCAAGGAACTCTGCACCGCGGGCAACGATCGTGGGGATCCTGAGACGATAAGAACTTGCGGCACACCCCGCAACTCTGGGTTGCAGGGGTAGAGGGGGTGGATACCGGCGACACCCATGTCAGACATTTTTGTACTATGAACAAAGAGCAAAACATGGTTACAACACACGCACCACAATTATTCACAAACGAGCATTTTCACAAGAAAATAAACGAGCAATGTGATTAGAGAAATAAGTGATGTTAACCCCCAAAGCATACTAGAACAGGGGAACGTAAGACACAACGTGCATACGAGAACCCCCCAAGTATATAGAAAAAAGGGCGGGAAATTTTTTTCCATTTGGCGGGAAAATTATATCCAAGCGTAGCTACCGCAAACGCCCCGTAAAAGCACAGTTTATTAGTGAGAATAAACAATAATAAATATCACCGAATGGTAGAGGAAACAGGAACGCTTCAGCAGTCTTAATAACACGTCTTGCTAGAGCAAGCGAAGGAGACAAGAGTGAAGGGTGTCACATGGCAGCTGGGTGGCTACGCATGTGCTGCATGAGGTATTTGAGATCTCTGTGGTAGATTTCGCTATAGCAGCAGTTGTGGGAGACAACAGCCTCGGTATAACAGTGGTAACATATTTCTTAATGTAATTTGTCTGAACATTCTGGTTTTTCCCGTTTTATATTTTGAATAAAGCTAAACATTGTATGATTGTACTGTGGGGGTAAAAAATCTTAAACAGTAGACAGAACTCAATAGGTTTTCTTCCACAATATATTGCAGTATGTATTGCAGTACAGTACAGAGGAATGTACCACAATAAATCGCAATATGAAATTTGGGGCAATACACAGCCCTAAAAATAAATATGCTTTGTATTGTCTAAGGATTTTACCTGATCTGCTAGCATTAGAACTGTTTTCATCGTGAATTTCCGTGAGCAAAAGTTGAACAGATCTTCCAGACTTGGCCCCAGCAAGTCCATCACTAAAACATTGTAGTCCTTCTCCTGTCCAAACCATCTGCAACAACAAAATAAATATATGTTTCTCTTTTGTTTTCACAGAAATGTGATCAAATGCTACTGAAGGATAGGACACCATCCACTCAATGCATCCACATGGGTGGATCACTCTAAGATTCATCACATAAAACCTGGAGATGAGTTTAATTCAACAAGTGGACTCCTTCAAAATACCATTTACTGAACTAGAGCTTGTAAGACACACCAGTATTGAGAAAGTCCATACTGTCAATGGCTATGTCTACAGTGAAGGCTTCACACATCAAGGTGAGTGTGGACGAATGTTTGAAAAGTGTAGCCAAACTTGACCAATCACTATCTGACATTTCATTGTGTTACTAAAATACCTCAGTATTCACATATACTGTATACAATCAAATTTTGAAACTTATTTTCAGTTTTGTTCTTAGATATGCGGTATCAAAAGTCATTTGGTGAATAATAGCTAGGTCAAGAACTCATGTCTTGTCATATCAGATTATATTTTAATATGCAAAGAGTGATTGAGTTGGGTTTTTTTTACGCTGTTAAAAATATTATTCCAGCCATATCAGGTCAGACCAAGACGTGTACCCATGTGGTACCCTAATGCTTAGTCTCTGAAAATATAATTCCGATAGAAACAAGCAACGTCATTTAAATTGATAAAAGACCCCAGTGAGATGGGAAACAGAACCTGTGAAAATCTAAACTTCATATTCAGACCAACCAATGACATCGGACAGATTGCAATGAGAAAACTGATATGTCCACCATACACAAGGAATCAGCAATATAAAACATAACCTTAACCAAAAACTAAAAAACAGCTTTATAAATCTTGAGCACACTACCTATCTTTGGTGCCAGGGAAAGTGGAATGGTGCCATTTCATGGATTGATGTTTAGACTCATAGTGGTAGACCCATGTTTTATACCCGTTACTAATCTCTTTTTGAATTTGACGAAATGCTACTCAATTAGCTCTACATTTTCTCTCTGGCCATGTCAGTTCTTTTATCCTTAAGATCAGGATTTAGAAACTTTGGCACCCAGCAAGCAGCTATCTTATTCATCTGTAAATGTTCATGAATAATAGTTTCAATACATCCATGGCTTAGACCTGTGTTCAGCAATGGTAATACGTCTATCTGACAGTATAAGTTTTTCTATCTCCTGGAATGAATCTTCAGTGATGGAAGTTAAGGTACGTCCAGACCTAGGGTCATCATCAAGGCTTGTTTTCCCAGCATTAAACATAGCTGCCAACGCTTAACTGTGGAATACCGAGGGCACCATGTTGGGGAGTACTTTTCTCTAAAGTAAAAAACTTGATGACTGCTCAGTACTCATTCTTTTCCATTTCTGTGTCCATTTGGACCCTTATCATGTTCAAATGGCCTCAACAGACCAAATACACTTGCAATAAACTACTCAAACAATGTACTACATTGACTAGTTCACTGGCCCACTGTCATGGCCCATAGATGAAAGTTAGTCAGGCTCAAAACTTTTTACCAACCCTCGTAGTCGCCTTTTACTACAAGCATGGGTTGCTGAAGACCTATTCTAACCCGGATCTTCACAGGTCACCCTTCAGGCACTATCTTAACCGTGCCATTGGCACTCTACTAGAAAGAATTTTGAATCCTAATAGGCATAAAAATATATAATGCTTGAGGGGAAAATTACAGACTCACTGATGGTTCTATCACTAAATATTTATCATTTAAAATCTCAGTATGCAACACCATGAATATGCCCCCCTGATGATCTGTCACTAGAAAAGAATCCAACCTGGGATCTGGGGATGGAGGAGACGAGTGATCAATTTAGCCATCACCAAATAAACAAACCTCAATACATCAGGTACATTCTTTCTATCTTTTTATTGAAAGTATTACATCTCAGTTTGCTTATCAATACACTAATCAGAATCAATGTTTTTTTCAAACCTCCTTTTAAGATTCCAAGCCATGGGAGAAGCTATCTGATCTAGTCTAATGCTTTCTAGCCCAAGTGTCAACTATTCATCATTCTAATCCTACATCCATGACAGATGTAACTGAATCAGCCTGAGCCACATCCTGCAGTGTGTTACATTTTGTACATAATATCCTCTTGCTACCTTCAACACAGTAAAGCTTACTTCCAATCACATAACAGTCTAAAAATAGACATGTAATTTAAGTCCCTGGCAACAATCAGATCTGAGAGGAAGTCACACTACACTGTGTTTTCCCTAATGGGTTCACAAAGGGCAGTTCAATGGATTTGCACAGTTGCTTGTCAAATTAAGGCCTTTTTTCTACACTTCTTTGTCATATTTACCTGATTGGGGGTCTAAAATTCTTCATTTTCAAACTTATTCACTGATGCCATATCACACACAAATAAATATTGCTGGTCATGCTAAGGTATATAAGTATATTGTCAGTCAACTAATAATTATCTTATGATTAAGAGAAGCACTTGCTTTGATCAACAAAAACATATTTTTGTTGAAATTCTATTGAGTAATATAACACTTGTAAGTTTTGTTCTGTAAGTGTTGGTACAAGCAAACGTAAACATATCGTTCTTGAGTGTGACACGGAAATCAGCTGCCTGAAGCCTTTACGTCAGAAATCTCTCTACCTAAACACAGATGGAGTTGGGAGTTGACAGACTTGAGGAGGGTTGTGATGTCAACAGAGCTGACGTACATCCTTGTAGACAACAGCCCCTGATGAAAAGTGCATTTCAAACAATCCCACCACATATTGTTTCCCAACAATACCAGGTCAATATGCCCCATTCACTGGGGGTGTTTTTGCTGTTAAGCACAGAAGTAGACAGGACCTGTGGTATTGTAGGAGTGCAGACTATGAGTGCAGCACAACAAGCCCAGGCAGCTTAACATGGGTGACAGACAGGTCAGGGAGTCCGCTGGGCAGGTAACATCACCTGTCAATTTTACATCAAGGCACAAGACTAGCTCTCCATTTTTATCACAGTCATAATCTATTTCTGCGTCACACTGTAGTAATCAAGGAAAATCACAGCAGAAGGATCAAATCAAACACATGACACAAGACAGGCAAGCATACCAGCTATAGGGCGGCTCCCACAGTAATCTCACAGCCAAAGATGGAAACTGATGCTATTTTTTACCTGCTCCAATTATTACAACAGGTAGTTTATCATAACCAGGTTAAGAAATGGGTGAGGTTGCCATTCCTGGGATCACAATACGAATAGGTCCTGGTCAGAAAGTGAAACTGGATTTATAGATACTGATAAACTATACACAAATAAGCAGCAATAGAAATTGGCACTAGTCCCATAGTCCTTGCCAAATGCCCAATAGTTAAGGTATCATAAGGACGAGTAGAATTTTACTATTTTAAAGGGGCTTGCTATATGTTATCATTATAAGGACTAGTGGACGAAAACTGTTAGTTTCTATCGCTGATAAGTGAAAGAAAAGCACTTGTACTTGATAGCCATAAGTAATCAACATGGTGTAAATCAGAGTTGTTTCAAAACATGCCACTCCTCATCTTTCAACAAGGATGAAAACTGAATTGAATCATAGTGAAACATGAACACCATTAATGACTTCATAGTTATTTTAGAAAAATGAATAGAAATTTCCAATGTGTGTCAGTTTTATTAAGAATTAGCTTCTCCATGGGATCAGAGCAAATCAAAGTAACCTTGACAAGGAAGTTGTAATGACTTAACTTAGCCAAGGTGACCTGGTTTTTCAATTTCCCATACCATGAGTAAACACTGTGTTGTGTAACAGGGAGGTGAGTGTTAGCATTTGGTGGGTGCAGGTGGATACATGTAAAGGAAAGTTGAAAATAGGAGAGAATAGTTCCCCTGTCTGATGCTAGTCAGGATTCAAGAAAAAGACATGAGACAGGTCTCTCATTCAAAAGGACACGACACAGACTTGCCAGTTTCAGTTACTACTGCATTTGCTCTATTGTGAGTGTTGTTTCACATACTAAGATTCTTTCATGCAAATGAAACATTAGTGAGGACATCTTAAGAAAAGAAAATCATGCAAAGTTGTGTCATACAAATCTTATAATACCATCCGGAGACAAGTAAAGTGTCAGACAAAGTGAAACTGCAACAGATAATAGACTTAATGTTAGATAAGATTATAAACTATACTGTCAGCTGAAATGGTTCTCATCAATTCAAGGACTGTAATTTCAAATTCCAGTTTGATACAGCAAAAGTGCAGTAGGATTTAACTCTTGAGTAACACGTCCCATCGTCTTTGCTGAATCACTTTACCTAGTCTGGGACTAAAATGGGTCTTGATGTCAACATGATATGATGTAGCACATGCGAAATGGTCCATAAAACAATACACCAGGCAGTTAGAACATTCAGATCCACGCAATTGTTTGTTTGTTGCCCACTCACCAATATTCCAGCTATATGACAGCGGTCTGTAAATAATTGAGTCTGTACCAGACAATCCAGTGATTGACATCATGAGCATCGATCCACGCAATTGAGATCGATGACATGCATCAGCCAAGTCAGGGAGCCTGACCACCCGATCCCGTAAGTCGCCTCTTACGTCATATGTATCATCTCGAATGGGAAAATGGGTTTAACTTCATACCTTTGCAGGGCTCCATTTGGCTATATAAAATATGCAGCAGCCTATTATGTTGCATGCACCATCCGTCACCACTTGCCCCTTTCCGTAACCTGGAAAAACCTTTCCCCCAATCGATGAATGTAATGTGCAAAAATACGACAAACCGATCAGAATGACTTCCAAGTACAGTCAAACAATTTTTTTTTGAATTTACACGTCTTGCATTTAAAATTATAAAATATAACCATGATACAGTGTTCTCGATGTGTTCAGCAATAGCATTTTGACATGGGAAAACTACGCGAAGCATTACGCAACGAGTTGGCAATTCTTTAATTCAACAGCTCAGCCCGTTTGTGCTTAGAAGGAACCCAGTCGCGAAATTGGCCATGATTCGGCGTTTCCTGGAATCACACGAGTTCTTCACGAATGGAACATGCAAATGTCAAAATCTCTATAGAACATACCATATACCCTACTCTCAGAGTTGTATAACGTATGTCCTCAAACTATGGCACTTCATGGATCCTTCATTTCACCTTTCACTCGAGGAGGCTATGCCCGGAACTTTATATATATTCTGAATATATTACATGCAAACCTGTAAATAACATAGATTTCGACTTACCACTAGTGCAACTATACCAACTACACCAAAGTTTACCTGCAGAACATTTGCTTTTTTTTAACCAGGTTACTTCAGGTGGCCCACTTCAAGTGAAATACCTCCAACCAAATAAAGCCAAGGGTCATTGCGGTTCCCGGAGCAAGATGATAGGGACAGCATCAACCCTGAATATATTTCAGGTTTTGGCGGCGCCAAAAACTAGGATTTCTGGTTCCCACTCAGGATTCAGCGACTTGTAGATTTCATGGATGTAAATATGTTTCACTGTTAACTTAAACCCTGTATTCGACGTAAAATGCTCCCGGTCTATTTAAACGCCGACTGGCTCACACTGACTAATCCCCTTTTGATCGATCAATATACAACTGTATCATGTTAAAATATGCACTCGTCTATATTGACATTATTTCAAACATTGTCATGTTGTTTATAATACGGTATTAAATACTAAATGATATACATTATCATGTATCATATACATTATCAAAACACAAATATAATTCATTTGGTCTGTTGTCAATACACCACCAGTTAAAGAAATATATAGGGGTGGGGGGCATCAATTGGTGTGGGAATCGTATATAGGTCACTTTCGGGTCTCTCGAGGGGAGACGTAAATAGTGCCACCAGAATTTTACAAATGAAATATATTTCACACTGTTAGCACCTTCGTTTTTTAACGAGCCTTCTATCAAAGTTCTGGCAGCAAGTACTGTGCTATAGTTAATCACTGTTCCTGTGTATTTGAGGGTGTAATTTGGTGTAAGCACCAGTTGCCTTCAATTGTTTATTGTCGTTTAACAGCTGCACTTTTTGATAGGTAGATTGTTGACACGTGAGCAGCCAAGCTCAGGTATTAACCGTTTGTTATCATAAACATTGTCATTGGCAGTGCACACGCGTTTTCGCTATACCCGTTTTTTCGTTATAAGCGTGTTCATCATTGTAGTATTCTACTGTGTCCAGCTAAAAGCTGAACAAATTAACATAAAGTGTTATTCACTTAAGAATCAATACTGCTGTCCCATCGACTAAGTGATTTTATTACTTGCCCGTGAAGAGATAAATGATAAACATACAGCTGTATTACACATTGTGTAATACCAAAACGCGTGCTTATGTACTCTCGGAACACGTTTCACGAACAAATATTGAAAGCTCTCAACATCCCTTGGCTTATTCAACGACATTGCGTATGGAGTTGATACATCACTGAGAGGAGCTTATGCACACTCGATGACCCCAGCAACCTTGTTGCTAGGCTGACGTCACATGGCATTGTTTCGCCGATGGACCTTGCAACAAAATTCCACAATTTACGTCATCGGGTATTGTGACGTGATTGTAGACTTTGAGGTGCAAGGCCCGTTCCACAAGGCGATCGTATTGTAGCGCAACGACAGTCGTTAGTCTAAGTTAAAGTATGTGAGTTGCGCTTAGCCCTACGATAATTTTGTGGAACGGACGCCTGAATTCTAAAGGTGGACCGTTGTATGGTACTAAATTCATACGTTTCAATTTTTGACGTGTTTGAAGTATTATTCTGTTAAACTCAATTGGACTATGCCGTGGATCGTGTAGGTGTCAGCCTATTCAAACTCAACAGTATAATTTTAAAAACGTTATCAATGGCAAGTAATAAATAAAATACTAAACTCGCTCCCGTGTAAAACCAATTTTATGAAACTCGTGAATAGTTGTGGTATCTGACAAGCGAAAGCGAGTCAGATACCACAACTATTCACTCGTTTCATAAAATTGGTAATACACGGGAGATTGTTTAGTATTCTATATTTATGATTTGCAGTGAACAATACTTTCTACACTTACATAACATAACATGCCGATCCGATACCTCGAAACTAGTCCACTCTATAAAGTATATTGTCCCTCTTGTACACACTTTTTATGAGGACAACAAAACTTGGGTCAGCCGCCTCGCCGACACGACTTCAATTAGATCGCGTAATCACTAGATGCAAATTAGCATAACACTGTAGCACGTAACACCGGAAATCCTGTTATTACACTATTCAATATTCCATTCAATACTTTTCAGATATACATTGTGTCGAAATCGTGCATCAATGAACAGATTTATTTACAGAAACACGGTCAAATTACAGCGAACGAACAGGTAAATGTGAGCTGATAGCTATTTCCGGCCTATGATTTATGAGAAAATACATGCGGTAATTTTAATATCTGCCTATAAAACAATGCCAAGCAGAACAGAAAATAAGGGATACTGCGCATAATATGATCATGATCGTGTATACACTAATCGACAACAAAAACATGTAAAATCTGGCTGTTACTCAGATAGGTTTTGTTTGGCATAGCAAGAAAAGAGCGGAACCACAATCAGGTGCATTTATCATTATGACTAAGCATTTCTCCACCGCAACAAAAGGCTAAATTGTATATCACGTGATCGAACATTTTTTTCTTGTTATATCACAGATGAACAATTATCGCCAACCATTATAGCGCGCGTGGTTGCATCTCATTTTAGTTTTGAGAGTCTTAGTTTTCATAGGAAGAGAGAAATATATATCTGAAAACGATGATGAAAAGGACTCATGTGATGAAATATTTTAAAAACCCACCATAATCACCTTGCTCAATACAACTTAAGAAAAGACACGTCGGTGGTGTCGCGTGACTAATTCACGCGAAGGTATCTATGATTCCCTTTCAGTTCTGTTATTGCTTCCTATCTGTCTTCCTCAAAATACAATTCTGAAACCTATCTGAGCTATATATAGGGACAAGCAAGATCGAATTTGGGGAACATTGGTTTACATCAGTTTGCAGAGAACAATTTGATAATAGCATTTTTTAATTTTGGTGAATTAAAAAACCCCATTGAGCGCGATACCTGAGATCCCCCCAAAATGTAATTAGCAAACTGGAACTGTGGGTGTGATCACCTGCTGTAAGGCGAAGGTGATAATTGGTACAATAAGGCACCGGGAACGTTTCCACTGTTCCCTTGCACAGACAGACATCGTAACCGTATAACAAAAATCAACTGAATCTTATTCAGTGGACAGAAATAAGCGCATATGTTCACAGTTTCACAAAAACTAAAGTTATTCGTACACTCAACTTTGTAGCCTGCAGCCTCGGGTTTCGCGGTACTTGTCATGTACACAAAACGGAACAAAATTAATGCACTTACATTGATGATAATTCGTGTTTTAACTATGGTGATGTCAGACTTTAGTGATTTGTTCAAAGACAACACAAGTAAAATTCTGCATGTGTTATCATTTATAGGTATTCAATGCATATTTACTGAAAAGTAAGAACAAAATATTTAAAAACAACAAAATATCAGAAATGATATTTTAAGATTTTGTTGGATAAAAAATTGGATGAACATAAATTGTAAAAAAATGGAAACATGTTAAAAATATATATATAAAGCACTCCTGGTATGCCAAAAGTATGCATTTATGATTTGGCTACTAGTGAAGAACGTATTGCTAAGTATGACATTTTGGCCCTAATTATCACCCAATAGATCCTGGGCCCCGTTCCACAAAGCGATCGCAGTAATAAGACAATCTTAACTCCCATACTTTAACATAGGCTTACGATAGTCGTAGCGCTAAGATCGCTTTGTGGAACTGGCCCCTGGCCACAGAGCGGAAAAAATGTGCTGGCTACGTAACTTCCGTTACCTTATTAGTCGCCATGAATATGTAGATGATCTAGTTCAGGTCGAGAGAGAAGTTTATTTGGGAAACTGTCAGTCATATCGTTGTCCATTGATAGATGGGGGTAAGCGATAATAAAAAGATGCCAGAAGTAAGTATCAATGTGTTAATGACCCCTCACTTGCAGCAGGCGGAACATTCCGAGGAAATTGATTTTGTTTACGAAGCGGGCACTTCCTGGTAACAGATTTTCAGACAGCCGCTAAAGGGCGTGTCCCGCGTGAACGACCAAAAATCACAAATGCCACGATACGGAGAATGCTGTGGTACCACGAGGTCCTAGTATACACGGAATATGTCAGAAATAACATGAAAAAATGGTGATAACTGGTCTCTAGCTTCGATGTGTACACTTTCAAGTGTATCCAGTCCAAAATGACATGTTGGCATGTCTTAATTGTTCGAAAATAAGTGATGTGAAAATAGGAAGGCGGATGCCTCGATGCGCACGCGACCTGCCAGTCACGACCTTGGGTGGATTGGGGGCCCTCTCGGCAGTGGATGATTTTACATAGCGCTTTAATTACTTTTGTGGAGGTCGCGGGTGACAGCACAGCCATGGTGATTGAATTTATTAGTATCAAGAGCTTCACTGAGTACTGCGGACCACACCCGTCATGTGTACGAGAGACAGCAGCACCGTCTCGCGTACACGTTACGTCTGCGACTGGTGATGCTCTGCTACTGCTATTATAGGAGGTAGCTCTATTAGTTCCTGTTCTATTTATAGGATATCGCGATCTCACAAACTGACGATTCAAGTATCATGAACATAAGTATCGATGATATTGTAGGTATCGGTGAATCGTTACAACCCTAGTGACCACACATAATTAATTTGTCTTTAAAACAATTTAGTTGCCCCTTACACATTGTTTAAACTTTTAGATTTAACATAAAATACCTTCAATGGGAAGGTCAGGTTGGATGATTTTCAAATGAGCAAGGGATACAAATCTTGAGAGTCTGTTATGTTGCAGCAATTATCAAATGACATTGGTTTTGATTCACTTATAAACATTTACTTCTAGATCTGAATAACAAGTAGGGTTCTGATGACATGGAAATTATCTGTTTTCAGTTAGCCCATAATCATGATATTGATAATCTTGATTGTGACTTTCAAATTCATATATTTCACCTTTTTTTACATCTTCAGGTTGTCAAGTTAGAGTGAGTGAGTGAGTTTGGTTTTATGCAGCTTTTAGCAATATTCCAGCAATATAGTGGCGGGGGACACCAGAAATGGGCTTCATACATAGTACCCATGTCGGGATTCGAACCTGTGTCTTCAGCGTGACAAGCAAACACTTTAACCACTAGGCTACCCGACCGCCCCTGTCAAGTTAGAAGGAAGGAATGTTTCGTACCATAAATATCTAATTTTTCACTACAAATTTGTCATTACAAATTTTTTCTTTATTTGTTTATACTTACACTTACAAATGTAAAAACAAGTTGGTAAGTTGACAAAAACGAATACTGATATTTTGTTAGGTCAGTTGCTTGAAGCAGGGTTCAAGTAAATATTTTTTGACAAGCAGATAATTCATGACCATTTTGTAATAACTTACCAGATAACAATTTGATACTCTTATATAATATTATCTGAACTACCTAAAGCAGCAAATATAAGAGCTAGATATAAAACCAATAATCCCAGGTATCTATGCCATCAATCACTGTCAAATACATTTGTACCAAACAATGTCACTTCCAATTGTTGGTTTTTGTAAACTAGACTTGAAAAATTACTTCTGGTCTTTTTAGGGATTGTCTTTTAAGCGATTGTCTTGAAAATGTTGAAATGCATTAAAGCTCCACATCTCAAAAAGTAGGAAAGTTAGACTGTTGCACAGACATTTTATGCATATTCTGCTATAGCAACAAAGACATCAGCAGGGTTTACACAACCCAAAAATGTGCGTCCATTACACATAATTCATGTATAGAATGGATGCAGTGAACATGGTGAATATATTCATTATACCAAATTCTTGACAAGAATTATGCAGGTCCTGGTGAGTAAAATAATTACCAAATATTGAAGTACAGCGGTAGAAACAGGACCCTCATATTTCTTCTGAGGACCCCCCCAGTTTCATTAGTCAAGGTGAAACCCTTCATCAGATACAGACAAGGTACAGCTATTACACCTTAGCTCAAAGATAATCTTGTCATATTGCATGTCTACCTGTATGTAACATAATGACCTAACAATACCAACTGGTTTATCAAGTGATAACAGTATCAGATAATCAAATTTCTGTATTTTATCAACGCTTGTTCCAGATGGCATATTCTTTACTTTCGATCATAACCAGAAGCTTTTATTCAGCCAATCAGGATCCTATGAAAAATAGATACATATTACGTACACACATGGTACATTTGCACTAAAGATGTACATATTGTCTGTCAAGACTTGGTTTGGTTCCTAATTTTAAGGACCTTTTTTCGTGTCCACTTATTCTGCAAGTCAAAGCAATCACTGGTGTTCCATGAAATTCAATTCATTAATTTTCATAAATCATGGCACAACATGGTGTGAATATAAAGCAGACACCCTGGTAGTGACTGTCTAAAACTAGTTCTACATGAGGTCAGACAAAAGCGAGTGACTATCAGTATTTCACCTATTCTTGGACTTGTGTGACATCAAAGTAAGACATCCATCATCTTTCTGAGGATCAGTCCTGGGATCCTTGTTTTCTACAATGATATTCTAATCTAGGTAACAGGGTTTTACCTTGCCTTATAAAACTGGGGTCCTGGGCACCCCCAATAATTAATTTCATGGGTCCTTAGAGAAAATATGAGGAGCCAGTACAGAAGTAAAATGGTGTAGCGTGGAGTACCATACTGTACTGTACTGGTCCATTATATTTCTTGTCATGAAGTTTAGTACTGTGATGAATGTTACTGTGTGCCTTGAGGGAAGCACAATAATTGTTTTGTGTGTCCATTATATCATGTCTATACGCTTGTGCATACTGGATCACAATTCTATATCATGTAAAACCCTAAGGCAACACTCTAAATGTTTCAGTTTTTGACTATTCTCACAAGCTTGGAGATGCAAAACATATTATATTTCTGCCAATTCTTGAAGTTACCCTCTCCTTTCCAAATATATCAAGGGACAAAAATAACCTGGAATCATAGTAGATCCAAAAGTGACTAAGATATCCATGATGTACTCCCCTACCACACACAAACCCCCCACCCCAGCATAACATGAGTGGGTTCTCCATGTCCAACGAAATCTTCCATATCATTTAGATAACTCTACAAAACCATCATTAGTCCAGATTAGTACACACATAGCTATATAAATGCAATATAAAACTGGTTTAATGACAGTAATCACATGAAGATCACTATTGTTTGATTCCCCACATAGGTAGAATGTGTGCAGCCTACTCTAATATTGAAATAACTTACAAGAGGACAGAGCTTCTGCCCGGAAAGCAGGAGGTCAGAGGTTCTATCCCTGGCTGTTTTATACCAATTGATGGACAAAGATGGTACTTGTTACCCTGTCTGGAGTTCTGCATTAACTCTTTCAACACTGTAGCCCGGTAAAACGACCAAGCCGTAGTCACGTCAAAATAGTATATAATTTCATAAACCTACCAGTCATATCACTCATTTATTCACATTTCACAATGTCTGAAATAAGTATTCCATTTCAATTTATATTTTTTTATCGATAGATTAAAAAATTATTTACTATTTCCCGCAATGTTATTTAAAACAAAAATCTCGGACATACACTTCGACAACGGGTCCACTTCGAACATGTCAAACAGCAAAATAAGGCGTTTCAAACAAATCTTTAAATATATTATTCAAAGTAATAAGTAAAATAAACAAATTACAGCTAAGTTATTATTTCCATCTTTTTGCGTGATCATGATCGAATTCTCGGCTTGGACACAATGTTTGATGCCAAAATATATGCATGAAAAATCTTTGTCATAGTTCATAACCTAGCATGATACATCCATGAAGCTCCATATCTTTGCTATAGATCGTGATTTCCTGCTTAAAGCGCTCAGAATAGCAGGATTTAACAAAAATCTCTTGTCAAAATCTGAAATTCATCACACACAAGGATATTACCATAGCTGTAATTTAATTGGCTGCCTTAGGTCACATGCTCAAATTAGACCAATCATGAACCTTATAGCAGATTTTGACAAGAAAGCGTCATTAGAAACCAATTCATAAGCAATGAAATGGCGTGTTATAACTACGAAAAGACGAGCAAAAGCATAAGCTTTCCAGCGATGTGGCATATGCCAGTCTTCGATGAAGTCTGCGATGAACGTGTTATTCATACAAAGTTTCGAAAACAGGGGTATTTCTTCATGTTACTGAGCGGACAGCTGCTATTATCGGGAAATGGGTGATGACAGATATTATTCATAATTCTTTCTAAAATGCTTTTCCAATAATACGTAAACAATGATAATAAAAAAGAAATAGGTAAGTGGATTTTATGAAATCTTATATTTGCTGAATCATCAAATTTTTGCTTCCTTGGGCTTTTACCTTGATGTTATCAATGTGTTAGCTTACATTTTTTATTTACAACGCACTTAATTAAGCTGTAAATGCATTATTTAAATAATGTGATAAACATGACTTTCATACAATAGGATCTCAGACCTTTCAAATGGTGTGTAACATATAGTAGCAAAGATGTTTTAGAAGCAGATATTTTCTTTGATAGATGTTGGCTTCATCTATCACACAAGAGTCTCTGGGAACTCGGTGTTACAGCTGTAAACACTTCTGGCTGACTCGTGTTGAAAGAGTTAAAGAGATAAAACAAGGACTAGTTCTGCTCTGAGTCAGCATAACGTGGATTAGTGTGGTATCCATGTTAAACACAATATTGCAATATCAATCAGATAGCACTATAAAACTGGCAGACATTTAGATCCATACACATGTCATGATATAAGTGCAATATTCTTGAACAAGATGTTAAACCCCATTTCATCGCACTTCACATATACTAAGGCGCACTAATACTAGTAATAGAAATTACGGGGTGGTCCCAGATATCCCAGATGAAATACCAGTTACTGATCATTTGGGGAACATCATGACATCAGTGTTAAGTTGGAAGAGCAAAGAATACATTGACACTTACCTTACATGTGGTATACCAGCGCCACCTTGTAATATTTTATATAGCTTACTTTCATACAACAACTGTGGATGTCTGGCTTTATTTGCTTCCAATTTAGCAGCCACTTCCTGGAAACAAGAAGAATTTTGGATATGAACCCTTAGTTCTTACTTTAAACATGCATCATGTATGAAAAAAACACCAGTTTTATATGGTCTCCATTACTTAGGCTGATATGCTAAATAAGGGCCAGGCAAGTGAAGAGCCTCTGAATCTTTATTAGAGATATAATTATTTTAAATATAGGTGAGCTACAGAGCTTCCTTTAAGTGCATGGTCCTTATTTAGTTTATCAAATGTAAATAATGTCCAATGCCTACAGGACAAACTCACTGGATTAGCCAGCAGTAACTCTCTCTGTATGTTTACAGGAGGCAGTTGTGATAGTATTATTCCCTAAAGCTCCACAAAAGTTTAATCTAAATAAGTAGAGTATTTTACCTTGGTCAGAGTGTCACACCTAATGCAATGTTCAAAATTAGGCATGAAAGTCAAGAGGTCCTTGTTAGAACCCTTATGTTAAAAGATAAATATTTAGGGGTCCCTAGATTCAAATATTACAGGAGAATTCAAGAACACCAGAACCACACTGTAATTAGTCACTGTTAAAGTATTTTGCTGCAAAAACAATATGGGATTTAATCTGGGCCTAACTAACCACACCCACCTATAGATTCTACATGTGTCAAAGGCTTCAAATGGGATCATGAGCAAAAAAACAAACAATCCACCATGACATCACCTAACTGCAAGATGTTAGCAGTGGGTGTCTATTCAGCTATTCAGCATAATCCTGTCAGGCAGCAGATCACAGTCTAGATTATTCATAGAGGAAGATGTTGCCTTGAAGGGGAGACAGCCAAGAACCTACATCCTTCAGAATTATTCAAAAAAGGTTGTTTACTTTCCATTCAGCAAGGTAACAACACAAATATGTTCTGTCTGCTTATCAGCATCAATTTCCCGTGTAGCAAACAGAATACAAATGACACATAAGCTCCTTACTGGCAGTGGGACTGACCAATCATGTCGACAGTGACATATAATCTGTCTCACCCATTCAGAACTGGGGAGAAATGAGGGGATCTGACTGAAATACTGACAACCCTCTCCTATTTACATCACGTCTACATAAACACCTGGACATCACTACAGGTCTTAGATGTTTAGTAATTTCAGGAAATGCCCTAGAGTTGTCACAATTTTAAAACCTTTTCACGAAGCTATTTCATCTTAGTATTAATGAAAACAGGGCTGACTTTTGGATTTTTATTTCCTTATTATTTCAGTGTGATGTTTCAGTAGAGGTGCTAGCACCTTCATCATGTTATCATGCAAGTGATCAATTGGACAGGAAATGGTTAATTGGTCACATACCTAATATTACATTACACAAAGATCAACAGTAACCAAAAAAAGGTACCAAAAAACATCACACTGAAAAAATAACAAAGAAGTTCAAATCCCTAAATCATACAATCATTGATACAACAGCCTCAAAACCCTCTTAAAGATATCAATCTCTGTAAAATCAGATCTTAGACGTGACTCAAAATAGGATCTCTTCAGATCTTCGTTTAGCAGTAGCAAGAACTAAGATCTGATTTTAATGAGATCTTTATAAATTTCAATGTGCAGATTGGTCCATTTACATTTAGAGATTAGTTACCTGATGTGAAAGCAGTTGGAAGTGATTTATTTTACCAAGTGTATCGTCTTGTATCAATACAGAAAAAAATGTATCTTGTATCATGTAAACTCATGATGCAGTGATGTATCCTGTCACCGTTAATATAAACTAGACAGCCTAGCTCTAACTTGACTCTCATGATTGATCAATTTCAGTACAGTTTGGACACAAGCTCTTTTCAGCAATGTTTACGGAATACGCATTATGCAAGCATAATTGTTAATGAGCCTCATTGTGTATACATATCTTTTGGATCTTAACAAAAACTTTACAAATTTAAACATCTGAATGTTTATTGAGTTTGAAAGAAATACATACTTGATTAATATACCTGGAAAGTGCTTGCTAAACAAACTTGATACAAATATGCATGTGTTTGTTTTGGCCTGTAGCAAGCTCTGATGTTCATACAGTTTGGCCCTCACTCTATGAACATGCTCCAATGAACTCACACAAAGTGAAAGTCAATTCTTAAGTATTTACATCTTACAGTGCTAGTATAATAATACACATGTAGAATATTCTATATTACCACTGTATAGATGCAAATTTACTCACTGCTTGTTGATCCCCACAACATTGTACTGTCAGTTATCATTGGTAAGCTTAATATAGAGTTATAACACTGCAGTTAGGGTTGGGTCGAAGGTAAAATAATGTGGTCCCGGGACTGCGAGACAGACTTGTGAGACAGACTTGTGAGACTACCCATTTGTGGTGGTCAATGCTCTAACCACCAGATTACTTCACCTCCAATTAATAGAGAACGTATTAGTAAATGGAAATTGAGTCTCATTGCATAGACGAGAGAACTCTATTAATGAAGCAATCTACAGATAACAATAACATGTTCATATGCACATTTGACTTTACTGTTTATTCTTAATCAAAGATAAGAAAGAGTACTGATAGAAACACAATGTAACACTATGGTACTGTGATATGAAGTTGTTGATATACAATATTAGTTTGCAAAAACTGTAGTGCACCAGGAACAATATTAACAGTTTTCGATGTAGACAACATCATCACTGATCAAGTCACATCAAGTTGTATGTGACAGGTTGCCTCACATCATCCAAACAAAAGAAAACAAAAGTTACAACATGAAACCTGTATGCATAGATGCAGAGATTGAGATAATTCAGTGACTTGTTACAATTCCCAATGAAACATGTATGGGAGGGGTATGTCGAAACTCAGTCAGACAGTAACAAATGGCTGTCCATATATACTGAACTGCAAAAGAAACGTCACCATGGGTAGATATATAAGAAACCTTATTTGTCAAAACGCTGTAAACATACTTTGAGACATATTAAAAAGATGAAACTTGGCAAAACTGATTATCAAGGTTGAAATTAAAGTGTCAAATGTTCTTAAAGTGAAACACAACACTTGTCTCTGAGAAAATGGCGTCAGAAGTCAGTATCTTGTGTGTCCGCCATGTGCAGCGATGACTGCTGTGCAACATTGATACATGGAATGGATGAGGCAGTTGAAAAAGGCCATAGGCACTTGAGCCCATACGCTGAGGAACGCCTGACGGTTGTCGGCTTTGGTCAGACGTCATTCGGCCATCTTATAATCTAGTTCCACAGGAGCTCTATGGGATTTAAATTGGGACTGAGGGCAGGCTACTGCATGGTTCTGATGCCATTCTGCTCGAGGAAGTCTCTTGTTGCTCTTGCAGTGTGAGCATGAGCGTTATCATGCTGAAACTTGTCTTGGCGGCGACATGCCAAATGAGGTATGGCATGTGGTCTCAAGACACCATTGCCTCTCCTTGGACCGATGTTCTGGCAGATCACAGGACTGTACCTCTGTGCAAGACCAATTCCACCCCACACTATGATGCTAGGACCACCCCGAATCCGAATAACGTTCCTCAAGGCGTCACTAGACTCTCGCTCTGCCATCTGCTGCCAACGGCTCGTCTGAGAAGAGAACTCTTCTCCACTGCTGGTGGCACCAATGCTGGTGCCCACTGAAGACAGTCCCGGTGATGGTGTCGCGTCAGAATGGGTCCTTGGTGTGGCCTGTCACAGTGGAGGTGTCTGCTCTAATGTGTCGCTGGTGTGTCCCCATGGTCTGTCGAGCAGTTTCCGCAGCAGTAACAAAGCGATCTTGAACATGCTGTCGCACAATCTGACGATCCTGATGTCGGGGAGGGGGGACCCTTGGTTTTCCACCATGTGGTCGGTCATCTGTAGTGTTGGCGGTCTGGTACCATTGCTGGAGCCTGTATATGAATGATCCTTACAAGGATTTGAAACGCATTGGCCACTTGCGGGGCGGTTTGTCCAGCTTGCAATCGTCCAAGGGCTTGGTGTTGCTGATTTCTTGTCAATCTTGGCATGTGGTAGCAATTCAATAACGAATGAATGTTTTCCGATCTGGGTGGATTTTTATAGGGCAAGAAATGGGGGAACACATGAGCATTTCAATCTGCACAGAACCCACTTGCATTGGGTTACCATGGTCATTGCTGTGATGCGTTTGGGCAATTGATTTTATTATCATCTGCTGAGAGTTATGACAAGGACGCCTTGATTTTCTTTCTTAATTTTGAACACTGATTAGGTTATACATGTATATTGGTGTTATAGATATAGTAATACAAGGGCCTTTTTGTAGTTTTCTGGTATAGTATTAAATTATATATAAGGACCACAAAATTCTTATCTAATGCTTGGGATCATGACAAACATGATAAGAACTTTACCTAAAATGTTAACTATGCAGAATACATTGGAATAGTGATAACTAAAAGGACAAGAGCCTGAAATTCTATTAGCCCTTGGGATACCACCAATGTCAGACAAAATGACCGATGTTAATGGGCTAGTGCCAGTCAGCAACTCTGTAGCTTTCATCCTTAAATTAGAACATGACCTTGATATTTCAAGCTACTGTTGAGCATTGTAGTATTTCACTAAAATGATAATAATGATAATAACAGCTATGGAAAATTAATAAGAAATGTCAACTATACCGAATTGTGATCACATACAGCAAGTCTACATGCCCTTAGAATACTTATAACATCAACAAAACTGGTCCGGGCTAGTGCTTATTTCCATCCCCGAACAGCAATAAATCAAATAGATCAAATTGAAAATCTACTAAACAGGCCAAAATGCACAGGGTACAACTGAAAATGAAAGCAGACATATTTTCACTCAAATGATAAAAATAAGCTTTCGGTAATACTTATCAAACCAGATGGGAAAATTGCTCCACCTCCCTCACATCATCTTCATTAACAAGTTATGCATGCTAACCCTCTGAAGCTTGAAAGGATAACTGGCCAACACAATTGATGAGCAAGGTCTTATTTCTAATGATGTCTTATTATTTTGTTGAACAGGTTTGATACAATCACTTGTTAATTACCTGAAACACTTGCCATAAATTAGAAATATATGAGACCTGAAATGTATTTTCTACTACATTTTCAACCTATAACCTAAGGACTAAGTGTAAGTAAATTGATTCGTAACTCCTTGCCAACAGAATTTAAACATAGCATTCTCACAAACACACACCCCCCCCCCAATATTGTCATGATTGTATATACATTAATCCATATAACATTCTACCAATTGAGACAACTAGCCTATAAGAACCACCATGCATATGTGAAAAGCCTATTGGGCCTTTGACAGCTAGAAGTAGAACCAGATTTATTCAACATATGGGTCTCAGTCTATTGGTAGTAGTGTCATAGGTTACCTTTCAGTTGAGATCATTTGAAAATGACAATGACACGTGTGTTCATTCTACATATTTAGAATTCACCTATTTTCACCACTTTGTGTGGGCACATTCTGTGACGTTTGTATGAAATCAGCTGTCAACAACATATGAATGAATTTTCACATGATGGTGGTTCTCAAATCATCGACTATATGACACACAAATACCTTTTTCTCGTATACCATACGTTCGATATCTATATTCATACTTTTGTGGTTTTATCCATGTTAATATGGTCAAAGGTAGATGTGAAACTGTTATCCAAAAGCGCCCATAAACTCACCTCTCCACTTGAAATGTTGATGGCAAGATAGATGTCACCGAAAGATCCACTACCGATTTTTCTAACAAGTCGGTATTTCCCGGCGACATGAAACTCTGTTTTAGCGCTAGACATATTGTACTTTGAGTATAAAGTGACTGATAAAGAGAACTACAATCGTCTAGTGTGGTAAACCCTCACGATTTTCCATTTTTCATCGTTTGTGTATTCGTCGTCTGTCAGATATGGTGGAACACCAACACAAAGACTTCGCGGTGCATTGTGGGAACAGGGTAGGATCATATAGTAGCTTCCTAACAACACTCTTCAACCGGAAAATTGCAGTGACGTCACGGTTGTTATGTGTCATATTGCACTATTGACTTAGTCATTTTGACCTGGGGAAAATGTTGCGAAAAGACTTTTATGTTTGTCAGGTATGTTCTTAAATAAATGTTGTTGATAGTTAGTTTTATTTTGGTTATCTTATCAATAAAAAAGTCAATATTTTGTATTTTACAATATATGTATTTACAAATAATACTACAATTAATACTGATACTACAGTTAATGCGGAGACATATATTGCAAACACATTTCAAACTTGATTTTGAAGTTAATCTATATCATAACAGACTGTAGCTCCGATGAATAATAATCAATGTCGAGTGTATGTATGAATGTGAGTATTTCTTATAAATCAAGTCAGAATTTTGCAAATGAGATTTTAAAATTGTGACTACTGTTTTGTTATAATAAAAAAAAAGCAAGAAAAAGAGGAAAGATATTTATACACTTTACCTTTATAGAAAAAAAGTGATGACATGCAGATACAAATTACGGGACAAAACGTTATTTATTATAATGAATCACATAATTTACAGTTTAGTTGTAGTTTTACATTGAATACATATTCTTTCCATATAACGTAGTGTGCTGCATTGTGTGAAAGCATTATTGGTGCCAACCAATATTAGTCAAAATTGGTGCCTAAATTGATTATCTTTGTGTTTGTATTTTATTTAGTACCTTTCTTTATATCGAAGTACTCTTTATTTTTTGTATGATTACAATGACTCATTGATATCACTTTTCAAATTTTCGGTTCTTCGTATGAAGGTCTATCATATTTCACAAGCAATAACTTGCCGTAAGGAGAGTAGTATCTAAAGTGCACACTAACTTACTGCATAGGGTCGCTACGGGTTACGAACCCAGTAAGTTGTTTAACTTGACTGGTAAATTTGAGATGGGCGAGGCTCGGTTGCGCTAAGTTACACAACATAGCGTTCAAGCGTATATCACGTTCAATCGACCCAAATAGAAGCACGTGTTTTTCAAAGCGAGACGATGTGAACAAGATTGAGCGTCACAGTTTAATGCTTTTCAATGAGAAAAAGTATCCCGTATACGTTTCTTTCTTCATTTACAATTACTATTCGGTTCAGTGACTTGGCATTGTATCTACGTTCAGTATTAATGATCAGGTACATCAATAAACGGGGATAACACTTCGACATGATACATATAAGTATTTGTACATAGTTAAAATGGAGTTGAAAAATAGAACACACTCTCCCATAGCATCCATTAACCCATGCACATGCTATAACACTTTCCCAAAAGTCCATATTTAGAAAATAATAATAAAAAAAGATAATAAACTGTTGAAAAATAAATAGCCTACATGGCTGGATGAAGTTACATGCTTAGACAGTGGCGTATTCGGAGGCTATTTGCTGTCTTTAATATTATATATAAGTGCACTTGTAAACCTACTGCAGTGTTTTTTCCTAATCTGTGGCTAAACAGGCAGCATTATCAACCACAAACAGGGCAAACTGATTACTGCTATTGATAGTGTATTTGGGGAGTTTGTTTGCGTTGAACACCGGCTACGGATAACCTTAATTGACTTATCGAAAGGTACCTAATTACTCGTTCATGCGGAAACATTAATATAACCCGCCCCCTCTTTGATACTTGTCGAAAAACAAACGGTCATCCAACAAACACCCCCACCGCCTGCATGTGTGGTTAATATATATATATATATATATATATATATATATATATATATATATATATATATATATATATATATATATATATATATATATATATATATGTGTGTGTGTACAATCCCACGGAAGTAATGCTTATATATGTACCTGCTTATGGTCTGTATAATATACTGCAATTAAGCCTATATATCATGCACATTGCAGCCAAACACTCGGGTACACATTACTCATTTCGTGTTAGACAATCTATACGTACCCAATGGAGGAGTTTAGATTGGCTTGCCTGGAGTGACAGCTGCCCCTATAATATTATATATATATACATTTCCGATCACTTCAGTACTTTTCAATTGTGTGTCTGTATGTTTTAAAGGACAAGTCTAATTCTTTATACGTGTATTTGGCGATGTAGTCTCCCATCTGTCTATACCGCTGTTCGACCTAGTGACCTGTATTTCGATCAGCTGTTATCATTGTTCACAGGCTGTCCTATGGACCTATGTGTGTCGCTGTATATGTACAAGACCGGTTATGTCACAGTAACACGGCAGCGCCTCGCGCCCCTCACACACGGCGTTGATTGTCAGTCTACCATTGCAAACACGGTGCCCTCGCCTCAATATGGAATTACACGATCTCAAATGTACGGTCGAGGGCGTGCCACTTATATTTAGCCTGTCGCGAGCCCGCACTACGGGTACGGGGTATAACTGGGCGTCTGCCCCATCCCACCACAGTATCTTACTTACTACTGTTATTCGCTATGTATATAATATAAGCATTTTGTAGTTCAGTTAGCTTGTGGGTTCTGGTCTATACAATCCCACCATAGTATATGTTGTCTGCTATTCACTGCGTATACACGCATTAACTTTGTGATTCGGTTAGCTGGTGTTAATCTTATTTCAAAATGTATTATGTACACAAGAATGATTATAACCAGGTTATGTCAAGGTCATGAGAAGTATATCGCCGTAGTTCGGGACAAACAGGGTGTATATGTATTAATAACAAGTTCAGCCATGACCACGCAGTTCTATCGCCTTAAGGCTAGTCAACGAAGCTCGAGCTAACGAGGTTTCAATGCTGTCTCGGTGTAAGTTTAACCGGTTGCATGTGACTAAGCAAAAGGATTAATTTTGGACTGCTGGGCCGTGTCATATACATCTATAGTAGGACTAAGTAATGTTAAACATATACATGAAACAAAGCGCTTGGATGACCCGATACTTGTTGGATGAGACCTCCTCGCGACTTTATTCGTACAAACTCTCACCTTTGTATAGTCTGTGTAACGTATACTGATCATGCCGTTAATAGCGCAATCAATGTTTTATGCACAGTATCATATAATCAGTTGTCTGAGGAACGGATTGGTAAATGACAGAGGTGCAGTGTGTGAAAGGATTCGATCCTGACACACTCCAAGTTTGAACCCAAAGTCAACTCTCGTTCATGACCATGAATGCTTACAACACAAAATGGGTCACCTCTCGCGAACGCACCGTGATATATGGATGTTGTGCGCGTGCGCTACCTGTAGCCAGGCCCGTGACATGCACACCCATCCCATCATCTCATTCAGAGCACAACAATGTCACAACTGACGAACTCCGATAGGAACTAGGCTACAGGAATGTTCTACATCGGAAGTGCCCAGCTGGGCGTGGCACGACATTTTAAGGTGCATCCAGCCATTATCAATCGACTAACACGTGGATTCAACGTGACTGGAAAGGTTACCGGTCGTCCTCGACCAGGTGCAACTTCTGTAACGAACGGCCACAAACACTGCACAGATCATCGGGGCAAGACGGCGCCACATCAGTCTTCAAACTGGTCGAAGACGTCTCATTGCCCATGGGATACGATGTTGTCTACCTCACCACGGTCAGATCCTGTTGCAGCGTCACAGACTTGCCAAACGACAATGGGCAACACCCGGAACATACCGTGGCGTGACGTCAGTTTTTCAGATGAATTCCGTCTCAACTCGATATATGGTCGTTGTCGGAATTACAAATGTAAAGGCGAACGTTTTGCGTATACCTGTATTCCCGAGAGAGATCGTTGTGGAGGAGGTGAAACTGTGGTTTTGGGTGCAATTAATGCCAACTTCCGGTCTGTTATAGTGGTTATCATCGGAAGCCTCAACGCTCAGCGATACAACGACAACGTTCTGCGACCAGATCTCTGTCGCTACTTACAAATGGCACCAAATGACAAATTGTTTTTCAGCAGGACAACGCAAGCCATCACACTGCAAGGTTGTCACAGGACTTCATGTGTCGCAACAACATCCGTGTCATGGATTGGCCAGTATTCCGACGTGTACGACTGACCAACCCACGCAGCAAACTGCTGCCCTGCAGACGCAGGCCCTACAGGATCACTGGCGAGCCACCCCACGACGTCTTGCGAAACGCCTGTGCCTTTCCATGCCTCACAGACTGCAAGCGTGCCTTAGAGCACAAGGACACACTCGATAGCGACAACAGTTGAAAACTGCTTCCGACAGAGTACCCGTGACGTCACTGACGTGTGCTATGGACATGTACGTTGTCTTGAAAATATTCACTGATTGTTTTAGTGAATGTTATTTGTCTTATGGATGGGTTATTTATTATATGTTAGTAAACACAACATAAACTTGCGTTATTAATGAATTTCAGTATATATCGCGCCCTTGTGATATATCCTTGACTGCAGACCGTCTGTAGATACCAAGACTGCACGTTTTAATCCTCTTCGTCCTTTAGCCTACGGGCTTAAAAACGGAAAAAATATAACATTTTTGAGCCCATGGGCTTAAGTATAGTTGAAACATTGAGTGATCTCTCTTATCGTATACTCTTCAACATGTTGTAGCTCTCTTCTGTATTTCCAGTTTGCACAAATATTGCACCTTAAGCCCGTCAGAGGTTTCCACAAGACAATTGGAACCTTAACGTTGGTAGTCACATCGTGGATACTCAGTGTGACATTTTAAACGCAAAGGGAAGACACGCGTAAGTGCGATATTGGTTAGTTGTTTCTTTTTAACAGCCGTCATTTCAGTTTTGCACGTGTAACTTGGGATATTCATTCTTCCCATCATGTTTTTCTCTTTTTCGTTTTTAAGTCCTGGGCTTAAATTTGGATAAAATATTACACAATTCAAATAGGCATAGTAAGCCCGGGGCTTAAAACATGCAGTCTCGGTACGTCTTCCCTGGTGTAGAATCTGCGTGTATCATGTCAGCAGTAAATTAGTACGGGTGTTAGTGTATATGATTTTCAAGTGAACTTATATGTCATAATCGTGTATTCCTTAGTACAAAATAGGAACGCGGTTGTTGTATACTCTTAACAAAAGATAGGGGATCATAAAATATAAATGGTAAGAAAGAAAAGTGTTGGCGAAATATCCTGTACAAGAATCTGTAAAACACATGCTGTAGTTTGTAGGTGCTTCACGCATTAGCGCCACACGATGCGAAGGGTGTCATTCCTGATTTTGACACTTTCAAGGAAGGTCTATTGATCTCCGTGGACCATTATTCCTCTCAATCTTACTGAGTTTGCTTATCACACAGTTGTGATTTACTTGATTTCATTCTTTGGTTGTGTATGAACCAGCGACGACTGAAACGCGCGGAACATCTACCGACTTTTGCCATGCTGGAAACTGACAGAAGTCAGCGTGCAGTGGCCAATGCGTTCAATGTTTCTCAGTTTGTGATTATCTACCGACAACAGCTAGTACCAACAAACCCAAAATGTTGACGATCTATCCCGTTCAGGGCGTCCCACGTCAACTACAGTCGTACAGGAACGATTGATCCGCAACCAGGCTCAAACGACGAATCAACTGGTGGAATAAGAGTTACGGGTCAGACATTAGGAATCGTCTACATGAAGCTCATCGCCATGCTCGACGGCCCCGTGTTGTGCCGCCTCATACAAATCGTGAACTTGCCAACAGACGTCAATGGCGTACACAACGTCCAACGTCGCTGGTCACGTGTCATGTTGTCAGATGAGTCCCGATTCACTTTGCACTTCCTTGATAGGCGTGGTCGTGTCTGAACGTCAATCCAATGTCAACTAGAGACCTCATGAAAGATTTGGCGGTGGATCGTTTATGGTTTGGGGTGATATCATTATGATTGAGTGAACCCCACGCCATATTGTACAAGGAAGGGTCAGAGGACAGTACTATGAGGACAAACATACCCCTTAGTTGTCACGTTTGTAAGGCATGTGGATCGACGTTTTAGAACGACAACGCTCGTGTTCACCGTGCACGAATCGTCAATGCTCACCCCCAGCAGCACAGCATCTATAAAATACCATGGCCCAGACCTCTCCCCCATTGAACACGTGAGCGTCAACATCATAGACTGCCTACCAGGTTGGCTGAACTTATTAAATGGGACAGACTCCCTCGACCCGCACTAGCGAGACTCATACGCAATGTGCCTCGGTGAGTGAACGAATGTTTGACAAACCGTGGAGGTATTAGCACCACGAAAAACCCCGTCAACTTTGAATGTCCCATCTTACCCCTATAGTCCTTCAATATCGTTAACTCTACTGTCAGACTGCACTACCGGTTGTAATGTGTTCCCAATTCGTTCATTATGTTTATACAACCTATTACTAGACATTTATATCTCATGCAATTTTGGAATTTTAAAGTTATTTCCGTTTATCCCCTACTTTTGGGTTAAGAGTATATATACATGCCTCACATTCTGATATAACACAACCTTTTTATCATGACGAATATGTAGATACTGTGTTTGACAGTATGACAGTCATGCTATATCAGGGGGGTCTACAATATAGCATCTAATTCAGGCACACCACTGAGTGGAAACATGATTAACAATCCACACCTTCAGGGCACGGTGACAAGGTCACAGAGGCTGACAACCCGATCCAGTATTAATTTAGTCGCTTCTTACATCCATCACTGTGTCTGCTGGGAACCTGTTCTGTACTTCCGTATGACGAAAAGACTTGGAATCTGTATGTATCAACCAGTGAAAATTGTGAATATGATTCCGTGTATAATACACCAATACGTGAATACAAGCGGCTGGACACAGGAGGACGTCTGGTGTGCTGTATCCGAGTCTGTTCTTGTTGTTTCGTGGGCCGGCGGCATGCCGCCTGGTGGCTCCTGGCGCTGGAACACCCCCACTCACTTGACACTAGGTCAAGCCAGGTTCAGTCTGAAGGTGACCATGCAGTGGGAGGGATTACTATTCAACAAGTTAATCTATATCCCTTAAACCCAGGGGTCACGGTGTCCCACCATGGAGGCGATTCTTACACTACTGTTCAAAATAAACGTCCCCTCAATCGTGACGAGTTGGAAATCTTCCGTTGCCCATACGCAATGTTATGTTGGCCGAGAGAACTATAGAATTAGAGTCCGTCTGACACTTCCCGATTTAAACTGAAAACTCATTTTCGTTTTTCCTTAATCGAGTGCTATATGGGTATAGGCCAGCACAAGTTCTCACAGACACGCACACCTGTGTCAAAGTATTAAATTTCAGTGATTGCAGGCGCTTGGACTTTTCGCTGTCCTCTTGGCGAATAATTTTGATCGAGTTGTCAGGCTCGGTGATTTGGTTAAATGCCTGTTATCGTACCCAGTCGTGTGGGACATTGCTAATAAAATCAACTGATCTGTCTGGTCCATATTCGATTAGTTACTAACCGACATTGGTTAATGGATGGAGGCACCGAGTATATGTTGAAGTATGTGTACGCCACACAGACTACACGGAACTGGGGCCCAAACTCATAAAGCCTTCGCAGCGTCGACAGATCGCATGAGTGTAAGGTTAAAACTAAGATGATTTCAATATTATTTACGACCGATCCACAAAGCGTTCTTTACACATTTGTAAGTTCAGTGTCTTACAATCAAAAGTTCAGTGTCTTACAATCATTGTCCTGAACTGAGATAACATCGCTCTCCTGTGATGGAGGTGGTAATAGACAGGGGTTTCCTAATAACGTCATTACGCGCCACTCTGATCTCAGTGGTCTGGTCATTCAATTCATTTACACTTCGATTGTCAAATGATCAGAACATGCATGCTGTGTAAATTACCTGCATCTGTTCCTAGTTATTTTAACCGCCTTATTTTGGACAGAATAGAAATCCTGTAAAAATTAGAACATTTAAGGATTTTTGTTAAAACTGTGTTTGCATTATTATATTATTTGATACGTAGTTATCATGTGTAAACTATACGTAGTAGGCCATAGAAAAGAAATAGAGGCATGGAAATATAACAGAAATACCATCTTTCTCATATTTCCAATTTAATTGCATAAGGACGTTCACCGCATGAAATCCCTTCCCTCATACTGTGACTGACCGCCTCTTCACTGCGTACAGGATGCTATCTATGCAACCAACAATTTTGAAATCTACTACTGCCTTATAACGAGTCTTTGGTGATACGTTGGTCTGGTGTTGTCTTTGGGAAGGAAATTAGATTGAGCTGATTGATGACAGCTGCGTCAGTCCTGTGGAATAGCAGTGACACGGGGGACTGGGCTACAACATAAAAGTCCGCTAGTTCGTAGACAAAACCATAACATCGGAGGGCGAGCAGTCCCTTGTCTTTCCATGGACTGTGCATGTGGACGCTCTGTTTAGAAAGCAAGGTGTGTCGAGTTTAGAAGTTATTAAACATATGCCATGACGTGGTAACCGGTAGCACCGGACGCTGCTCTCATCATCAAGCGTGTCGAGGAGCCTAGCTCTCCGTAAGCTTGAACTCATAGAATGTCGAATGCAGCATATTTGGCACCGTCAGATTTCAGTTTGGTTTGTCAAATCAGTTTGGTTTGTCACATAACTAGGGGTGCGTTGCAAAGCGCCAATCGCTTGCAAGCGATGTACAGCGATTCGCCTTACAACAGTGCGCTAACTTTCAGCCGTTTGCAAGCGAAACAATCGCTGGCTGAGGTCGCTTCGTTCTAAATCCAAAATGGCGGCTTACTTTGACAGCGGAACAAGAATTTCTTGACTGGATCAACGAGGAAATCAGCAAAGGCAGCGAAGACCCCATCATCCTCAGCCTGCTCTACATCTTCAAAGTAGTCATAAATTCCATCAGCTTGTCATCGAGTTTCTTCTATTACGTTCCTCATTACGTCAAGGCAACCAAGCGTTAGTTGCGCCGCCAGTTTGGAAGAGTGGGCAAGGGCTTCGAACTGTTGCAGACACCAGGATGAGCGATTAATTTGCTCTGAGCGATTCGTGGCTTGCAAAGCGCCTTAGTGGTAGCTGGTGGATGAAACAACAATAATGCCATCTACATATAATTTTGGTGAGGGTGCCAACTCCCTTTTCGTATGCGGGATGCCCAGTCCTGTTATGTGGTATTCCGGATGCCGCAGTGCAGTATGCCGGATGCCATGACATGTGTATCTGGTGCGCGGATGGCACTATTTTTTGTCTTGCAAAGACTGAAACATCAATAAAAATACTTAGCCCCAAAAACCTACGCATGGTGATGCATTCTTACTGAAAACCCCATTCTAATTGTGATGTACCACTGCGCACAGTGATGTGACCCAACAGCTCCTAAGCAAGATGCTACGACCCATTCAATAGGTTCCTTATCAAACTGTTTCTAGTCACACATAATATGATTTATGATAAAGAATTCCCACAGCTGGGAGAAGATGACAGGTTTATTTACCCTCGAGCCTAGGATGTAACGCTGGTGTTCTGTGCTGGTAAATGCGCCCCACAATGTATAATTCATTTTACAAAAGATAACTTGATCCAGAGGATCAACAAGACCTTTTGTAGCATACCTACCTGTTGATGACATAAAGCGCACATGTGTAACCCCATCTTCCCGAGGCAAGGATGTCCACTAGGCCGTTTCAACAAAGACTTGTTTCCACCCTTGCCACGTAAAGCCCACTTTTCTGTGCTAAATATGATTGGACTATCGCACATATCGATGGTCCAATCAGAGAACGTTTCACAAAATTTCACACCTTCGTGTGAATGTGATAATCTTGGACGCGACGTTAAACCCCATTTCACCTCACCTCGTGTGAATGTGAGTTTTACCGCTGCCTGTCTTTGTTGACACGAATATGTCTTTTTCATCTTTAAAACCCACCAGCGATTGGCAACGTTTTTCTGTCAGGAAACAAATCGCGAACGTTTTCGTTATCTGATCGGCTAGGTCGTCGCGTTTTCCCTACGAGGGGCACAACTCGTGATCTACGCGAGGTGGCGTCAGGGTTGAGCCACGAAAAGAGGCCTTGATGTGTTATTGTTATTTGCATGTGGTATCTTCAGAATGAGGAATACGAATATGGCACAATTCCCTTTAAATATTTATGTAATATAAAAGTAGAAAACAAACATATTATGAAACCAAAACTAGCAATATGTTTTCACAGCAATGACTTCCTGAAGCACTTGTTACTGTAAGGAACATGGGGTAATACGTTGACACAACAATGACTTCCCGAAGCACTTGCTACTGTAAGGAACATGAGGTAATACGTTGACACAACAATGACTTCCCGAAGCACTTGCTACTGTAAGGAACATGAGGTAATACGTTGACACAACAATGACTTCCTGAAGCACTTGTTACTGTAAGGAACATGAGGTAATACGTTGACACAACAATGACTTCCTGAAGCACTTGTTACTGTAAGGAACATGGGGTAATACGTTGACACAACAATGACTTCCTGAACCACTTGTTACTGTAAGGAACATGAGGTAATACGTTGACACAACAATGACTTCCTGAAGCACTTGTTACTGTAAGGAACATGGGGTAATACGTTGACACAACAATGACTTCCTGAAGCACTTGTTACTGTAAGGAACATGGGGTAATACGTTGACACAACAATGACTTCCTGAAGCACTTGTTACTGTAAGGAACATGGGGTAATACGTTGACACAACCGAACTTGTAAGCTTCGTATCTGTAGCCTAGGTTAAAAGGCACTGGTAAACCGCAATGCTTTTAGTATTAGTCCAGGCAATATAGTGTTAAACCTAGGACACATTGTAAAAGTTTTCATTTTGCGTTTTCTAGCATGGAATAACTTAGTATTAAACATACTAAAAATATACATTCATATTTTAAGTGGAACATATAAAAATCCAGACTTGAAATTATTGACCAAAATGGAGATGGCCGGCCGTTAGCCCAACCGGAGCTCCATACCAACACAAGATTACTCTTGTCAAGAACAAAAGCCCACGTCAAGATTCTTCTGTAGTTATTCAAGGTACCGAGGTCCACAACCATTCACCTGGGATGTTTCTTCAGTATGCAGCATCAGAACCATCGATGGGGAGAACACCTTCCATGGAATGGGTATCATTGCTACAATAATTCCAAAGGCTAAACTGATAACACCCATTAAGAGAGCTGATATTTCCCTTGATGATATTGCAAAGATTGGCAGGATTAATATCAAGTCTTTCATCTTTAGAAAGGATGTGATTGCATCTCTGCACTATGAACATCTTGCTGATCCAACTGCATTTGAACCCTATACCATCATTGACCTTCTTTGGAAATCATCACTTCTGCTAAAAGCTTCTAGACCAAAGTGGTCTGGCTTTATGCAGTTATTACATCAAAGAAGTCAAAAAGGGACATCATCCGTCATGTTTCTACCAATGATTGACATGGATCCAAATGAGAAAGACGGTGCTGACTTACAGGCCATAATACTCAGGCTAGGAGGGTTTCACATTCTCATGAGTTTCCTCGGATACATTGGGCACTTGATGGGAGGATCAGGACTTCGAGAACTTCTTGAACTGGGGTGTGCTGCGAACACAGTTGATTACATATTGTCAGGTAAAGCTGTGGCTAGAGCTGTTTGAGGACATCTGCTTGTTGATGCTGCATTGAACTGTATTTTGTGTACCAAGGCAATCAGCAAAGATCCCAGTGAACAGGATATCAACGATGAAGTCGGTGAACAAATTAAGAGCAATAATAGAACTTCAACACAATTTTCAAACAACTCAGATGTTCGGAATCTGTCACACCTCTTGGAACAGGCATTATCTGGCAAAATATCAACAGAACAGCTTGATGATAATAGTGATCTGCTGGCCTTTCGTGATACAATTGATGAAGTGAAGAAATCTATTGAAAATCTCAAGACACCAAAGTTGTGGATCTAGTAGCTCCGACTGATTGACATACTCGGGAAGTTCATCAAAGGCGAACGCGCTGGAGAATGATCTCTCCACCTGCAGAGTCTGCATGATATGTTACCATTTTTTGCATCATCTGGACATAACCTGTTCTTGAAATCTGTCTATCTGTATCTTCAGAAAATGTCGACATTAGAGAAACAACACCCAAATGTTTATCAGCAGTTCTGCAGTGGAAGGCATGTTGTGCGCGGGTCAGATAGAGCATGGGCAGGTCAGATAGAGCATGGGCAGGTCTCTCTGTTGATCTTGTCATTGAACAATGTCTTATGCGGAGTGTCAAATCAAACGGTGGCTTGACAAGAGGACGAGGGTTCACAGAGGCACAGAGACTCGTATGGGTCATGTCCACTCAAGCTTGTGCTGAGGTAAACAGTTCGTTGCAAGAACTAACTAGGATTGTGTATTCAACCAGTGATCAACATAAAGAGTGTTCAAATGCTAGAATTGTCAAGGACATGGAAGGTGCAAATGTGATTCTCAAACATCTCACAGAAATGGAACCATTCAGTGTAGACACAGCTCTCAGAAATATTGCCACTGGTGTAACTTCTCATCCGCCAGTAAATGCTTTTGATGCAAAACCAGTAGGGGATAAGATTCTGCAGTCCATTGAAGGTAAACGTGTTGCGGACCATTCATTCCAGAAGAAGCAGCAAGCAGTGACAATGGATGTCAAGTCAACTGTAATTATAAAGGTTAAAGGTGAAGAAATTACAGTAGATCATCAACTGCTTTTTCAATGATTGGTCACAGCAGGTTACAGGTCATGTGATCTTTCTGATGTTTTCAAATATGAACTCTGCTCATTCCCAACTGCTCCATTTGACCCTAAAACTGTGATGAGACAAACAAACAAATCATCTCTCGCAAATGCTATGTGGACCTCCGTTTAAGTGAAATATATAAGGGCAAAAGAAGAAGAGATCAAGTATGTTCTTGATGGCGGCGCTTTGCTACATAGAATTCCATGGACAAAGGGAACTAAGTGTTCAGATATATGCAGCAATTATTTAGTATGTCAAAAGGAGGGTGAGGCAACTGTTGTGTTTGATGGCTACACTGACAGTGCTACAACAAAGGACTGTACACATGCCAGAAGAAATTCAAGATGTGAAGGAACCATTGTATCTTTAAACAAGTAACATGCCTCTTCAGAGGAAAAAGGAAGAGTTTTTCTCCAACAAGGAAAACAAGAAACGATTTGTCAACATACTTGCTGGTTGTCTAAAGGATAATGGAATTCATGTTTATCATACAAAAGAAGATGCTGATGTTCTGATTGTCCTGACAGCCATTGAATCAGCACAGCATCATCACACAGTGCTTATAGGAGAGGACACTGTTCTCCTCATACTACTCCTTCATCACGTAAAACATGCCAAGCACACATTATTCTTCAGATCCGAACCCAGGAAAATGTCACTGAAACCTGCACGGTGTTGGAACATCACGACTGTCATTGCTTGGGTCTGAACTTTGTTACCACTTCCTCTTTCTTCATGCTATTAGCGGCTGTGTAGGGACCCAGGCTGTTCTTACAAAGGCAAGAAAAGACAACTTCTTTCTTCAACAAGCAGGTGCAAGTGTTCATGGAAGGCACAAGTTCTAAAGAGGATCATCAAAGCAGGTGTTTGTACAGTGGAAATCTAAACGAAAGTCTTGATGTGTTGAGACTTCGAAACTTTCACGAAAAAGCAGGTTCTAATGTTGCTGTTGTTCAACCTCGCGCACTGCCACCATCCTCTGCAGCAGTGAAGTATCCCAGTTTCCGCGTCTATCTTCAAGTTCAAACTTGGATGTCTAGTACTTGCTTCTTGCCATCAGAGGAGTGGGGCTGGAAATCTGTGCAGGGTAAACTGGTTTTGTGAGATCTCCCTACAGCACCTCAAGAACTCCTTTATATGTACGCGATGTACGCGTCGCAAAAATGGGCTTGAGTCTTCTATGGCATGTGGTGAATGCAAAGGAAATTGTACAGTTGTTTCTCGAGATGTTGAAGAAGAAGATGTTGACGATACACAGTGAGTGAGTGATTTGGGTTTAACGCCGCTTTTAACAGTATTCCAGTTATATAAGGCGTTTCAGCTTAATGTGGGAGGAAAGCCCGAAGTGACGCAGGTCTCAGACGTTTACCACTTCGGTGAAACCCACGAGCACGGGTAGGGTGCTGACAAACCTAGAAACATAATTGGGGCGAACCGGGATTCGAACCCACGATCATAGGTTTCTGGCGTACCCAAGGGACGCAACTCTGCACAGCGAATCGCGGCGCCTTAGACGACTGGGCCACCCGTGGCCCCTTTGACGAGACACAGCCCATCTAACATCATTCGTTCGCATAATCGTTCGCAGATCTCAGACATTTAACTGATACACGTTTATTGAAGCAAAAATTGGAGACGTGTTGATTAGCAGCATGTTATGATTGTTTTCTTTCATTTTGCAAAAATATTAAGAAATATTGAAATTGACATCATTTTACTTAAAATGTGGATGTTTTGATAATTTTGTAATGGTTTGTGACATATTTGCAATGAAAAGAAATTATTCTACTAATTTCATTTAACTTGTTAAAAAAACCCAGAAGTTTTACTTAATGACATTCCATCTAAACACGAGTGCAACTGTGCTTATCCAGTCGGTATAGACCAAAACGTCTAATCGAAGCGGGGCGGTCGGGTAGCCTAGTGGTTAAAGCGTTCGCTCGTCACACCGAACACCCGGGTTCGAATCCCGACATGGGTACAATGTGTGAAGCCCATTTCTGGTGTCCCCCGCCGTGATATTGCTTGAATATTGCTAAAAGCGGCGTAAAACCATAACTCACTCACTCTAATCGAGCCATTATCAAAATTCTGAGGTCTGCATTGTAAAGACCTGCCTCATAAGATTATTTTAATATGAATGAAAGTATTACCTCATGTTTTAATGACAATTTTCTATTTGTTTTAATCATTTGTGTTTGTTTAATGTGTCAATATGGTAAACTTTATGCTTTTCATGGTCTTGTACATTTTGTTCATTATTTCAAATGATGTATATAACAATATGAAAGCTATTAAAAGTCATCATAAACCAAGTGACTATTATCAAGATGAATAAAACGAACAATATCTTGTTATATTTGAGTCTTTATTCATTGGATATGAAGCTGAAATTACAATCAAACGTGTATCATAGAAATTAAAGCCGCTGCAGTGTTACTTTGCCTTCAAAACTCTAGTGGGGGCACGGGTGGCCCAGTCGTCTAAGGCGCCGGGATTCGCTGTGCAGAGTTGCGTCCCTTGGACACGCCAGAAATCTATGATTGTGGCTCGTAGGTTTCACCGAAGTGGTAAACGTCTGAGACCTGCATTACTTCGGGCTTTCCTCCCACATTAAGCTGAAACGCCTTATATAACTGGAATACTGTTAAAAGCGGCGTTAAACCCAATTCACTCACTCACTCACTCAAAACTCTAGTAAAATCATGAACAAGTTTAGCAGAGAGGGCATGTGTTTGACCTTCAAAACAAATATGATATTCTTCTATAGTTTTGATATAACATAATATCTACATTTAACTTCAAAATAAACATAGTAACATTACTCCTGCAATTTGTCCTAGGTTGACCCTATTTTTGCCTTTATATTGCCTGGACTATATCGCTTTTTCAAGTATATGTACGACAGAAAGAGATATTTTACGTCCGCTTCCTAATGTCCATGAAAGATGTGGTTGAAATATAACATTGTAGCTGGATGTTGTTTCAGAATTTTTTCAGTTTATAAGTAAGATAAAACACTCTCCGTGCTTTTATGGGATTTAAAAACCACTAGACTACCCCACCGCCCCCTATGTATATTTAAAGTCACTCCCGACTTTCAACTTGATTCAGTCCAAGTACTTGCTAAAAGTAGAAAGAAGAAGAAAGACTCTGAAAATTGGATTCATGTTTGTAAATGCTTACGCATAAAAATATTCAATCTGTCTGTATTTTGGGCAAAAGGCCTTATACCGAATAAATCTGTGTTTGTCTGTCGTATAACATGGTCCATTCCAGATGCAACTGAGATGCACTCTTGGAAGTTGAAAATGCGACGGTTAATCTCTTATGTGACCCAACAATAATGACGCTGTGTAGATATACTCCGCAAAAAAAACCACGCACAAGTAGTAAAATCGTAAATATCTGACAGTGTTGCCAATAGCCATACAAAATTAATACCAAAAACACACTCGTCATTTCACCTTGGATTGGGATTGATTTGTTTGGACAAGCTGAGGTACTGCAGCAGTTTAGTGAAAAAATGGAAAAGAAAAGGGTTTCCGTCAGTCGTGGCACGTTTATTTACTGTAAGATAGTGATGGCATGCAAAGGAAAACCCAACGTCTTCATACGTAATGTTGCATGTGCACGTCATGATGGTGTGTTTCGGCGACAGGCTCTCACGTGGTTGTGTTTTTGCGACCTCATTCTTTCCACACAAATCAATCCCAATCCATGCAGAAATGACAAATTCGTTTTTGGTCTTAATTTAGCATGGATATCGGCAACACTTACGATTTTACTACTTTTGCGTTATTATGTGCAGAGTATAGATATGAACGGTCTATATCGATGTCGATATAACATCGTACCTGACCATAATCCCACGGCGAGAGTTGTGCACACAATTTATTATAACATTTCTGATAGCCATTCCACAACATATTTGGTACCACGATGGTCTCTAAGTTATTAATTCTGAACCCGAAAAGGGGTCACGGGTGGCCCAGTTCGCTGTGCAGAGTTGCGTCCCTTGGGCACTCCAGAAACCTATGATTGTGGGTTCGAATCCCGGTTCGCCCCGGTTATGATTCTAGGTTTGTCAGCACCATACCCGTGCTCGTGGGTTTCACCGAAGTAGTAAACGTCTAAGACCTGCATTATTTCGGGCTTTTCTCCCTCATCAAGCTGAGATGCTGTGATATAACTGGAATACTGTTAAAAGCTCAGCTCACTCACGGTCTTAACAACTGCTTTCAAGTTTCGGTAAGGGGCAAAGCGCGGTTCAGTCGGGAAATTGGGAACTCGAAATTGAAACCAAACTTTATCATGAACCTTCCATCAAGTTCAGGCTTTCAGTTTGCACAAGGGCCACGGGTGGACCAGTCGTTATCGGCCTCGCAATTCACTGTGTATAGTTGCGTCCCTTGGACACGCCAGAAATCTATTATATGTTCGAATCCAAGTTTTGTTTCTAGGTTTATCTTAAACCTTCATCACTTCGGGCTTTCCTCACACAATAATCTGACACACCATGATATAAATGGCATACTGTTCAAAGCGGCGTTGAACCCAGCTCACTCACTCATAGGTGTAGATGTCTGCGTGTTTTTTTTTTAAACGCAATGTTCAATCAGTGAAAACGTTAAAAGACCATCCATTTAACCTCGGAGCCTTTACCACGACACGAAGAGACTTCCTTTATAAAGTTATCACTCATTATACTGAATGAGTACAACATTTTGACTTAAGTACAACATCAAGAATTTAGAAAACCAAGACGTCAAGAGTAATCCAAATTCACGAGCGTTAAACGACGACTACTTCAGCTTGAAACTTTACGTAATGAATCGTTTTAAGCAAAGAGTAAAGAGGGTTTGTGAAACAAGATAATTGAAACAAGACTTCTTAAAACCCCAGCCTGGTGGTGACATTGGGTTAATTCCAAGGTCACGTCGTGACACTGATGGTGACCCTTGGTCTTCCACTACAATTTGCACGTAACTCACGTTACCATGGCCGTTGCCGTGATGCGTTTTGGCGATCGATTTTATTGTCATGTCCTTTGTTATTTTTTTATCATCAAGTTTCATTTTTCCGGACTATGTAATGTTAAATTTTAGAAACTCTGACAAAAAATACCCAGATATTTAAATGACAACTTTTTATGCAACGCTACTTGGGGTGACCAACTGCAACCAGTATTCCAAATTATCCACAGAATCAAGCATCACTGCAACCACAGAGTCGACGGCAACGTTTAGTACTACTGATGAGTTATAGTATATGTTATCGCATTTGAGCAGACGAAGAAGTGGTTGATAACAAGAGCACCTTCCCATGCCGTCAGGCTTCGATGCCACACTCTCACCAGGCCACGACAGCTGCGCCAGCGTATGCCAGTTTTCGTCAGCACATACGAAACGCAGGCGGCAGGTATCTGATTTAGATAAGCATAAAATAGTAAGCTTGAAAACAGAGCTGCACTTTGCTACAAAGCATATCTGTATTAATGTTTTGCCTGTATCGTGTGTCTGTCCTCTGAGACAGCGATATGAAGAACATCTACAACACATATTTCGAATAAGCGCCACTAGCGACTAAAGCGCACATAAAATGACCACGATCCGAACGTTGTTCACGCTATCACGCCTCTCATCAGCAGTTCATGAAACTCGGTTTCCAACGACCTCACAGCGACATATTCACAGTGCACAGCACATTTTCCCTGGTCGCGGTGCAGCTCTGAGTCTCTCCAAACATTGTACATCCTTGAAGTAACGTCATGTGCAGCTCTGAGTCTCTCCACACACTGTACATCCTTGAAATAACGTCATGTGCAGCTCTGAGTCTCTCCACACATTGTACATCCTTGAAATAACGTCATGTGCAGCTCTGAGTCTCTCCACACACTGTACATCCTTGAAATAACGTCATGTGCAGCTCTGAGTCTCTCCACACACTGTACATCCTTGAAATAATATCATGTGCAACTCTGAGTCTCTCCACACATTGTACATCCTTGAAATAACGTCATGTGCAGCTCTGAGTCTCTCCACACACTGTACATCCTTGAAATAACGTCATGTGCAGCTCTGAGTCTCTCCACACATTGTACATCCTTGAAATAACGTCATGTGCAGCTCTGAGTCTCTCCACACATTGTACATCCTTGAAATAACGTCATGTGCAGCTCTGAGTCTCTCCACACACTGTACATCCTTGAAATAACGTCATGTGCAGCTCTGAGTCTCTCCACACATTGTACATCCTTGAAGTAACGTCATGTGCAGCTCTGAGTCTCTCAACACACAGTACATCCGTGAAGTAACGTCATGTGCAGCTCTGAGTCTCTCCACACATTGTACATCCTTGAAATAACGTCATGTGCAGCTCTGAGTCTCTCCACACACTGTACATCCTTGAAATAACGTCATGTGCAGCTCTGAGTCTCTCCACACACTGTACATCCTTGAAGTAACGTCATGTGCAGCTCTGAGTCTCTCCACACACTGTACATCCTTGAAATAACGTCATGTGCAGCTCTGAGTCTCTCCACACACTGTACATCCTTGAAATAACGTCATGTGCAGCTCTGAGTCTCTCCACACACTGTACATCCTTGAAATAACGTCATGTGCAGCTCTGAGTCTCTCCACACACTGTACATCCTTGAAATAACGTCATGTGCAGCTCTGAGTCTCTCCACACATTGTACATCCTTGAAGTAACGTCATGTGCAGCTCTGAGTCTCTCCACACATTGTACATCCGTGAAGTAACGTCATGTGCAGCTCTGAGTCTCTCCACACATTGTACATCCTTGAAATAACGTCATGTGCAGCTCTGAGTCTCTCCACACATTGTACATCCTTGAAGTAACGTCATGTGCAGCTCTGAGTCTCTCCACACATTGTACATCCGTAAAGTAACGTCATGTGCAGCTCTGAGTCTCTCCACACACTGTACATCCTTGAAATAACGTCATGTGCAGCTATGAGTCTCTCCACACATTGTACATCCTTGAAATAACGTCATGTGCAGCTCTGAGTCTCTCCACACATTGTACATCCTTGAAATAACGTCATGTGCAGCTATGAGTCTCTCCACACATTGTACATCCTTGAAATAACGTCATGTGCAGCTCTGAGTCTCTCCACACACTGTACATCCTTGAAATAACGTCATGTGCAGCTCTGAGTCTCTCCACACACTGTACATCCGTGAAGTAACGTCATGTGCAGCTCTGAGTCTCTCCACACACTGTACATCCTTGAAGTAACGTCATGTGCAGCTCTGAGTCTCTCCACACACTGTACATCCTTGAAATAACGTCATGTGCAGCTCTGAGTCTCTCCACACACTGTACATCCTTGAAATAACGTCATGTGCAGCTCTGAGTCTCTCCACACACTGTACATCCTTGAAGTAACGTCATGTGCAGCTCTGAGTCTCTCCACACACTGTACATCCTTGAAATAACGTCATGTGCAGCTTTGAGTCTCTCCACACACTGTACATCCTTGAAATAACGTCATGTGCAGCTCTGAGTCTCTCCACACACTGTACATCCTTGAAGTAACGTCATGTGCAGCTCTGAGTCTCTCCACACACTGTACATCCTTGAAGTAAGTAACGTCATGTGCAGCTCTGAGTCTCTCCACACACTGTACATCCTTGAAATAACGTCATGTGCAGCTTGGTTTGGGGAAAGGTGGGACTTTGCTCCTACTTACCTTTCAGACGTCTAATCAGTTAACCGTAGTATATGTCGACTGGTAACAGTAGTATATGTCGCCTCTTAACTGTAGTATATGTCGCCTGTTACCTTTAGTATATGTTGCCTGTTAACAGTAGTATATGATGCCTGCTACCTGTAGTATATGTTGCCTGTTACCTGTAGTATATGTCGCCTCTTACCTGTAGTATATGTCGCCTGTTACCTGTAGTATGTGTCGCCTGTTACCTGTAGTATATGTCGCCTGTTACCTGTAGTATATGTTGCCTGTTAACTGTAGTATATGTTGCCTGTTATCTGTAGTATATGATGCCTGCTACCTTTAGTATATGTCGCCTGTTACCTGTAGTATATGTTGCCTGTTAACAGTAGTATATGATGCCTGCTACCTGTAGTATATGTTGCCTGTTAACAGTAGTATATGTCGCCTCTTAACTGTAGTATATGTCGCCTGTTACCTGTAGTATGTGTTGCCTGTTAACTGTAGTATATGTCGCCTCTTAACTGTAGTATATGTCGCCTGTTACCTGTAGTATGTGTTGCCTGTTAACTGTAGTATATGTCGCCTGTTACCTTTAGTATATGTCGCCTGTTACCTTTAGTATATGTTGCCTGTTAACAGTAGTATATGATGCCTGCTACCTGTAGTATATGTTGCCTGTTAACAGTAGTATATGTCGCCTCTTAACTGTAGTATATGTCGCCTGTTACCTGTAGTATGTGTTGCCTGTTAACTGTAGTATATGTCGCCTCTTAACTGTAGTATATGTCGCCTGTTAACTGTAGTATATGTTGCCCGTTAATAGTAGTATATGATGCCTTTAAGCTGTAGAATATATTGCCAATTATCAGTAGTATATGTTGCCTTTAAGCTGTGGAATATATTGCCAGTTAACTGTAGTATATGTCGCTTGTTAACTGAGCATGTGATACCTGTAATTTATAATGGGAGTTGCAGGCCCTACACCAACCACTCGGCCTGTCGATTATTTCTAAACAAATCCTAGTAATCTTGAATATTTTAACTTTTATGCTCACAGGAAACATGGTTTATTTTCTCTACCATCTATCACTGTAAAAAAACCCATTGTTTCTGCTATGGTTTAACATTTAGCAATTACCACAATACAATGTTTGGAAGTACCGTGCATCACAATTACTTGCGGTGCTATATATCCTTTACATGTCTCGTATAACTGGCAGCTGATTTCTCATTCTGTTTACCATGTTTTTTTTGTGGCGTTGTTTCAGACAGAGAGACAATTTAGGTAGTTAGCCAGGCTACGGTTATATCTCAATATACATGTACAATCGTGTATGATATGTATGTATGTATGTATGTATGTATGTATGTATGTATGTATGTATGTATGTATGTATGTATGTATGTATGTATGTATGTATGTATGTATGTATGTATGTATGTATGTATGTATGATAATCCTTCACTTTGGTTTTGCTGTCACACAGGAGACTAGATATGTGTCCAGAAACAGTTGTTTGTCTTAATACACTCATTAGTTTAGGAATGTTGTTTGTGATTATGTAAGCTATTTTGGAAATCTCATGAAACGTTTAAATTTTAATATAACATGATGTTTTACCTCAAATATTTTGCATATCTTTAGATGCATGTATTGTCCATGATAACCACAACCTTCTTGTCATTAGATCCATTAGTTACCTGTCTTCTGTGCGTTTGTTTATTTCTGTAATACACAATGTCTCGTAGTTTACATACACACTGTTTATTTCTGTAATACACAATGTCTCGTATTTTACATACACACTGTTTATTTCTGTAATACACATTGTCTCGTAGTTTACATACACACTGTTTATTTCTGTAATACACAATGTCTCGTATTTTACATACTCACTGTTTATTTCTGTAATACACAATGTCTCGTATTTTACATACTCACTGTTTATTTCTGTAATACACATTGTCTCGTAGTTTACATACACACTGTTTATTTCTGTAATACACAATGTCTCGTATTTTACATACTCACTGTTTATTTCTGTAATACACAATGTCTCGTATTTTACATACTCACTGTTTATTTCTGTAATACACAATGTCTCGTATTTTACATACACAGTGTTTATTTCTGTAATACACAATGTCTCGTATTTTACATACTCACTGTTTATTTCTGTAATACACATTGTCTCGTATTTTACATACTCACTGTTTATTTCTGTAATACACATTGTCTCGTAGTTTACATACTCACTGTTTATTTCTGTAATACACAATGTCTCGTATTTTACATACACACTGTTTATTTCTGTAATACACAATGTCTCGTATTTTACATACTCAGTGTTTATTTCTGTAATACACAATGTCTCCTATTTTACATACACAGTGTTTATTTCTGTAATACACAATGTCTCGTAGTTTACATACTCAGTGTTTATTTCTGTAATACACAATGTCTCGTATTTTACATACACACTGTTTATTTCTGTAATACACATTGTCTCGTAGTTTACATACACACTGTTTATTTCTGTAATACACAATGTCTCGTATTTTACATACTCAGTGTTTATTTCTGTAATACACAATGTCTCGTATTTTACATACTCACTGTTTATTTCTGTAATACACAATGTCTCGTATTTTAAATACTCAGTGTTTATTTCTGTAATACACAATGTCTCGTATTTTACATACTCAGTGTTTATTTCTGTAATACACAATGTCTCGTATTTTACATACTCACTGTTTATTTCTGTAATACACAATGTCTCGTATTTTACATACACACTGTTTATTTCTGTAATACACAATGTCTCGTATTTTACATACTCACTGTTTATTTCTGTAATACACATTGTCTCGTAGTTTACATACACACTGTTTATTTCTGTAATACACAATGTCTCGTATTTTACATACACACTGTTTATTTCGGAAATACGCAATGTCGCGTATTTTACAAACACACTGTTTATTTCTGTAATACGCAATATCTTGTATATTACATACACAATGTTTATTTCTGTCAAACGCAATATCGCGTATTTTATATACAAAGTGGTGTATTTTTTGTAATACGCAATGTCTCCTATTTTTCATACACATTGTTTATTTCTGTAATAAGCAATGTCGCATATTTTACAAACGCGATGTTTGTTTTTGTAATACGCAATATTGCTTATTTTACATGCACAGTGTTTATTCTGTAATACGCAATGTCGCGTATTTTATATACAAAGTGTTTATTTTTGTAATACGCAGTGTCTCCTATTTTACATGCACATTGTTTATTTCTGTAATACGCAGCGTCTCGTATTTTACATACACATTGTTTATTTCTGTAATAACATATGTCTCGTATTTCACATACACCTTGTTTATTTCTGTAATAAGCAATGTCTCGTATTTTACATACACAATGTTTATTTCTGTAATAAGTAATGTCGCATATTTCATATACACATTGTTTATTTCTATAATAAGCAATGTCGCATATTATACATACACAGTGTTTGTTTCTGTAAGAAGCAATGTCTCGTATCTTACATACACAGTTTTTATTTCTGTAATAACATATGTCGCATATTATACATACACATTGTTTATTTCTGTAAGAAACAATGTCTCGTATCTTACATACACAGTTTTTATTTCTGTAATAAGCAATGTCGCATATTTTACATACACATTGTTTATTTCTGTAATTATCAATGTCTCGTATTTTACATACACAGTGTTTATTTCTGTAATAAGCAATGTCTCGTATTTTACATACACAGTGTTTGATTTCTGTAATAAGCAATGTCTCGTATATTACATACACAGTGTTTATTTCTGTAATAAGCAATGTCTCGTATTTTACATACAGATTGTTTATTTTTGTAATAAGCAATGTCGCATATTTTTTCATACAGATTGTTAAGTTGATGTAGAGTCTTGTTTATGCAGCCTCTTCTTTAGTGTGAATGCCTGAGACGAATATAACATATGTCTGTTTTTGTATGTCGATACTTTATATTTTAAATATTTCATACATGTAAGTTCACAAATATGAATAATATACCTCCTTTTCTCGAGAAGTAGTGTATGTCGCTGAAATTCCGCCTGGGTTGTCCAATGTACAAGTTGTAAGGGGGTGCGATATGTACATCAGTATGACGTCAGTGTAATGTCATCAGTACTTCAATCCATGTTGGATTTATTATCTCACATCTGACAAAGAATGTTTTATCATTTTATCAGTGACGTTCTTTCGCGTGACACTTAAGCGTGAAGGATTTTAAATGTGTCGAACTTTCTTTCAGTCTGCTCATAAATTTCAGTTAAATCACTTCCCCAAAGGAACCACCACTTGCATCTTTCAAACACACAGCCCGGTTGCCAGTGGTTACATATTCTATCATAAATAATGGACCCGAAGTCCTTCTTTAACAACAATAGATCCATCGTTTTTAAAGCTCTACGTTTCAACCCTATAAATATCATTCTACTAACAGCGACAACTTTATTTCATCTTGTATCGCAAAATGCCTCCAGATAGGATAAAATGGATAAACTTGGACACCTATAATTATTTTGAAATACGATTCCCCGATCATACAATAAAGGTCCCATTAGTAATCGAGATAAATGGAACAAAAATCATTAGCAGACCAAATGGGCGATGTGGTGACTCTATAATTCAACAAGTTCTGACCGTCCTAATGATACCTCTTCGATAAGGTGAATTACACTGCTGTGTGATTCACACAAAGTGTATTTAGAGTGCAGTTTGGACATTAATCATTTGAACGCCACAACCCGCCTTGGTGTCCCGCAGCTGTTGACTGGGGTGCCAAAGAACGCTTAATGTAAGCTGTTTGCTGATTGGTCCGCACCGGCCACCTGTAACTCGTATAAGCCATTCACCTGTCTCCTGTCATATCAAGATTGGTTGATTACGTCACATGCTACACGTGACCTGGCAATCAGTGCTCATTAGCTGCGGAAATTAACACCATATCTTCAGTGACTGTCAACACTCGTGTTGGGATCGATCTGAAACGATTACACATCGTGTGAATTGCAACTGGTTTGAATTTTGTTGTGTACTTCTTCACCATTATACGAAAGCGCACAAGATTAATTGTAACCAGTTGTTGTGTTGACGAAAGGTATCAATTTCAAGATGTGCACGTATAATCGTGTTCCATATGTTGTCATTTCATATTAGCAATCCTTTTTGATATCATTTAAACTTTATATAAAAGGAATTTGTCGTTAGGCTAACATTTAGTTGAAGACGGATTACATATCCACAAAATGCAAAGTAAAATTCATATGGAGCCCAAAACAATCCTTAATTTCAGGGCTGAGGCAATCTAGACTTGCAAAATCATTTTAGACTTGAGTTGGAATCCTTGTCAATATATTCTTCGGGGTCTGGGAGACAGACTAGCTTGCTATGTTTTACATGTAAACTAATTTGAATCTTAAATCTTTAGAGTAATTTTGACTTTATTCCACCAAGGCAGGATCTCGAGCAGAAAATATATCTAGTGTCCGGTGCTTGAGCGAATGGGTGAATACACACCTATATGTATCAAGGTTACAGCGGCTCTATCAACATCGAAGCAAGAGGAAAGCTGTCATTGGTTATCGACCTACTGATAGAGCGTCATGTTATTGGTTATCAACCTACTGGGTTATTTAACTGGTCATCGACCTACCGATAGAGAGTCATCTTATTGGTTATGGACCTACTGATAGAGAGTCATCTAACTGGTCATCGACCTACCGATAGAGAGTCATCTAATTGGTTATCGACCTACCGATAGAGAGCCATGTAATTGGTTATCGACCTACCAGTAGAGAGTCATCTAATTGATTATCGACCTACCCATAGATAATCATCTAATTGGTTATCGACCTACCGATAGAGAGTAATTTAACTGGTTATCGACCTACCGATAGAGAGTCATCTAATTGGTTATCGACCTACCGATAGAGAGTCATCTAACTGATTATCGACCTACCGATAGAGAGTCATCTAATTGGTTATCGAGCTACCGATAGAGATTAATCTTACTGTTATCGACCTACCGATAGAGACTCATCTAATTGGCTATCGACCTACCGATAGAGAGTAATCTAATTGGTTATGGACCTACCGATAGAGAGTCATCTAACTGGTAATCAACATACCGATAGAGTCATCTAATTGGTTATCGACCTACCGATAGAGAGTCATCTTATTGGTAATGGACCTAACGATAGAGAGGCATCTAATTGGTTATCGATCTACCGATAGAGAGTAATCTAATTGGTCGTCGACCTACCGATAGAGAGTCATCTAACTGGTAATCAACATACCGATAGAGTCATCTAACTGGTTATCGACCTACTGATAGAGAGTCATCTAACTGGTAATCAACATACCGATAGAGTCATCTAATATGTTATCGTCCTACCGATAGAGAGTCATCTTATTGGTTATGGACCTACCTATTGAGAGGCATCTAATTGGTTATCGACCTACCGATAGAGAGTTATCTTATTGGTTATCGACCTACCGATAGAGAGTCATCATATTGGTTATCGACCTACCGATAGAAAATATTCTAATTGGTTATCGAGCTACCGATAGAGAGGCATCTAACTGATTATCGACCTACCGATAGAGAGTGATCTTATTGGTCATCGACCTACCGATAGTGAATCATCTTGTTGGTCTTCAACCTACCGATAGAGAGTCATCTAATTGGTCATCGACCTACCGATAGAGAGTCATCTAATTGGGCATCGACCTACCGATAGTGAGTCAACTTATTGGTCATCAACCTACCGATAGAGAGTCATCAATTGGTCATCGACCTACCGATAGTGAGTCATCTTAATCGTTTGAAAGCTGCTTATCGGGTGAGCGGCTTCAGGGTAATTGAAAAAACCCAGCAGTTTGTATTATGTAGTGTGTTTATTGTGTGTTGGAGAATAGTCGAAGACGTGGTCACTTGGGTGAAACCCACAAGCACTGATATAGCACTGAGACACCAAGGATCATAACAAAGAAGAATGTTGTAGCTGAGCCTGGCATTGCTAAGGGACGCAATTCTGCACTCCCGGTATACAGAAAAGCACTTCGAGGAAAGACTGCTATCCATGTGAATTAAATATGATTATGAAGTACTGCAATCAATTTGCATTTGAAGCGCAGCAATATATCAACGGACGGAAATGAGTGTCGTTTCACAATTACCGAAAACTTTTGAAATATTGTTAAAATATTTGGCACGTTATTATGTCTTTCGCGTGCAAATTTTGACTTCAGATGAGATGAACTGAGATGAGATGGGGTTGCGTTCAATATTATTGCACCTATATATGGACGTGCATGCACGTGTGTGTAACTGCTTGTCCCACCCCGGACTAATGCCGATTTCATGGTGCTATCCCATTGAGGTACCATGCCGCAGTTCAACATGAATACCCCACTCCGACACAATCTACTCGTCCTCGTTTTGTCCCCTTAATGTCGAGCGCGAGGCAAGGTAACAGCAAGTACCATATTTACACGCCTTGATGCGGCTGGGGATCGAACCATCGACCTTCCGCTCTCAGGGCAGACGCCCTATTGACGATGCCACGGGGTCGGTCTTTTTAACTCATGACCTGAGTACCGAAGTATGACCAGAAGAACTCAACACAGCAATTTCCTCACTTCAAGAGACCAACTGCAGGCAGATAAATTTTTTACCGTTTGTTTGTACTATTTTGTATCTCTTGAAAAAATAGATACAGGTCAAGGACTCAAGTTCCAATATTACAAAACTACTTCTTGAAAACAACATTCTTTACGCACATTTTCCTTGCCTGTACATTTGGTGTTGATATAAACCCCAAACGTGTTGAAAAGTCTTGATCCCATTCATATGAGTGAGTATGGTTTTACGCCAATTTTAGCAATATTTCAGCAATAGCACGGCGAGGGACACCAGAAATGGGCTTCACACCTTGTACCCATGTAGGGAATCGAACCCGGGTCTTCGGCGTGAACGTTTTAACCACTAGACTACCCTGGCTTAATATTGTCCACATAAGGTAAGTGAGGACATGTCTTAATATTGTCCTCAGAAGCTAAATGAGGAAGTGACTTAATATTGTCCTGATACGGTGTGTGAGGACGTGGTTTCACATTATTCACACAAGCTAAATGAAAACGGGGACTAATATTGTGAACACAAGCTATGTAAGGGCATGACTTAATGTTGTCCACACAAGCTAGATGAAGACGGGGACTAATATTGTCAACACAAGCTAAATAAGGGCATGACTTAATGTTGTCCACACAAGCTAGATGAAGACGGGGACTAATATTGTCAACACAAGCTAAGTAAGGGTATGACTTAATGTTGTCCACACAAGCTAGATGAAGACGGGGACTAATATTGTCAACACAAGCTAAGTAAGGGCATGACTTAATGTTGTCCACACAAGCTAGATGAAGACGGGGACTTATATTGTGAACACAAGCTAAGTAAGGGCATGACTTAATGTTGTCCACACAAACTAGATGAAGACAGGGACTAATATTGTCCACATACAGTAAGTGAGGACGTGGCTTCATATTGTCCACACAAGCTAAGTAAGGACATGGCTTAATATTGTCTCCATAAGCTACGCGAAGACGTGACCGAATAGTGTCCACAAGACCTAAATGAATACGGGGCTTAATATTGTCCATATAAGCTAACAGAGGACGTGGCTTTATTTTGTCAAAATACGGTAAGCGAGGACTTGACTTCATATTGTGCACAATTGCTAGGCGAGGACATGGCTTCATATTGTCCGCATGCAGTATGTGAGGACGGGGCTTAATATTGTCTACACAAACTAAGTGAGGACGTGTCCAAATATTGTCCACATTCAGTAAGTGAGGACGTGTCCAAATATTGTCCACATTCAGTAAGTGAGGACGTGTCCAAATAGTGTCCACATTCAGTAAGTGAGGACGTGTCCAAATATTGTCCACATTCAGTAAGTGAGGACGTGAATGAGCAGGATCAAGTAGATAATGAACACATTAATACCACGTAGGATTTGTTCCTATACACAATCAACTGATTGTGGATAAATGAAATATATGTCGTCGTGGTAGTTACGTTGCCATGAGACATCATCGACGTCAGCATGGACTGTCAGCTAGTGGCTAATATGAAGTAGTTCTTGATCTGAAATATACCCGCCACTGCACCTCACCCACCACCACCACCATCAGTACCACCATCACCACCACCATCACCACCATCACCACCACCACCATCACCACCACCACCACCACCATCACCACCACCACCATCACCACCACCACCACCATCAGTACCACCATCACCACCATCACCATCACCACCATCACCACCACCACCACCACCATCACCACCACCACCACCACCACCATCACCACCATCAGTATCAGTGACAAGAAGAGAATATAATAGCTGTTTGATGTTCGTGCAATGAGCTGCCCGTGTTCGGATTAACGAGGGTCATCAGTAGATGCTATCGTTGCAGAACGAAACAGTGAAAATATCCCATGAAATATATCTGTCTTATCATTAAGTAAATTTAGATAAATTATATTCCTGTTCCTCTCTTAGCACCAAGCCAGGAAAGTCAAAGCTAAGTCCTCGTTTCCACAGGGCCACTGAAATCAATTTACCCGGATTCAAATGTAATACAAAGATTAAGGCAACAGACTCCCAATCCGGTGGGGGACCCCCCGAACAAATACCCATACTTCACTTGAAAGAAACACACGGAGTCATAGTATCAATTCCGCGATAATGATAATATCTCCATAATAATAATCATTAACTGAAAGCTTCAGGTGGCTTTGAAGTTGCCGTCCCGAGCAAAGGGGTCATAATATTTGGCCCGGGTGACTTTGATTAGGTGACACCGGATACGGATATCAAACCTCCTTGACCGTAATTGTACCATACAGGGAACTCAATACTGTTTGTGAGGAGTGACCGTGGAGCGACTTTGTGTCCAGTGGTGGTTTCTGTACCTCCAGAAACCACCCCAATACCCTAGTCAGGTGATACCGGTGTTATTAACTGTGTCATTTCACGGTCAGGTTTTTATCAGTTAAGATTGACTTTTAATAATTTGCCTGTATGATAGGCTTGTCTGTTCTTTCGTTCGTGAAAATGTTTATTTATTGTACAACATTTGACACTGTTTGATATAGAATTTAAGATAATTATTCTTGATACTTTTTTTTATCAGCATCGGTGGTCATTAGTGTGTTTTATTATAATAAGACCTGTATTAGTATTGTGCTATGTTATTTTCAAGCATGCAGTAAGTGGAATAGGCTACAGTAAACGGTGCCGTAAGTGGAAGAAATGTAATATACATTTCAAACCAGCCGTGCCTTTCTATAAGTACTTTTCAAAATCTAAGAAAAGTATTTAAAAACATCATGACCTCCAAATCATAATCATAATTGAGAAGTACAATCCTGTGCCATAAATAGACTCCCGGCTTACCCAGCTGTAGACCGCCACTGTGATCTAGCGGTAAAGCGTCCGCCCCGAGAGCGGAAAGTCGGGGATTCTATCCCCGGCAGCGTCATACCAAACGACGTTAAAAAATGGTACGTGTTGTTACCTGTCTCTCGGGTGGGATGTTTGTGAGAGACAGTATATTTCTACTGTCACTTTCAGGAAATGTATTTTTCAAAAGGTCGGTCAATATCAAATGGTCATCCCTCACACCTGCAGCCCGTCATGAAGCGGACAACTCTATACATGTATTATTCTAGGGCAATGTTGTTCGTCAATATATTTAAGTTGCATTTAGAACTGAAGTATGAAGACAGGGTTCAGTTTTGGATTCCCGCGTTCCAGCTCAACGTGCAGGTGTATTACCTTTGTACCTTCAGTACCATGGTTCTTGAACCTGTACTGGAACAGCCGTCATCGTATTGTGTATCGGTGGCATGAACCATGTGTAATGGTGGGAAGCTGTCGGGCATCAGTAAAAACAATTACCTGCACTTGACATGGCGTCATTGTATATCTAATTCTGAGAGTCTGTATCTGAATCATCTGAATAATTGATGGTTCACAATAAAGTATTGCCATCTTTCGTAAAAGTAACTGAAGACTACATGCAATATAATGTACTTTAATCTATTTGAAAGAAGATGAAATGAACGAGGTAGGATGAGGGGGCATATATGGCCCCCCGGATGTGCACTATTGAGCCAACATTATCGAACCTTATCATGTGTTCATATGAATGAGAACTTGACTTTGTTCACCTCACAATTGCATGTTATAACAAAACAACACGCACATGTGAGTATAAAATTTGTCAACAAGGACAGTGGTTTTCGGGAAGCATCTTTCTAATATCTGAACATGAGCAAGTCTTCGACCAGGGTGATATTCATAGGAGATAGAGATTACAGAAGTACAATTAATTTTGGGTCGCGGACGTGCTCATACTCTGAAGTTTGAAAAAGCGACCTTTGTCACTCATTTGAGCCAGAGAAACACCCTGGTTATCAGGCATTTGAACATGTAGGATTATCTCCATACCAATATTTCAAAGTATTCTGCAACTTTAAAATTTAAAACTTACAATGGGCCAAAGCGGCTACTTCTCCGCTTCTTATCTGTCAGAGATGTTTTAAAAGATTTTCTTTACTTCAAGGCAATGGTGCGGTCATGGTGTAGTTTTACATGTATTTGTACCCGGATAAAGCAATCAATTTGTATTCTGTAATCGAAAAAGGAAAATTTGGGCCAAATAACTTCCTGGCTTCTGTTCCGTCTTGTGAACAAGCGGACCTATTTGATGGAGCAGACGAGATAAACCTCGACATGTTTTGGGTGTTACGGTCAACAAAAGGCCACGGTTCTTTAGTTCTAAATGAGTTTATTAAACACTAAAGTCAGGCGATTAATTCAGTCATTTACCATGTATAGACATTTAATACCCTTTAAGTTCGTTGAAGAAAAAACGAATTAGTACTTTCTAGAGTTAGGTAGACTATGGTCAGTCCATCACTGACATGAGAGGGAATGCTATACCCTTGCGGCGGCTTGGTCAGCACATTGTCCTGCAATGATGAGCTGCAATCTTGACCACTCGAGATGGACTGACCACTGATTTAAATGCTTTGTGATGGGCTCGGGCTAGGCCCTTCAAACAAACCACTGACTGTCTGAATAATGGCCACAAGTCAGCTATTATAATGTCCACTACTCCGGACTCATATTTCATGTGTCCAGCCAACGTGATGGGGGTGATCGAAGCATGTAATGATAATCCAGCTACCACTGACCGCTGGTCACTGTACACCATCACAGCCACTGCCCAGTGTCAGGGCAAACGATACTATTTCTATCCTCCCGGAAATTAACTTTGAACCAAGCCCAGTAATTCTGTCCCAAAGTGCCAATTCGATCTTAATGATCACGTGACAGAGAGTCATTTATCAAACAAAATGTCCATTATTTCGCCTTTCTTTTTTCTCACACCTTCGTCCAATAAGCTATGTCTAATGTCCTTCTTGTGTTAATGTTTTTATTGAAGCTATCCTGCCCTGTAATTATGTTTCAATGAATACAGAAATTTATTTCTTGCATCACGACGCACAAAATGAGTTTCTTTGTGTGTCGGAAATCGTTGGTTTAAGAAAGGTTGGAAACAACTCTCGCCTTACAAAGCACTTGATCTTCTCCAATAGGGATGTTCTAAATCTATTTGCGTTAAGGATTTAATGTAACAAATTGGTATTTTTTGTCCTAAAGTGGCAGTTGCGGGTTTTCCGATCCTATGCGGAAGTGATGAAGTCAACTTAATAAATAAAATCAAAATAGTTGACGAAACGGAAAGTTATTGATATTTTGTACTTTTTACTTTCATGAAGATAAAATGTAATTTTGAAAATGTGCAAGTTTACAAAAACTTGGCATCAACAGGTCTGAATATCGACATTTAGATACACTCATAGGAAGAAGTGTCTAAATGTACTATCATCTCACCAACTTCATTTGCGTATGTTATAAATATCATGAATGTTTGTACTATGGGTTATTGGCCATGTAATACAATGGCTTATTTTCCATTGGTAACGATGGTGATGGTGATGGTTATGGTGGTGGTGATGATGGTGATGATGATGGTGATGGTGATGGGGATGATGGCGGGGATGATGGGGATGATAGGGAAGGGGTGGGGGCGTGATGCTGCTGCTGATGATGATGATAATGATGGTGACGTGGATAATGATGATGCTAGTAAAGATAATGATATGAGCACACGGTGTATGCGTACCAACTTTGTGGGGATAACAAGGAGCCGCTCCGGTCAGCGAAATATTGTCTACGTACATGTAGATGTCTCTATGTGCATTTTAGGATAGAAAAGACCCCGAAACCCCCTGTCGGTTGTCGAAGGCGTAACATATGGGTATGTTGGTCAGGCCTGGTGCCATGGTTGATTGCGTATTAACATACCCCGACGGTCTGGTCCAGACACGATTATTTATTGACTCGATCATAAAACTGGAATATTACCAAATGAAGCGTTAAACAACATTGATTTACTCATTCACTGTTGAAAAACGTGGTTAAATCGTGCCCGAGCATACACGATTACATACATATAAACTGTTTATTTGTTTGTTGTTTAAAATTCTTAATGTTGTACTTAAGAAAGCGACAGTCAAAATGTGGCACTCTTTAAGCATAATGAATATTACTTTTATCAATGAAGTCTTTTCGTGTCGTGATAAAGACTCCAATGTTAAATTATGGTCTTTTAGCGTTTTCACTGATTGAACATCAACACCTGAGTGAGTGAGTGAGTGAGTGAGTGAGTGAGTGAGTGAGTGAGTGAGTGAGTGAGTGAATTGGGGTTAACGCCGCTTTTAACAGTATTCCAGTTATATCACGGCGTGTCAGTTTAATGTGGGAGGAAAGCCCGAAGTGATGCAGGTCTCAGACGTTTACCACTTCGGTGAAACCCACGAGCACGGGTATGATGCTGACAAACCTTGAAACGTAATCGGGGCGAATCGGGATTCGAACCCGCAATCATAGGTTTCTGGCGTGACCAAGGGACGCAAATCTGCACAGTGAATCGCGGCGCCTTAGGCGACTGGGCAACCCGTGTCCCCCTAACTGTACTGGAACTTAGTCAGGTCTCAGAGAATACTTACACGATATTTTTTCACATATTACATAACTGCTGATGGGTATCTTAGACATCTTATCTTTGAAATGATTAAATTTGCTTTATTTGGTACAAATTCACAGCATTTCAAACAATTGGCTGCAAATTCATTTCTTATCCCAGTCTTCATTGAACCAATTTATTGTTACACAAAATGATCCAGCCACAGAATACATTTTGTAAACTGTTGCAGAAATGAGTGATGGTTAAATAAACATAGCCAAAATTTAACAACAGTTCTTTCCATTTATTTTCATTTACACAAATAAAAAAACACCCTCGGTATACTTTCTTTTGCCCCTGAATTTAGTTCGTCATGTCCTTGACATTGTGCCATGAGAGTTTACTTCATTGTCCCGCCTGTTTACCAATAAAAGTAACGTTTATTGTGCATAACCTGTTTACAATGACAAACGCTAAAAGCACTGAAATACCAGTGCATTAAAAACGATCATAGAAGTATGAAACACATGTCTTGACAGTGTCGACACAGTAAACATAACCCATGCATAAACACGGTCGCGAATGTCTTCCAAACTCTTAAAATGTGCAAAGAGAAATATGGCAGAAGGACACATTGCCCAGGAGATATGTAGCGAGGTACACGTTAATATTTAAAACTTAAAATAAATTGTAAACATTTACAACATATGTATCTTCCAAACTATTACGTAGTACGTTGTGCAGTTTCTTGCCCTGTTCGTAGGGCCATATCAGTATGAAGGCAAAGATCATGTTGTTTATCGAGAGACTTCTTGGAGGTTGCAGTTGTTATCTCGCGTGGGCGAGATCTCGGCGCGATCTCATTTCCGCATTGCAAAAATTGTTAAAATTTGACAATTCAGCTACACGTGGTGGTCTTCACGTAACACATAAACTGATCATCATTATCAGAGGCCGATACTTGCAGCATATTAGACGCAATGTTGAAGATTTTATTACACAAGGGTACCACAAGGCGACGCACCAGCTCCATAAAACTGACATCTCTAAGGACCATTTCCTTCGAGATTTGCCTTTATCTTGTTGCCGTACAGACCTAGAAATTGAATTGTAACCAAAATATGACTCTTACGTCATAAAAGAAGAAACTGTCGCGTATCTTGTGGGATTTGTTAAACTAGGCGGTTCCATGGTGCAGACATATTGTGGGGCCGTAGTGAGATATATTATGTCCCTGATTTGTGATTATTTACGATGGTAATTTGCAGGAGACTTATGAGACTGACAGAGACAGTGTATGTTGCGTGTCTGAGAGACTTGGCCCTGTTTTCTGTCCCGCATCCCACCCCAGACCCTATTGCTCTTAAATAAGCCCAACTCAGTCTTGGAAAAAAATAATTCGGTGGAAAGACGGCGTGTTGGGAATGATGCACAGCTTCGGGAACATAATATCTTATTGGTATACACATAGTTGGTCTCCGGAGTGTCATTGTTGTGAAATAGAAATACTGCTAGCCATGATACATGTTTCAACATATGTATTTGCACTTAGTTCAGAGAATCGTGGTTCGATACCGTGTACCGCGTATCGGTATCTGGTGAGACATAAAGCGTATCTGTCGGGTATCAGTCAGAGAAACAGTTTTTTCATGCAGTATTATGGGCATATGGCCTAATAAAGTACGATTAATACTAACTCATAATATATTGTCTCGTGAATATGTAAAAATTACATCTTCTTGAATCTGATATTCAGAGCATGTTTGATATAAGTAACCACTGAAAGGATAACGTGTTTATTTTGTTGATAACATATACTCGTATCATTAACATTTCAGATTTATAGTCATTATTCAAGAAAAGAAAGAAATGTAGATCTTAACTTGGAATACTTGTTACAATAGGACGTGGAATTCATCTTGGATACACATTTACATTAAAACTATGTAATGAAATGCTAAATTTGCAAAACGATCTTATTACTGATATTTGTCTGGCAAGACAGATAAATAAATTTCAGGTTGAAGATGTGATTTTAATTTGCTATAATAGCTAAGAAACTGGGGAGATGAAACAGCTTCATACAGTTTTGTGCGAATATATCTTTCACTCACTGCTTGAATATTCCCATAACCACTTGAATGTTACCAATTTCCTGTGCAATCCACATAGAAGAAAAAACACATGTAAATACCAGATTTCTTACTTCAGTTATGTTTACCGTTATCATCCAACTGCTTTAACAACATATAACATTATAGAGGATATCTACATTCTTCCATTCTTTGTAACTTTATCCAGTATTTAGCTTCTCTAACTTCGCTTTGCAAAAACATATTGCAGCATCCTGTTTCACCAAGAAAAGCTATATTTCAGTAATATTTACCAATACCCTAAAAACGTTTCAAGTACGAGGTATGTAATTTTTCGATGGGAGCATATTATTTTGTTCCCCACATTCCGAACCACATAGTAATACAGGTACAATTTAAAGTAAAAGTAAAAAATGTTGAATGCTTTTGAAAATGATATATACTTATTTGTACAGAGACACACATGCTTATGCCGCTTGAATAACAAGCTACTGGCCACATTAATTTAGAAGAAGATTCCCAAATATTCATTGTAAATTACAATCTTGACCGAAGCATTTCCATGAGTCCATTTTACCCTTTAGGCAACTGTACCACATTTCTAAAGACAGATTGTGTTATTCAAACTTACCTCCAATCCCCATTTCAAACAAAACGATTGTAATGCATTTACTTGTTTTTGTCAACCACTTACTGCAAATGAAAACATTACAATATCATCAGCAAACACTAACATCAACATATCAACGGGTGGAACGGGTGGCCCAGTCGTCTAGTTGATACAGAAATGAACAAAACCGGATTCAAAATACATCCCTGTTTTACACCTCTGAACGTTTGTTTTACCCTTGTCGGTCATTATACATGTTTTTACTGATGAATAAATACTATGAAGGACATTAAACATTTTTGCACGAAAGCGCAGTACACACGGTCTTCGAAATATTTCGAGCAAAATGACTGTAAAAGGTACACATTATCAATGGTAGAATAATTAGGGTGAAAACTAGCTTTATATTCCGAAAAATAATTCATTAATTTCCATCTCAACCTTTTTCTAACACAAAAGTAAATAATTTGACAGTAACATTTAAAAGAGAAATACCCCTGTAATTATTTGGGTCCGCCATTTTTCTAGATTTGTATAACAGCATCATTTTACCTAAGTTCCACGAAAAGGGAAACTACTTGTATCTAATACACTTTGTATTAGTGTATTTGTCGCGTATCAGTACCTGGTGAGACATGAATCACATATGTCGCGTATCAGTACCTGGTGAGACATGAATCACATCTGTCGCGTATCGATGCCTGGGGAGACATGAAGTGTATCTGTTGCGTATCAGTACCTGGTGAGACATGAATCACATCTGTCGCGTATCGATGCATAGTGAGATATAAAGTGTATTTGTCGCGTATCAGTACCTGGTGAGACATGAATCACATCTGTCGCGTATCGATGCCTAGTGAGACATTAAGTGTATCTGTCGCATATCAGTACTTGGTGAGACATGAATCACATCTGTCGCGTATCGATGCCTAGTGAGACATAAAGTGTATCTGTCGCGTATCAGTACCCGGTGAGACATGAATCACATCTGTCGCGTATCGATGCCTGGTGAGACATATGTGTATTTGTCGCGTATCAGTACCTGGTGAGACTTGAATCACATCTGTCGCGTATCGATGTCTGGTGAGACATAAAGTGTATCTGTCGCGTATCAGTACCTGGTTAAACACAAAAAGCACATCTGTCGCGTATCGATGCCTAGTGAGACATAAAGTGTATCTGTCACGTATCAGTACCCGGTGAGACATGAATCACATCTGTCGCGTATCGAAGCCTGGTGAGACATAAAGTGTATCTGTCGCGTATCAGTACCTGGTTATACACAAAAAGCACATCTGTCGCGTATCGATGCCTGGTGAGACATAAATTGTATCTGTCGCGTATTAGAACCTGGTGAGACATGAATCTCATCTGTCGCGTATCGATGCCTGGTGAGACATAAAGTGTATTTGTCGCGTATCAGTACCTGGTGAGACATGAATCACATCTGACGCGTATCGATGCCTAGTAAGACATAAAGTGTATCTGTCGCGTATCAGTACCTGGTGAGACATGAATCACATCTGTCGCGTATCAGTACCTGGTGAGACATGAATCACATCTGTCGCGTATCGAAGCCTAGTGAGACATAAAGTGCGTTTGTCGCGTATCAGTACCTGGTGAGACATGAATCAGATCTGTCGCGTATCGATGCCTAGTGAGACATAAAGTGTATCTGTCGCGTATCAGTACCTGGTGAGACATGAATCACATCTGTCGCGTATCGATGTCTGGTGAGACATAACGTGTATCTGTCGCGTATCAGTACCTGGTGAGATATGAATCACATCTGTCGCGTATCGATGTCTGGTGAGACATAAAGCGTATCTGTCGTTTCTCGGTCCAGTGACGTGTTTGACCATACTGCTTATATGGGTGGGTGGGGTGGGTGGGGTGGGTGTAGAAGAACCTAAGGCTACTTAATATCCAAGAAAGTTTTGCAAGTGTAGACATTATTTTAAAAAGTATATATCAGATAAAATGAGCAGAAAATATACAACTTTCATCCTCCATTTGTCAGTAGAGCGGACATCGGGAACAAACCCCTCTCAAATGATAGATGTTCGTCAAATATGTTTCGCATGCGGACCGAAAGTCTAACAATTAAGTCCCAGAAATATTGTATTCGTATTTGAAAATATGTATCAACATAATATAAACAGAAAAATTCCAAATGGAGCCGAGAATAATACTTAACTTCAGGAAGCAGAGAGCTGTGGCAATCTAGACTTGCACAAAAAATTTTCGAGTTCGACTCCCTTTCGAATGTAATCTCTAGGGTCTTGGGAAAGTAAAGATTGGCCATAGGCCGTTACTCTAAACACATCGCCAGTGACGTATTACATTTTATTGTCATTGCAAGAAACATTTCCTCAGGTCAGATTCGTAACTAATAATGAGGAGCCCAAGTAATTCACTTGTAAGTCACGTGCTTTCCCACGTTTCATGATCACAGACGTCCACAAATATGACGTGCTGTACAGTGACGTAACAACACGTCACACAGAATAAACTCCACATGGAGAACGGCGTGAAGAGACAGGGTCGATTGTCTTGACTAATAGGGTATAAGCATATGGCGGAACATCGCTCACCATCAAACTGTCAACGTGTCATACCACCACCACAACCACTGCGCATGTCCATTATGACGTAATTCACGACTCCTGAAGTGTGAGAATAGATAGCGTTATCGCCCTTGATGAGAGCTCTTTATTCACAAGCATTACAAATGGCCGCGCATCGACCAATTTATGACTTGTAACTTTACAATTATCGTGATAATGAGACGAAGATGAACTTGAATTTAATCAAATGTTCACCCCCTTATCCCAGGCCGAGCACTCTGTGCAACACCCATCGCCAGCGACATCAGCTCTAATGAAGAGGCCATTATTTCCACTCCAATTGTAATTGGTGCAGTATCGCTAAACGAAGTCTCCCTGGGGAGCAGCCGTGTCACGCTCGTGTCTCGGACCAGAGCTTGGCAATAGCTTTAGTTAATAGCCTCGTTAGAGGAACATCTTTAAGAAATAATGACTGGTCCCGTTGAGGCCAAGGATTATGTTAAGTTATTCTTCAAATTCAACGAATCTTTAAACCACGCTAACCGAGGAAGTGTCCCTTCAGTGTACCCTGTCGGGTGTTTTGTGTCCTCTAATTGTCTGAAATCCCCATGTAAGCAATTATGATAAATAAATGAATAATTCACACAGTTAAAAAGGTAATAACACACCCAGCCGCATAACCAGCTTTGCGAAAGTCTCTGGTCAAACAGTTATTTTGAAGGTCGTGTCAGGAATATGAGTGTACATTTCCTTATTTCGTCTACGATTGGCAGGTTTATTGAGTGACACGCGTTTTATTCATGCGCCATTCTATGAACGTCTGAGTGGTTTTAGTATGATAAAATCGGCATTATTTACCGGAGAAATGATGGAATTACTTCTGCTTGAACGTGCTGCGTCTGTGTGGAATCCTCTTTATCCCTAAAATACCTTGAGTTTATCTTACCCTATATTTCTAAAAGAAGGTGATCTGATTTAATCGTGGCCATAACTGAAACCCGGGAAATGTGTCACTAATAAATAATTTAAATGTTAAGTAATAAAATGATATGGTCAAGTTGTGCCTAGGATCGTTGTTGGTGCTAATGTTTATGAGCTGTGGTATTGTTCTTTCATTGATCCATTGTCAGTCTCGTTTGTATTCACGCCAAGTACATTTATTTATGTATGAAATATATTTATGTATGAAATACAGTAAACACAATCTGGAAATATTATTCTTATTGTAAAATGTAAATCTCCATTCCAAATTCTTTCCATACTCAAGCTTACAAAAAGTGAGCTCCAAAGAAAGCCGCAATTATGGCTCCATCTTTCAAAAAAAATAAATATCTAAACCACTCTGATAAAAGCCATCCCGTTACTTCCAATCTCACCATGTATAATTAAATAATTTTGCAAATATCTTTTTTGCGAACAAGCTTTAATTTCAAACGTGATTCTATGGCATCCCCTACCTCGTCTCGTGCTTCCAAGAGCAGAAAAATTATGAAAATTATCATTCATAATTGAAAACATATCTCCATCCTATTAAGCCTCTCCGCGTCCCCATTTTAGGACCCCCTCCCAATCGCTAATGCGCCTCTATCCCCACTAATATCGGTGCTCCTGTGTCGCCGATCTGGGACGTGGGAGGTTTATGGCGAAGCTCTAATGCGGGGTATCGTTTTAAGACATAATTTCTGTTTTTGTGTTCTGATTTAGCATCATTAAAATAATTTGTGATGGAGCTGAGTGAAGACAAAATGATGATGAGCACATCTAGCCACAGCTCTGTGTTCTCGGTCAGCTAGTTTAACCGTAATGAAAACATGTTGTTGTTTTTTTTAAATGAAGCAAAGGAGGATGCACCTTGTTCAAAATAAACATATACTAATATGTCTGAGCTGTATTTAATTGGTTAAACAGAATTGTAAGGAATGGATAAGTTGATAGATGCTTTTGTCTTAAAAAGTATGGACCCATTCCAAAATATGGTCTTACGTGTGGGGCGTAGATTTACGACAAGCGTTGCGCTGTGAGGACTTTGTGGAATGGAGACGTCAACGCCAGAGAATAATCAGTTCGAGTATCTGTCGAAACACATTCCATTTTTGCGTAAAGGCAAAATAGTGGTGAACTATATATATACGAACGGACCACTGAAAATCAGTGAATACACCAGGCGTTCGCGAAAAGGGAGGTATTTCCCGCTTTACGGTAGCAACCGCCACCCACTCAATTGAATAAAAAATGAAGCGTTTGTTTGTTGCGTGACGCAGACCAGCAGTCCTCCTGCCATACGACTGTGGCCTTTACACAAGCGACTCGCCAGAAAAGCTAACTGACTACATGCGTGAACACTTGATGAAACAGTCTTTTCCTCCTGTAGTAGAATTATGTAATTTTGCAGCGGCAAATGTGTTACTGACCATATGGAAAGTCATTGCCGAAAAACATTCATTCGCTTGTTTAAAGGACGGTAAACATGAATTAAGTTTCTTGAATCTAGCTATGAAATATTAAGCATATGTGTAAACGGAGAAATAATTAAAAAGACATCTTATGGATGTAATGTTTCGTTTAATTTAAACTGTTTATTAAAACGCAACAGATTATTAATAACTAATCGTGAACTATTCTAATACTATCCCAAGAGGACGAAAGTCCCATTCTAATAACTACCCTGAACAAATGTGAACTGAGCACACTCCATGTCTGTGTTTTACTGGAAGATGGCCTTTACCAGGACGTAGGCCTGTAGAGAGCACCGTGAGGGCTATGATAGCTAAAGATGTTCTGTTCGGTCACACATATTCGGTCGGGTTCGTTCAAGGCGTAGAATCCAACAAAGTTTGATACATCCTAATGCAATATTTTACTCCAATGGAGGATCTACACGATTGAAACTATATCCTCATTATTGTCCATGGGGTGGACTAGAGGTCATAGTCATTCCACTGCGATACATTTGTATATCAATAAGTCTGTGTCCATCTATCGTTCATAGAGGGCGCACCTAAGAGGAAGTAAGGGGAGATAATTTGTTATTACGCCTCTTCATTTTCTTCAAAGCTCAGAGTAAAGCCAAAGCACATGCTAAATGTAAGTGTAATTACAAAATGGTGAGACGGTGCCTGCTTTTATTAAGGCTTTCTATTACCTATAATTAGTATTTAGAGCGTGGAATTGTCCCCAGATAGTTCGGGTCAAGAGCACTTAAATATTAAAAGTAGGTAAGGTAAGAAAAGCCATCTTTTATGATTATGTAGCAAATCGGTTACAGAAATGACGTCATCCCAAGGTTGCGAAACATTACCATCATCACAGTGGATATTGCGATGATGGACAACTACCATCCTCGATGATCCAGTGTATCATATCTCTATTCTCTTTCGATAAAATATTATAAAGAAATTAAGAAAAACACAGTACACTGGATTAACGAGGGAGGTCATTGGGTAAAGTATACGATGTTCGCAGGCTTTACCGGCTATACATTTAATAAGTAGCTCATTTCCTAATCGCCCCGCAAAGTCAATATCAGAATTACAAGGCAATTGATACCGGAAAAATCCAGCAACAAATATCTCGTAAACTGCACGTGATTGTAGCCGAGACTCTTAAGACTGATATCTCTGCGCTAGGGACTGGTTCCGTATCGACTTCCGTTACACGACCGGGCTCCCAGTCAGCAATGAGATGAGCTTAATGCCCACGACGTAGACCGTGATAATATCACACTGCCATCTCAGGTAGAGTATGGTGATCTGTTTGGGACATATACGTTATTTTCAGAACTGGATTTGAGCTCATTGTGCAGTTTCCGCCAAGACGAAGTCAGGAGAGTTACCCGAGCTGGCAGTATTGCTAGGATGCAAGGCGTGCTTGAATGAGTGAATGAGTTAGGGTTAAAGCCGATTTTAACAGTGTTCCTGTTATATTAAAGCTTAAGGTGGGAGCAAAGCCTGAAGTCATGCCAGCCTCAGAACGTTTACCACGAGCACGGGTATGTTGCTGACAAACTTAGAAACATAATCGGGACGAACCGGGATTCGGACCCACATTCATAGATTATTGGCTCGTAACTCTGCACAGCAAATTGCGGCGTCTGGACCACCCGTGCCCCCATGACTTGGACGATGGCGTGTCATCGCAGCTCGGCGTCGTAGGACGTTGCTCGAAATACCAATCACTGGCTTGTCTGGTCCAGATTTGATTATTCATATGCCTCCGTCATATATAGACTGAATACCCGTGAGTGCGATCTTACACACCAAACGTTGGGTTACGGGACAGAGCAGGTCTCCAACATCCAAGAGTCGACACACATGTGGATCGTGTGGTCATAATGTGTACCCTCTCACGGATGGTGCGTCATCGTGACACGACGGCAGGTATCGTTGCTCAGACTGTCAACCACTGGTTGGCCTGGCTCCTGCTCGAATATTCGTGAAGATCCGGGTTTGATATCATTAAATCATATTTTGATATCATTAATCAAATTTAAGATATCAGCAATTCTTTTCACGATATCAGTAATAAGTTTCACTAAATCCTTAATTAATTTCGTGATATCTTAAATTGTATTGCAGATATCTACATTATATGTATTTTAAGTTAACTTCCATTCCATTTAAGATATCTTAAATTCAATTCACGATATCTTTAATTCAATTTAATATATCTTTAAAACAATTCAATACATCAGTAATTCCGTAATAAATGTGAAAACGGCTTGCTATAGCGTCATGCCATCGTATCGCACCCATAGGGTGAGAAAGAACAGAGTAATAAAAAATCGTATGTTCACTTGTGCAAATTCTAGCAATTCTAGCGCGCCAGTGTAGTGTTTTCGTCATCCGGGCGGTATTGTTGACGTCATTCGAATCTTTTTGTGAGGTAAGGTAGGACTGACGTCACACTAGAAACGACATCAAAGCTAAAGAGCGTTGACCTCATTCGACAAATTGCGGTTTTCGCGTCGTGCCATCCTATTTTTCAAACCTCGCGTCGCGCGCGCGTGTGTGTGCGTGTGCGTGCATGCATACGTGCGTGCGTGCGTGTGTGTGTGTGTGTACTAGTATATAGTGGCGCGCATGTATGTTGTCTGTATGTCTGTCAGGGCATGTGCCGGTAAAGGGCCTCTAGCCGTTTTGGGTCGCCGGAGCAATACCAGAGCACACATTTGGCCATTTTCGGGGATCGGTACTAGTACGGCAGCGCAACGGTATTACATCGCTAAGAATGACAGTACAGCGTCAGGACATCGTCAGAACATCGTCGAAAAATTTAGCAACATGGTAAAAAATGTCCGCCGTTGCGCTGCCGGAGCGAGCAACGGGACTAAAACGGCAGTACCACGGCAGTACTCCGGTATGGCTTCGTTCATGTCCGTATAGCACCGGTAGCGCCCCGTAATGGATCGGCGCCTCCCCGGTGGCCTCAATGTGTACCGTACTGGTACCGATGTGATACCGTAGTACTACTGAATACCACCGAAGTGGTACCGATGCGCCGCCGTATAACAGCTGTACTATATCGGTATTGCCACAGTCAATTTTGATTTTTCAAGTGCTTTCTCGCCGGAGCTCCGCCGATTTTCTCGCCTTTGTTAATTTTTTTTGCTCCGGTTTAGTCCCGGCGAGGTACATCGGTAGTGTGTGACAGGCCCTAGAGATCAGCTCTAACCCGGAATCTCCTTTGGACAGCCATTTTAACCGCCATATGCGAATGAGACACTATGCTAATCTATTACAACGTGCTATTCTCACTATCCATAGCCATTTCTAATCATGGACATAATACTGTATACACAAATGACATACTGCACTTACGATCCCCTGTGACAAGCATTCGCAGTCCATGAAATTGTTTCAGAACGGACCTTCCATACATTTGAAAATGCGCATGTGGGTTATCTGGGCGGGTATTCGATAGTGTTGTGTGGTGGAAGGGGCGCCAGTCGGTCTCCCAGTGGGACTGGCTATGTGTGGAGACCATCGCGGAACGGAGGGATCTATATACTTATATGCAGAGCCATCGCCAGCAGATCGTGGGTAGACTGGAGGTTTGACATAAATAGTTAACACATACTCTACGAGGGAGATCTATCAACCGCATCGAATAAAAAGATTGATATCTCAGAGCATTGCTACAAAATGATTTAGTTCTTCACACAGTAGTTCTGTTTTGGATATTTCTTAAACTTAAATAAAAGACATTATTTGTGTTAATTTCAGCGGTCGTACTAAAGACATAACCTGCGATTAATATTAACACTAAGAGCGAACTCGAGTTATTTCAATCAATAAAAAAGCAACAATTTATTTAGTGTTTATCAAAACGTGAACATTGTTGCAGTCAAACAGTGATTGAGTGTGGTTTTACGCCGCATTTAGCAATATTCCCGCAATATCACAGCGGGGGACACCAGGAATGGGCTTCACACATTGTACCCATATTGGGAATCGAACCCGGGCCTTCGACATAACGTGCCAACACTTTAACCACTCGACTACCCTACCGCCCCTTGCGGCCGAACAGGAGAATTAAGACAGTATTCATACTGACCAACAAACAAAAGGATATTGACGTCACGCTGGGCTGTACAAGATGTGCGTGAGACTGGACAAACCGATATCTAGCAAACTAACACAACAATACATACTGTGCCTCGTCGCAGGCACCGAGACTAACGCACAATGGGAAGGAAATGTCCATTCCAAACCGGAAGACTGCCATTCCCTCGCAGGACAGTAAATAATGTGATTTCATCCGAACACAGGAAGCATAATTTGAGCAAGATTTTAGCCCTAAATATCACTATTTTAAACTCATGAAAACCATACTGGTATGGTGTGTGAACCGATGCTGCTTAACGCATCACATGTAACGTCATGGATCCCTGACTCGAGATGCAGGATTTGTTTAATACCATGTATGGAATTCACGTCAGGGTATCGTAATAAGAATAAAGACACTCTGTGGTAACACTTGACTGATTGTTAGTTTTGTCATTAAGTGGTACACATTGGACACGTACTCAGCGTACATACTTCTCCATGTGTTTCTATGGTTTGCGTTTCTTTTGGCGGTGAGTACAGAATGCCAGTATGCCAACTGAAGAGGAAATCTGCCCTAACTACCCATCAGAATCATCAACTTTTGATTCGACTCTTAAGCCTACAGACATGTACATTCCTCGGCTATACTGGATTGCAACGCTCCTTAAAAGTCCATACAAAAAAAGATATATTATTGGGTCCAGCACATATGCCACCAAATATCTGTCTCAAAGATTAACCATAATCCTCCATACAATCAAGGAACGACTTTCTTCATATTCACAGAAAGTATTTGAGACAAGTAAAGATTAATATCATGTGAATTCTTTAAAAAACACAATGGCTTTGTTTATTGTTTTACCTTCTCAGAAAAGAACCACGTTCAATTACTTCGAAATATTTGATTTTTCAAATTGTACAAACCCCTCTGTATTCCTTGATCCATGGGGCATTTGTTGCTAAACATCCTGACCATTGTTACAGCTCTATCTTCAAAGTTTCAGGACAAATCGTCCAAAATGAAAGCAATTGTCATCTGAAGAAAACACTATGAGAAATGTTAGACTTCTGCTTGACAACATCTAGGCGAGATGTAAGGATAAGGCATTTTAGGCGAAAGGTAGGCATCCCCTTGGACACCAACTGCGCTCTCCTTCTGGTGGAACTGTTTCTTTATGTATATGAATAGGAATTTCTGCTCGGATTGGAAAAATAAAAACAATGCCAGAGTTGATGCAGGTCTTTGGTGAAACCCACGAGCACGGACATGGTGCTGACAAACCTAGAAACATAATCAGGCCGAATCTGGTATTCGAACCCCCGATCATAGGTTTCTGACACACGAATTGCGGCATCTCAGGCCACCAAAGGGCCTTCAGTGTTAACATTAACATGCTTAAACTGCAGCTGTTGACTTAGTCTTTAGCGAGTTCCAACTGATACACAGCTTGTGTGGAATCAGATGGAACCAGTGCCGAACTGAACTAGTTCTCCTTTCGTCTACCAATCCGCACAAAAACATCAGAATATTAGCATCCACTCCTCTTTATAATTGACTGTAAAATGTTTCTATGCAGCAGCCAGCGGATAATCTTATCCCCAAAGCTATCCATGCACTCCATAAACTGAACAGCATTATCAATTATCATAAAATTAATTGAATCGGGTAGTAACTATTCGAAAAAAAACCCAAACCCCCAAAAAACAAAACAATAGAGGATGAAATCAAAGCTTACAAATTTCAGGGCATGTATAATTACAGATTTTGTGAAATTTCTAAACAATGGTTGAAATGTAGGGGATTATTGATGGCATCTAACTGGCAACATATGTGAACTAATGCACAGGACATGCATCAACTGTTTTTCACAAATATAAAGAAACACTATTACATTATGTTACAGTTTATTGAAAGGGAATCAACACGTGACACGATGTGACCTCTGTAGTCTTCACATATATATTCTGATCGACTGACCTTGTACTCAAACATACCTACTTACTATATTGGAAACCACGCGATTCTTACAGATATTTTTCATTATGTTGAAAACATACAACTCTCTATATATGATTTTTGTCTATCTTGTAAAAGATAAACATTAAATCAACTCATGTGTATCGAAATTCCGAGTTATTAATTTATTAGTTAAGGGTTTGACCCGACACGCAAGAGTTGTGTTGGTCATATAGAGTTTCGTCGTGTTCATGTAACTGCGAGGGACGGCTGGAAAGTTCTTTACCTGACTATGATTGAATGCTTTGATGGAGTTGGTTGCTAAATAGTTTTCAACATAATCCCCTCTGAGGTCTGTCTGCTTCTGCCACCAATGCTGGAGTGCCGCGATCACACAGCTGTAGAAGGCTTCCTCCTGGTGATGTAAAAGGCTCTTTCTTCAAGTCTGGTAAGAGGTGGAGATCTGACGATGACAAGTCTAGGTAATACGGAGGATGTTCAATGAGTTAAAAGCCACAGCCAGGTATTGCAGATATCGCAACAACGGGCCTGTGCACAGGTGCATTGTCCTTTAGAACAACACACCTTTAGTGAGTGTTCCACAACGTTTAGCCTTGATATTCCCACGCAGTTGCCTAAGCAGATTTGCATAATACAAATGTTGACATTTGATGGTGTGACCCTCCGGGATCTAGTCCACCTGTATGATTCCTGTGTAATCCCAGTAGACCGAAGCCATCACCTTGCCAGCTGATGGAACAGACTTTACCTGATTTTTCCTTTGATGTTTCCACCGCTTTGGCTGTTGTTTAGTATCTGGCAGAAAGTGATGAACCCAACATCGCTTAACAAATTCAGCTAGATCTTCTTTAAAACGACGTAAATGCAGGAGTCAGAAGTTTTGGAACCCAGCGTGCTGAAACCTTTGTCCTGCGCAGTTGACTCCTCGGAATGTTTGCAACTCTCTCATGAGACATGCCAACTGTATTGGCTATGTGATGTGTGGTGAGTCATCGATCATCATGTATTTGATCAACATTGTCCTCAGTGGTGACCGTTGATGGCGTCTCTTCCCCTCTTGAAACCCGCTGCCCACCAAGTAACTATGGCAAGGGAAGGAGCATCACATCCTTGGGTAGATATCATGTCTGTATGGGTGGATGTTGCAGTTATCCCTTTCAGATGAAAACACTTGAAGTCAGCTCGGTAACAATATTTTTCATTTTCATCCAATTTTCAGTAGTTGTCATGGTAATGTACCAAGGTTCAGTAGCTGTCCTGGTGAAGTACCAAGATTCAGTAGTTGTCATGGTGAAGTATCAAGATTCAGTAGTTGTCATGGTGAAGTATCAAGATTCAGTGGTTGTCCAGCATTTAACTAAGCAATGTAGCATTTTTGTTGTACTCTCTTCATTAATGGAGGTAATCAATGTTATCTACCTATCTAATATTTATCTATCTAATATCTATCTCGTAATCAAACACAACACACAATCCCTTCAACTTTGGGGGAATATATTTTCCCGCGTTGAATTAACGGACTTCATTCGGTCATTCAGATTCTTTTCCCCCGCGAGACCCGCTGAAACCCCATCACTAGTATACAAGCTTCCAATGTCTAAAACACACACCTGTCACTAACCTTAATTGACACGGATCAATTTCTTATAAACTTAAACCCTACATGTCAAAGGGACATCACGTCAATATTAATGTTTGTCATATATCCTGCAAACAAACACAATATAGACAAATCAAATGTTCACCGATAATCCTCAAACTTGGCCTAGCAACTTGAATAAATACCCCTAATACTTTCAAAGTGTCAAGAATGATGGTGTCTACTTCATCTCTTTAGCCCCCCTTGGAAACCCAACAAGCCTTTTTTAAGGGGGAACGTCTCGAACAGCGGCTGTCCACCCACAGTAATTACTGTCAAGTCGTCTGCTACCTTTCCCGGCGGCCAGACACTTGTGTCAGACTCCGAGTGGACTTGTCCGCATTTCCGAAACATTGAGACAGTTTTTCTGGTCGCGAAAAAGCGAGAAGTCAGTTTACCTTACTTCTCCGCCGAGAATCGAACACCCGCCCGAGCCGCCTGGAAATAGTGTAGAGACAATCTGGAGCCTGGTAATAGGCCCTACCTGTTGTCTAGAGTTACCGCCCCTTTGTTGGAGGTGGCGGTAACTGACGTGAGATCAAAGAGAGCGATTTGTCACCCTTAGTAAACAATAATTTACTTGAGGTAAATGCCCATAACGAAGCGATGAAGGTAGGGGACGACACTGCAACACGATACGGCTTCTGCCAAACAGGCGACTACATAACACTGTCGCACAGTCATGGGGGCCGTCTCAAAATGGTTAAAGCTGGTGAGATTAGACAAGATAGCTGACAATGTTGAGCCGCAGTGCTCACATTTGGCTACTCGTTCATAGTTGGGCCAGACTAGCCGTGCCGTGGATTGCCTCAGAACTCAGGGACTGTTGGGAAAAGAAGTCAACTCATTTAGCATTGCACCAATACAACCCATATAATATATTATTTAGGCATAACGAGAAACGTTTCTTTGGTACAAAACAAATCATAACTTCTCCGTTGAAACGTCTGTCTCTATTCCTATTGCCTTTAGTGGATTTATTTATTAGGTCTAGAATGCTAGAATGCTAGACCCCTGCCAAACAAAACAAAAGGGTTCAGGAAAAGAAAAAGACTGTCGAACAAAAGAAAGTATACACTATAAAATTGGATTTAAACAAAAAATATAGATACAATATCTAAAGACCCGTGATGATCCGGGGTAGAATAGGTCTTCAGCATCCCATGTTTGTCGTAAAAGGCGACAATGCTTGTCGTAAGAGGCGACTTACGGGATCGGGTGGTCAGGCTCGCTGACTTGGTTGATGCATGTTATCGTATACAAATTGCGTGGGTAGATGTTCATGATGTCAATCACTGGATTGTCTGATCCAGACTCGATTATTTACAGACCGCCCTCATATAGCTGGAATATTGCTGAGTGCGGCGTTAAAAAACAAACAAACAAACAACAAATACAGTCGCCGAAACACTGCAAACTAAATGACCAAAACACAAATATGGCACTTATGTCTAACGCATGGAATAAACATTTCTTGTTTGTTTCCCGTTTAGTCACTGTCAAACATGTGTGTATACTTTCTTTTGTCCGTCATGTGTATGCTTCAGCCAAAGTTGTTATTGGATGTTAGCTTGAGATGACATGTTCCAGGCATATGAGAGAGCGGGACGGTGCGTTCAGTGTGTAACATAATTGCATGTTCCAAGCATATGAGAGAGCGGGACGGTGCGTTCAGTGTGTAACATAATTGCATGTTCCAAGCATATGAGAGAGCGGGACAGTGCGTTCAGTGTGTAACATAATTGCATGTTCCAGGGATATGAGAGAGCGGGACAGTGCGTTCAGTGTGTAACATGATTGCATGTTCCAGGCATATGAGAAAGCGGGACTGTGCGTTCAGTGTGTAACATAATTGCATGTTCCAGGCATTTGAGAAAGCGGGACTGTGCGTTCAGTGTGTAACATAATTGCATGTTCCAGGCATAAGGGAGAGCGGGACGGTGCGTTCAGTGTGTAACATAATTGCATGTTCCAGGCACGTGAAGAGCTTGAACAAGGGACAATCCAATACAAAGTTGAGCCATTGATACACACAACGGTCATTTGTGAGCTTTGATATTCCGTTTTTTAGCTTGCTTGTTCAGCTTTGAGTATTTTTTCTGTTTAAAACAAAATCAGCATGGGACCTATACAAATCTGTTCCAAAGATTAACTGGATGTAACCCTCGCTTGAAAGTTGATCTTGTCATCCGCCTTCCTAACGGTCAAGTTTTATTATCTTCGTATCTTATTGTGGTTTTCTACCGTGGGTGAGTTTAGTGAGTTGGCTTTAAAGCCGCTTTGCTTCAGTTATGTCATGGCTTGTCAGGTTAATGCAGAAAGCCCGAAGTGATGCAGTTTCTAGAGCAGCAACAACGAGCACAGGTAGGATGTGCACAAACCCGTGAAGATCCGGGGTAGAATAGGTTTTCATCAACCCATGCTTGCCGTAAAAGGCAACTATGCTTGTCGTAAGAGGCGACTATCGGAATTGGGTGGTCAGGCTCGTTGACTTGGCTACATCGTGTCCCAATTGCGTGGATCGATACTCATGATGTCAATCACTGGACTGTCTGATCCAGACTCGATTATTAACAGATCGCCGCCACATAGCTCGATTATTGATGAGTGTGGCGTTAAACAACAAACAAACAAACAAACAAAGGGTGTGCAAACAAAATCATAAAGCGATAATAGCGCTAAGACTATTGTAATGTTATGTTTTGTGTGGGAGCAACGGATGTCGTACCACTAAAATAGCCTTTAGGAACGGAGCTCAGGGCAAATCGAGGATTAAACCTGGCCAAACTAATGGACGCAACTCTGCGCAGGTGCTTTAAGGATTGGGTCAGCAGTGTCCCCGAAATTAGGAAAGAAGGAGGCAAACCATAAAATCATGTTAATATAATATTTTTACTCATCATAGAGATGATTCACGAACAGCCTCCGGTCTTCTAATAAATATCTATGAATAATCAGTGGACGCATTCATACACACAGCGCGTGTACCATTCAGACAGGATGAAGGATCACTGGGAACATTGTGTTCACCGTACCTGGAAAGATACATTGATTTTTATTTTTATTAACATTATCATCATCATTATTGATTATAATAAAAATAAGAACGGTTTCCTTTACAATCTGCATATATATGCAAATTCTTTCATCATATAAACTACGATCATATAAACATATTTTCATTCCGAGCTTGACATGACCTAGACTTTATACTGACATTACCATTCTATGTGAGACCATTCCATGTGAGACTGAATACAAACACTAATCTATTTGTCCTTTTATAGCAGAAGTGAATTGTTAAATAATAACAATTGAATTTGGATATCAGAAGCTTCGTGTCATTTTTTTCAGCAAAAATAGAGCATTTTTTTTCTAAATGTTTTAACAAGTGTGCATCACCAACAGATTAATTTGACCAATCGAGTCTGTGAGAGAATGTTCTTTACGCCACAGTTAACACTGTTTCGGTAGTTCTTGCTGCTAAAAGGGCAACCAGTGGTCGACAGCATGAGATGCAAGCCGTCATATCAAAGCCGTCGGTATAGAATGATAAACAATCAGGCAGGCACGCCATTGTAACCTACCGATCCTCATTCTTGTGGATTGTTTCAACCCTCACTGCTCATTGACTTAGACTGGTGCGTTTATCAGGTGCTAAGAATTACACATTTAGCTACCGTACAGTGTGTTTGCTTTTAGGGCGATGTTGGCACGAGATGGTGTGCGTATTGATCCACTAAAGAAAGAAGGCTCCTGTACAATAACCGTGGTCCGTCATGACAATAACTCAATGCAATGTCTGTGTATTGGCTCTGCCTGTGGTTAACGGCAACGTAATTAGGTTCCTGGAAGTATAGATAAACAATCTGGAATGTATGCACTTAGCATTGATTTATCTACCACTTGAGCCAACGTAACTCTAGTAACATCTTCGCTAATCACCCGACTCTCTTACGGTATCAGGGCAATTAACGACGTTTCTTAATTGACGTTAATCAATCTCATAGAGACATCTGAAAAGCATGCATTTCGGAGTTATTGCACGTGGAAGTTGTGATTGTGCGGGCATGTAGCAGGTATGTAAGTAGAAATATTAATAGATATTTCTGAACCTGTTTGTTGCGAGTAGAATTTAACTGTCTGAAGTGATGCCATGTGTTTAATGATACGTATGCTCATCAAAAGATGAGTTCTTAACAAGTGCGGCCCTTACTCCTTATTTGAAATGTTCTTGAACATGTCGTTTTGAACTTTATTTTCAGTAAGATGTAGTTCATTCAACTTGGTAGGTGGTGTATTTAACTGCATCCACATAGACGTCGTTGTTTTCAGATAGTGAGGTACCCCTCCCTTTGCCCGAAATTTCAGAAGAAGCAGAAGAAGTAATTGCTGTAAAATGAATTAATTTAAAATGCCAAAATTAAACACGGATATTTTAAAAACAAACTTAAACGATCCCATGTGTACAGCGATTGGTTCCGGTTTTCAAACTTAAACATACGTTTCAAATAGTTTTTGTTCCGCCGTGAAACGATCAGATCTGAACAAAAAAAAATAAAAAATATTCATAACAAATTAATAAAAGTCTTTGACGAAAATGGTTGATCTTTTTATGAAAACCTTAAGGGTCAGTTCTAATTGAATTTTTTAACAATATTTATACATTCCCTTTTGAAATGGTCCCCGAAGAAGCTTTTCATTTTAGACAAATGAAACGAACGATTTGGTGGGTGTATCGTGTAGCCCCAACCGATGGGGGAGGAGGCGGGCATATAGCAGTTATTTGCAGCGTCCGTGGCGCCAGACGACGACATCGAACAAAAGCGACAATTCTAAAGCTGGAGAACTCACAGGCGAAGTGCAACTACGACAGAAAATTTAGTCCGGTTTTGTGAGACAGAGGTGGAAATGTTGTGTTGTGGAGTGGCCATAAAACAGCTAGGGGTGCGGACATGTCCGACAAGGGGATTCTGGTGACTTGGTGGGAACAGTGGCGGTATACTGACCTACAAACAAGGCACCCGGGGAGCCACCAGGTAGAACGGAAATGTCTCAATGGTTTCTAGGTCATGCTATATGAAGGGACATTCTCTCATTTGTACCTGACATGGGTTTAATATGTTAGATAGGTGCCAATAACAATGACGGAATAATAATAATAATAACAACAACAACAACAATAACAACAACAACAACAAGATGGCAAATATGCTGTCTTCGCTTTCCAAATGTCACGCTTGTATCCCAAGTACCAAGTTGTCCGACTCCCCATTTTGTTCGGTGCCTTAGGTTTGGTATCTCCCAATCTGTTGACTGACATTTGGAGAGTACCCGGGTTTGATGCCAGAAATACAGCCCTTCTGACAATCTGGGTAATGCAGAAGGCTACAGTGTTGTGGAGTCGTCACATTCTCCGAAAAGTTCCGGGTGGGTTTGACAAGGCAGCGCTTCCTGGGAGAAGTCCCATTAGCTGTCTGGGCTGCGTGTAGAGGGGGCAAGGGCCCTGAGCTGATGATGAGCCTAACCAACCTGACTGTGCCAGGATCACCCAAACCCTCTTTGCTGCATTTTTTACTTTAATCTGTATATAATAATAATAATAATAATAATAATAATAATAATAATAATGATGATGATAATAATAATAAAAACAATATTAATAATAATCTTGTGTTTGTCTCAGTCATTTCGAAAGTAAAACCTGTCACACAAGATCATGAAAATCATTCATCTTCCAAACCGAGGAGAAATGTTTTCTCGTGTTTTCTCAGTGAATGACGACATGTGCGACTTTTCGTATAAAGGGTTATATATTTCAAGATTTGACCACGTTGTCCAAGAAAATGATTTAATTTCCTTCGCATATATCTACACAGGCTCGCGCGTCCGAAAAAAACCGCCAACGAGTAATCTCGCGAACATGTTAAATTACGTCCCCCATGGCTAATGTTTTTGCCACTCCAGAGTCCGAATAAAAAGTAATGACGATTTTGCTTAGCAAGACATCATCCAAGCAAAGGAGGTAAGTAAATGGATGATTAATATAAAACACGTGACGTTTTGTACCGCGATAAACGATCTCTCATAGTGTTTTTAAAATTACCGATCTCATTATGAGAAATGCCACGGCAGGGTGCGAAGGTAGCAAAGCGCACAAGGTAATAATCACCAAAGCCATACACATAATGCGAGTCTGGTGTATCCCCATTGTGAAGTTTGGGGTTCGTCATCTTAATAAAATGCCCAATATTTAATGCATGGGATACTCGCTATAATACCTGGCGACACGAGGTGTACAGAATACAGCGACTTCAACACCTCCGTCCATTTGTCTTCAACATTAATAAAGTTACACCCAGCCGAGTTCAACTCGTCATTAGAATATAAACGCGATTACGGCGAAGCCCCCTCCATAACGCCCTGGGGAGCTCGTGAGGGGGGTTTAACTGGACTTGGTCTGGAATCCTAAACATCGCAGCACGAGGAAAAATTTGCATAAATCTGGTAAAATTGCTTTAAATGTATGCAGCAATATTTGAGGATTTCACGTCGCGAGAAGGAGTGTCTGAGTTCTAGTACACCGCTGAGCGATTTTTCGCTTGGGTTGTCTAACTGCAGTGGCTCCTAAACCAAGGACCCACAGTTGTCCCAGATCACTGAACATGCTTTGTTCAGTCGGTATTTTACCCTGAACACCGCGACGCTTGCGCACCACTGCTATCTCTCATTATCCGCCAGTCTCTCGTCTCCCTGTCTAAATCCCCCTCCGTTTCAACCCTTGGTCCCCCAACACCTCCCCCTCCCACCATATCATGCTCAGCTAATTCCCCGTCAAGCCCTGAGTGTAAACAGAGTCACGTGGCATTTGGCGATCCCTGACTCTTGTCAATTTCACAAGCAGCAAATTTGATTGGACAATCTATACAGGCGTCTGCCCCTCTCGCATGGAGCAACAGAACGTCACTTCCGCTAACAGAAGTCTTCTGGAATATATTGTCAGTGAACGAGCAGACGATTTAGTGATGGAAAATGTCGTGTTTACTTGCAAGTCTATGTGAGAAGAGTCGTGTGTGATTATCACATTTCCTGTTCAATATGGAGGTACAACTTACTCGGTCTCGATCTCCACCGAGTTTTAAAACAAGTTCCCACTCAGCTTTTACAAAACTGGCATCCTCAACTGAAACTTCACCTGTCGAAGAAAGGCCAGTTGAACCGGTCAGATGTCCTCCGAAGACTTCGAACTCTGACACCATGACTAACTCTACTGGTCCTAAGGAAAGACTGTCATTCAGTGTTGAATCAATCATATCAGACAATCACGGGAAGCGATCAGACGACAAATGCAATGGAGCAGACGATGCAGTTCATGACGTCGTTTGTGAAGATGACTCTGCGTCATCGTGTGCGTCACCTCCGTCATCACCATCATCATCAGTTTCATCTCCTTCAATGCATGTCGCCCACTCGTCATTCAGTGTGGCTGATATTCTTGGTAAATCAAGTCAGAAATCTCCCTTGGCAACGAACTCTTATCCAGGCCCATACGGTCAACGGTTGGGGGAAGCCAAGTGGGGCGTCTCCTGCCGCTCCCCACACTCCTGGTTGCCGCTCCCCCCCGGGATACCAACTCCAGCTAGTGAGTAGAAATGTTGTGATTCCTCTGTAATCATGAATACATTATGCAGATCATATTTTCATTTTTAGCATTTCTTTTCCAAACTTTTCCACTAATGTTCGTTGATAAGATTTTACACACCATTCCTTGTTTTAAAAAAAATAAATTTTAATCTTCCTTTAACATACGCAACAGTTTGGAAAGCAGCGAGCAACAACACATTTTTTTACAGTTTGTGCCTCTCAGAGGCCAACAGAGACAAGGCACTCATGATAACCAAAAATTATTAACTATTTTAAACTATTCTTGAAAATGCCCTGCAAAGAAATCAAATCCAAACACAAAACATTATTTACAAACGTCTTTCAGCTTGACTTGCCTTTAAAAGAAAACTGATGCCTTCAGTGCACATTTCCCATCGCCAATTGTAGATTTCAGTTGGCGCCTTTCATCTCCAGCCGATTGTATCACAGACTCGGGCACCTGTTTCAAGTGTGGCTCACGATAATACACTTTAACAGATACAAGCTACGCAAAATTTAAAATTTGTTCTGAGTTTGTTTTGAAAGTGGTCTATAATTCGGAGTCAGCTATTAACCATGTTCAATGTTGTTTAACCCTCACTACACTGGAATCAATAAATTGTCTGTGTGTACATAAGGGAAATACGAGTAAACAAATATAGCGTGACCGCTTGTAGATGTAAGCTAATATAAGCTAATAGGCTACACACACACACACACACACACACACACACACACACACACACACACACACACACACACACACACATATATATATATATATATATATATATATATATATATGTATAATACATATTTGCTATAACAGTACAAACAACAACAATAACAATAACAATAATAATAATAATGTATGTCAATGACAGAATTATTATTTCTCAGGCCATCGTCACAAATTTATCTAACGTATTTTCAATATCAAATGAAAAATTGGAGGAATATATATAATATATATGTAATGACATTTGTCACAAAACATTCGGTTTGTGTGCTTCAGTTACTGTTCCTCCATTAATGAATTATGTCCATTATTTCCTGCCGCAAAGTTCTTTAAATTGTTTACAGGATATAACGTAAAATGTTCTTCAGTCTCAGCAGATTTTAATTTATCCAGCAATGAGCTACCGAGCGATGAGAGAGGCAATGTTAAACTGGAGCATATAATTGAAATCGACTTTTCAAAGACGGGCGCGCTACCTATGTGTCGGTACAGCTGAGACTGCCGGACGGTACAACATTATATTTTGAATGCCTTTTAGGTTTTCTAACAAATCGGCCACTTATCAAAGGGAATGAACATTATGAATTTTGTTTGATAAAAAGTGTAGCCTAATAACGATAAACTTAAGTACCCATCTGATAATACCCTTAAAAGTAAAAACAGAGTTCAGATGATATTTTGTTTGGATTTAATGGGCATGTCTTAACAAAAGGGACGATGGGAGAATTACGGATTTAACTGCCTGAAAATTTGTCTGTAGGTTTACATGAAAACGCCCAATAAACTATAACATGTCGCTCTAATGAAAACCATAATTGTTTTGATAAACTTTTAGACTTCATAATTTAAGTCCATAAAATGACTGTATTTATAATGTTCAGATACATGCTGTTAGCATTCAAGTGTGAATGTAATGTGGAATTTATGACATATTGTATTAAGATAAAAAGCACATAAAAGTTTTACTATCTTTTAAACTTAAAGACATTTCTGATG